>NC_134687.1:295148148-295483863 GCF_050947455.1 Rhinoderma darwinii | reverse complement strand
CATGTGTGTTGTTCGCGCATCATGCACCCATTGAAGTCAATGGGTGCGTGATAATCAATCGCAGCACACGGAAGCACTTCCGTGGTACGCGCGTGATTCGCGCAACAGCAGTAAAAAGTATGAATGAAAACAGAAAAGCACCACGTGCTTTTCTGTTTACAAACATATAAACAGTGTCATAATGATGGCGGCTGCGCGAAAATCACGCAGCTACGCATCGTACGCGGCTGACACACGGAGCTGTTATGTACCTTTTGCGCGCACAAAACGACGTGTTTTTTGCGCAAGCAGAAGGCACACTCTGGTGTAATCCGGCCTCAGACAGTGTGCAGGGAGGGAGGAGCGTCTGCCTGTAATCTGTAATTAGAGCAGGGAAGGACCATGTGACCATAGAGGGGCGTGGCAGTATGCAAATAGCTGAGGGGATTTGGAGGAAGGGGGAGGATGCAACTGTCTCCTCAGATGCAGCCGGGGATCATGGGTATAGTGGGTTACAAGACAGGAAACAGCCAGTAAGGGATGTAAACAAACAGTAAGGGATGTAAACAAACAGAAAAAGCAGCAGTGACGATGGAAATCAAACAGAAACTGGTTAGAAGTTTAATAGGGGGTATTAGGGAAGGCAAATCAAGGCTGGGGGACATTTTTTAGAATTTTTTTTTTTCCTGGACAACCCCTTTAAGACAGCTGTCTTTAATGCAGGCACCAAGTTGATTTGGAGCATGTAACTGGTCTGGAGGAGGCTGAACTCTTAATGGTTGGTAGGGGATCAAATACTTATTTCTCTGTGCACAATGCAAATAAATATATATAATTTTGACTATGTGATTTTCTTTTTTTTTTAATATAATCTATCTCTCACTGGTAAAAGTAACCTAGCCTAAAAATTCTAGACTGTTCGTGTCTTTGACAGCGGGCAAATTTACAAAATCAGCAAGGGATCAAATACTTATTTCCTTCACTGTATAGGCTAGGGTGGATTTACCTTGTTCCTACCAATAATTCAACCAACACCAACTGAACCTTTAACTTGGGTTGACCTGGGGGTCGGCCACAGCTTTATTTATTATTTGTTAACCAATATTTTCAAAATAAACAGATTACTGCTTATACCCGTATGCCAGCCCGCCTAAGGCAGGGCATGTAGGTCCCTTCTTATGTAACAAAATACCGTCTGCTGTGACATGAGCTTCAAAACAAATAAATTGCATCCACAACAACCACTTGACAAAATCCTTATTACCAAACTTGGATACGGTCACAACATGACCAGTAAATGAGGTAAATTTCGGACAAAATATTTCTTCTTATTATATATATATCTTTTTTTTTTTTCTTTTTAGAGTTTCACATATACGTTCAAAACACGTTTTCTTTTTGTTTATATACATTTTTATTTTTCATTTATTTTATTACTTCAAACAGTAGGATCCGCAGCAACTAAGGGAGGGCGGGTGGGACAACAAACGGCCGGAAGAGGAAGATATCTGCCGGCCCTGGCTTATAAAGCCTACCATCAGGGGAGGGTGATCAAGACCGTCCATGCCACCGCCCACCATACCGCGCGCCAAACGCCCACTGGGGCGGGTGCATTCATCCATGTGAGGCCTAAACCCCTCCCTACCTATCTCGGACGGGGGGTGAGGGAATCTGGCCCAACCTAGCCCTCTTTTACCCCTTTCCGTGCCACCCAGCGGCTAATAAGCCTGAGGGCCTCCAAGACTGTGCGCACATAACTATCACATATAGGCTAGGGTGGATTTACCTTGTTCCTACCAATAATTCAACCATCACCAACTGAACCTTTAACGTGGGTTTACCTGGGGGTCGGCCACAGCTTTATTTATTATTTGCTAACCAATATTTTCAAAATAAACAGATTACCGCTTATACCCGTATGCCAGCCCGCCTAAGGTCCCTTCTTATATAGCAAAATACCGCCATGAGGAGGATGCGCATCCTCAACTGCGCATACCTACTCCCCCACGACCCCCGGCCAGCCTGAAAAAAGCCTCCTCCATCACATCCTGGAGTCCTGACAAAAAGATGTCCAAACCAATATCAGTGAGGTGCACTCCGTCCTGCAATAGCAGGATCTGCCAGGCACAGCTTCTGTATCTACGCCCATAGTTAATCAGTCTGCACCTGCTTCTATGTCTGTGAGACTGACTCCATCTTCCACCACTCAGGATGGCAGGCTTAAGAGTGGGAGAGCCTCTCACAGCCTGGCCAGACGGAGCTAGCTCCCGCCCTCTGTCTATTTATACCTGCCTTTCCTGTTCCTCCTTGCTTGTGATTCTTCTCGTTTGGTTTCCTGGCCCTGCTGCAGCTTCTTGATCTATTTGACCCTGCTACATATTGACCCTGGCTTACTGACTACTCTCCTGCTCTGCGTTTGGTACCTCGTACACTCCTGGTTTGACTCGGCTTGTTCACTACTCTCCTGCTCTGCGTTTGGTACTTCGTACACTCCTGGTTTGACCCGGCTCGTTCACCACTCTTGTTGCTCACGGTGTTGCCGTGGGCAACTGCCCCTTTTCCCTTGCTTCTGTGTACCCTTGTCTGTTTGTCTGTCGTGCACTTATTGAGCGTAGGGACCGTCGCCCAGTTGTACCCCGTCGCCTAGAGCGGGTCGTTGCAAGTAGGCTGGGACTGAGTGGCGGGTAGATTAGGGCTCACTTGTCTGTTTCCTTACCCACATCATTACATAATCACAAGCCCTTATACCTAGTCTACCCTGGTCCCTCACACTACTATGGACCCCCTTGAAACCCAGTCTCAGCAAATGCAGGGTCTCTCCTTACAGGTCCAGGCCCTGGCTCAGAGGGTCAACAAGCCTGACGCTACCATGGTAGTGCCCCTCACCTCACCTCTTGAACCCCACCTCAAGTTGCCTGACCGGTTCCCAGGGGACCGGAAGACTTTTCTCTCCTTTCGGGAGAGTTGTAAGCTCTATTTTCGCTTAAAGCCCCACTCCTCAGGTTTTGAGAGTCAGCGGGTGGGTATAATTATGTCCCAGCTCCAGGAAGGGCCCCAAGAATGGGCCTTCTCCTTGGCTCCTGACGCCCCTGAACTTTCCTCCGTTGATCTTTTCTTTTCTGCTCTCGGACTCATTTATGACGAGACTGACAGGACTGCCTTTGCCGAGAGTCAGCTGGTGACCTTACGTCAGGGTAAGAGACCTGTGGAGGAGTATTGCTCTGACTTTAGGAAGTGGTGCGTAGCTTCTCGGTGGAATGACCCTGCCTTAAGGTGCCAGTTTAGGTTGGGTCTGTCGAACGCCCTGAAAGACCTGCTAGTTAGCTATCCCTCTTCTGACTCCCTAGACCAGGTTATGGCTTTAGCTGTACGACTTGACCGACGTCTCAGGGAACGACAACGTGAAAGTTTTTGTGTTTTCTCCTCTGACTCCCCCATGATGCATCCTGAGGTTCCGTTGCTTCGTTCTTCCACGGAAGACTCGGAGGTACCTATGCAACTCGGGGCCTCGGTGTCCCCCCAACAACGTAGAGAGTTCCACAGGAAGAATGGTCTCTGCTTCTATTGTGGGGATGACAAGCATCAAGTGTCCTAGGCGTAAGAATAAGCAGCCGGAAAACTTCCGCGCCTAAGTGATCATCGGGGAGGTCACTTGGGCGCACAGGTATTTCCCGTAAATATGAAACGTAATAAAATCTTGCTTCCCTTTCAGGTTTCTTTTGGTGGTAGGTCTGCTACCGGCAGTGCCTTTGTGGATTCAGGGTCATCTGCTAATATCATGTCTGTGGAATTTGCTATGTCTCTAGCTATGCCTTTGATTGATTTGCCTAAACCTGTCCCTGTAGTGGGTATCGACTCCACTCCTCTGGATAATGGTTATTTTACACAGCATACCCCTGTTTTTGAACTCCTTGTTGGCTCCATGCATTTGGAGCAGTGCTCTGTACTGTTGATGCAGGGATTATCGTCCGATTTGGTTTTAGGCCTTCCCTGGTTGCAGTTGCATAATCCCACGTTTGACTGGAATACTGGGGATCTTACCAAATGGGGTAATGAATGCTTGACGTCATGTTTTTTTGTTAATTCTATTTCTCCCCCTGACGAGGAGAACACGCTACCTAAGTTTGTTCAGGGCTTCGCTGATGTTTTCTCTAAGGAGGCCTCCGAAGTGTTACCTCCTCATAGAGAATACGATTGCGCTATCGATTTGGTACCAGAAGCTAAGCTCCCTAAGGGTAGGATATTTAATCTCTCTTGTCCCGAACGTGAAGCCATGAGAGAGTATATCCAGGAATGCCTGGCCAAGGGTTACATTCGCCCCTCTACTTCTCCGGTAGGTGCTGGCTTCTTCTTCGTAGGGAAGAAGGATGGTGGTCTTAGGCCATGCATTGACTACCGTAACTTGAATAAGGTCACTGTAAGGAACCAGTATCCCCTTCCTTTGATTCCTGATCTCTTTAATCAGGTTCAGGGGGCCCAATGGTTCTCTAAGTTTGATCTACGGGGGGCGTATAACCTTATCCGCATCAAAGAGGGGGGTGAGTGGAAGACTGCGTTTAACACGCCCGAAGGTAATTTCAAATACCTCGTCATGCCCTTTGGGTTGTGTAATGCTCCCGCGGTCTTCCAGAATTTCATAAATGAGATTTTAAGAGATTACCTGGGGGTATTTCTTGTAGTGTACCTTGATGACATACTTGTGTTTTCCAAGGACTGGTCCTCCCACATTGCGCATGTCAGGAACGTCCTCCGGGTCCTTCGGGAAAACAAACTGTTTGCGAAGACCGAAAAGTGTGTGTTTGGGGTGCAGGAGATACCATTTTGGGTCAAATCCTCACTCCTCATGAATTCCGCATGGACCCCGCCAAGGTCCAGGCTGTGGCGGAATGGGTCCAACCTGCCTCCCTGAAGGCGTTACAGTGCTTTTTGGGGTTCGCTAATTATTACAGGAGATTTATTGCTAACTTCTCGGTCATCGCTAAGCCTCTTACGGATCTCACTCGCAAGGGTGCTGATCTCCTCCGCTGGCCTCCTGAGGCTGTCCAGGCTTTTGAGGTCCTTAAGAAGTGCTTTATCTCGGCCCCGGTGTTGGTTCAGCCCAACCAAATGGAGCCATTTATCGTGGAGGTTGACGCGTCCGAGGTGGGAGTGGGGGCTGTCTTGTCCCAGGGTACCAAGTTCCTCACCCATCTCCGTCCCTGTGCCTACTTCTCTAGGAAGTTTTCGCCCACTGAGAGTAACTATGATATTGGCAACCGCGAACTCTTAGCCATTAAATGGGCATTTGAAGAGTGGCGCCACTTCCTGGAGGGGGCTAGGCACCAGGTAACGGTCCTTACCGACCACAAGAATCTGGTTTTCCTAGAATCTGCCCGGAAGCTAAACCCGAGACAAGCTCGATGGGCGTTATTTTTTACCAGATTCAACTTTTTGGTTACCTATAGGGCTGGGTCTAAAAATATTAAGGCTGATGCACTGTCGCGTAGCTTCATGGCCAGCCCTCCTTCGGAGGAAGATCCTGCTTGTATTTTGCCTCCAGGTATAATCATTTCCTCTATTGATTCTGATTTAGTTTCTGAAATTGCTGCTGATCAAGGTTCAGCTCCCGGGAACCTTCCTGAGAACAAGCTGTTTGTTCCCCTGCAATTCCGGCTAAGGGTACTTAGGGAAAATCATGACTCCGCACTATCTGGTCATCCAGGCATCCTGGGTACCAAGCACCTCATTGGCAGAAACTATTGGTGACCTGGGTTGCCTAAAGACGTTAAGGCCTACGTCGCCGCTTGTGAGGTTTGTGCTAGGTCCAAGACTCCCAGGTCCCGACCAGCGGGCTTACTACGTTCTTTGCCCATTCCCCAGAGACCTTGGACCCATATCTCCATGGATTTTATCACCGATTTGCCTCCATCTCAAGGCAAGTCGGTGGTGTGGGTTGTAGTAGACCGCTTCAGTAAGATGTGCCACTTTGTGCCCCTCAAAAAACTACCCAATGCTAAGACGTTAGCTACCTTGTTTGTCAAACACATCCTGCGTCTCCATGGGGTCCCTGTCAATATTGTTTCTGACAGAGGGGTACAATTTGTTTCTTTGTTTTGGAGAGCCTTCTGTAAAAAGTTGGAGATTGATCTGTCCTTCTCCTCTGCCTTCCATCCTGAAACTAATGGCCAAACTTAGAGGACTAATCAGTCTCTAGAACAATATTTAAGGTGTTTTATCTCTGACTGTCAATATGATTGGGTCTCATTCATTCCCCTCGCCGAATTTTCCCTTAATAACCAGGTCAGTAACTCGTCAGGGGTCTCCCCCTTTTTCTGTAATTTTGGGTTTAATCTACGGTACTCCTCCGTTTCACCTGGTAGTTCCAACAATCCCGAGGTAGATGTCGTTCATCAGGAACTGTGCACAGTTTGGGCCCAGGTTCAGAAGAACCTACAGGTGTCCCAGAGCATACAAAAAACTCAGGCAGATAGAAGACGTTCTGCTAACCCCTTGTTTATGGTCGGGGATCTGGTGTGGCTATCGTCAAAGAACTTGCGCCTTAAAGTCCCGTTTAAGAAGTTTGCTCCCCGGTTTATAGGGCCGTACAAGGTCATTGAAGTCCTCAATCCTGTCTCTTTCCGACTGGAGTTGCCCCCATCTTTTCGAGTACACGACGTGTTTCATGCCTCCCTCCTTAAACGCTGCTCCCCGTCCTTGGCTCCCTCGAGGAAACCTCCTGTCCCCGTTCTCACCCCTGAGGGGGTAGAATTCGAGGTGGCCAAGATTGTGGACAGCAAGATGGTCCAAGGCTCCCTCCAGTACCTGGTCTATTGGAGAGGATACGGGCCTGAGGAGAGGACTTGGGTACCCGCCCGGGATGTTCACGCTGGGGTATTGGTCAGGAGGTTCCACCTTCGTTTCCCCAATAAACCAGGTCCATCTAGAAAGGGTCCGGTGGCCCCTCATAAAAGGGGGGGTACTGTTAAGGATCTGCCAGGCACAGCTTCTGTATCTACGCCCATAGGTAATCAGTCTGCACCTGCTTCTATGTCTGTGAGACTGACTCCATCTTCCACCACTCAAGATGGCAGGCTTAGGAATGGGAGAGCCTATCACAGCCTGGCCAGACGGAGCTAGCTCCCGCCCTCTGTCTATTTATACCTGCCTTTCCTGTTCCTGCTTGCTTGTGATTCTTCTCGTTTGGTTTCCTGGCCCTGCTGCAGCTTCTTGATCTATTTGACCCTGCTACATATTGACCCTGGCTTACTGACTACTCTCCTGCTCTGCGTTTGGTACCTCGTACACTCCTGGTTTGACTCGGCTTGTTCACTACTCTCCTGCTCTGCGTTTGGTACTTCGTACACTCCTGGTTTGACCCAGCTCGTTCACCACTCTTGTTGCTCACGGTGTTGCCGTGGGCAATTGCCCCTTTTCCCTTGCTTCTGTGTACCCTTGTCTGTTTGTCTGTCGTGCACTTATTGAGCGTAGGGACCGTCGCCCAGTTGTACCCCGTCGCCTAGGGCGGGTCGTTGCAAGTAGGCAGGGACTGAGTGGCGGGTAGATTAGGGCTCACTTGTCTATTTCCTTACCCCCATCATTACACCTATTATCCCCTTCTAACATCCTATGCCTAACAACTACCCCACCCCCGGCTCTGACATACCTGGAGACCCTGGTGTTTAACAGGCGCCTCCCCCTCTCAATGGCGTTAAGATCACGTGCGCCTAGCCACTCTGCACGGGGAATCACCTCCGACCAGACCAAAACCAACTGAGCAAAGAACGACGTGAACCGCTCTAAGTCCGATTGAATCAATGCTATCAGTTCCCCTAGACGGACGGAACAGAGGTCGTTCCCCCCAACGTGAATCACCAGCACCGTTGGCGTTGCTCGCTGTCTGCTGATAGCCACCACCTCCGGCAGTACTTCCAGCCATCTCAGGCCACAAATTCCTCTCCAATGAATATCAGCTCCCGACACGCCCAGCGAGAGACCACCTGGTCTTATAGACGCCCTCCTCTCAGCCCAAAAAACATAAGAGTCCCCAAGGATCCATATCGCGGGGCGAGAACCTGTAATCAAGAAACAACATTATTGCAAAATAAAATCCGGACGAATATATCCAGCAAAACATTCAGAACGCCAGCGCCCAATGCGTCGGACCTCTCCGTCGGGCAGGCCCAGTTCACTAGCCGTAGTAGCAGCCCCAATACGAAATGAATGAGTCCCAAACTCTTTTGGGGGGAAACCCGCTCTAGATAAAGCGGACCTGAAAACCACCGTAAACTGTAACCTGGTGAGGGGTTTTCCATCTAAATGGGATAGGAATTGGGAACCAGACAAACGAGCCTGGGAGTACTGAGCAATCATCTGCACGGGGCAGGCCGGCCCGGGTATGGGCCGCAGGGACACCCAACATCCTAAGCCAAATACGTCCGTCTTGGATTTCCGTATACGGAAACGGATGCTGGAGCTGGACAAGACAACATCGCCAACTAGTAGGCCTCTGAGGCGGGAGGCTGACATGGCCACCAATTCGGAAATGGGTAGGGCACCGAAAAAGGCCAGGACAATTGCCGCTTTAAATAACGAAATTTCAAACGGGGAAGAACACACCCCGGCTAATTCCCGAATTAGTTTTAGTAGAATGGGATAGGAGACAGGCTGTCTGGATTCTCGTCTAACTGCCGCTTTCTTCCACCCTTTCAACACCTGGGCTATGAAAAAAGATTTAGTAACATCCGGCCAAGAACGCAACTTAAAGGAAAAATCCAGGCCAGTCAGCCGCCGCTGTGCGACTGCACCAGAAACCCCTCTTTCTGACAATTTGGATAAGTAAGCCAATACATAAGTTCTGAGGGTAGCCTCATCGGGTCCCAGGACCCGCTCACCAACTACTTCCAGCCACTCGTTCCACGCCTTACCGTATGCCGCCCAAGTAGGCGGGGCGTGAGATGACCTTACAAGGGGGACCAGTTGAGATCCAGCATCCTCCACAACGTATCCGGGCAGCTGGCCCCCTCCATGTCCGCCTGCGGGCAAAGCGAACGGAAAACTTGCCAATTAAAACGCGACAAAGCATCAGCGACAGTATTTTGCACACCAGGAATATGGCGAGCCCTAAATTGAATGTTGTGTTGCAGGCATCTTAACACTAGACGCCGGATCAACACAACCACTGGAGGGGATGAGGAAGTCAGGTGGTTAACAGCATGGACGACACTGGAATTATCAAACCAAAACACTACCGACGTATTAGCCAACCCTCCCCCCCATAGCTCGATGGCAACTACAATGGGAAATCTCGTGGTTGGACACCGGCGGGGTCATCCAGCAGGTGTGCCCGTTATATAATCGGACACGAAATTCAGCCACACCTGGAAATCGCTCCTAAGAGCTATTGTAATGCGCACATAGTGCGTGGGGGACCGAACGCCGGCCATGGCTAAGGACAGACAACGTGAAAATATATACGACCCATTGGCATCACTCTCCTCTTGAACACCAACAGACCCAATAATGATTGGACCTGCCGGAGCTGCAGCTTCTTTGCAACCATTGCTGCAGACAAATGCGACCTAAGTTTAACAACCTTGTCCAATGGCAAGCGGAAAACCATTTCCACAGAATCAATCTCGATTCCTAGAAAAGATAAAACCGTTGTCGGGCCTTCCGTTTTTTCTTCCGAAAGGGGGACGCCAAAACGGACAGCCAAACCACGGAACGAGTCCAGTAAAAATTGACAACGCGTGGACGACGAGGGCCCTACGAAAAGAAAATCATCCAAGTTTTGAGTAGTGGCAGGACAACCCGTAAACTCCCTTAGAACCCATTCTAAGAAAGAACTAAAAACTTCAAAGTAATAACAAGAAATGGAGCAACCCATGGGTAAACACATATCATAGTAAAACTGCCCATTCACCTGGCAGCCAAGCAAATGGTAACAATCAGGGTGAACGGGCAACAGCCGAAAAGCGGATTCCACATCGGATTTAGCCATAAGGGCTCCCTGTCCTGACTAACTTGACCGCTTTGTCAAACGAGACATACGAAACAGCCGACAGGTCCTTGTCAATCCCGTCGTTAACCGAACTTCCCTTTGGATAAGACAGGTGGTGGATTAAACGGAATTTACCGGGCTCTTTGGGGACTACGCCTAAAGGTGATACCTGCAGGTTGGGAAATGGAATTTCCGAAAAGGGGCCTGCCATCTGGCCCAACTCCAATTCTTTAGTCAACTTATCTCTGATTACCTCAGGGAATTCCCTTGCTGACTTCAAATTACCCGATACCGCAGGCGCCGGGTTGGGCACGAAAGGGATGAAGAAGCCAAACGAGAAACCCGTTCTAAGCATGGCGGCTTCCCCCATCTTGGGGTACCGGTCTAGCCATGGTGACATCTTTAATACGCGTATTGGGGTCCTCAGCCCTGCTCGTATTATTGGGACGCGGGACCTGCGCACTTCGACGGTTGCAACGTATGGCTGGATGAGCGGCGCCGCAGAAGGAACACTCGTGTTTGAACTTGCATGCGGCATAGAATTTGCAGTGGCCTTCGTTGAAAAGCCAGCATGAGCCCGTGTGCTTAACGTTGTGGGCCCCAACCCCAGAGGGGGAACCAAACACTGGTGGGGTGGGGGCCGCTGGCTGAAAGGCGCTGGGACATCATGAGCCGCAACCAAACGTCCGTGGCCTTGGTGTCCCAGCCCACTTCGGGTTTTTGCGCCATTCGCCTACGAAACTCCTCATCGTAGCGCCACCAAGCCGAACCGCTGTGTGACTTATAAGCACTAAAAACCGTGTCTAAGTATACAAACAGCTGGAATTACTTCTCGAGGCAACTCTGGGAAGCTACACAACCTAATACTGCAAAAGCCTGTAACCAGTTATTAAAAGTTCTCGCCACCTTAGGCTTTGCCGTAACCCCCCTTTCAAAACGTTGTTCCTTGTCGATAGTCGACGAATCCGCCGATACCAAGGACCAAATATCCACGTAGTCACTCCGCGCTATTTTGTCCCTGGTATCATCAGACACGTGAGCCCCCAGTGGGGGGATGCCACAAAAATAAGTATCCCTAAAGGCGGGCAAGGAAGGGCCTGACATCGACGTAGACGCTTCCACCAACGTTTTCCCAACCTCAGCTTGCGAGGCCTGGGGAGCGGGGGCAACTGGCCTGCCCGCCAACAGGGACCTCAATACATTAACTATATCAACATCAGAAGTATTCCCTGAACCCCAAGCACGAAGACAATCATACTCACCGTGATCAGCTGCCGATGCCGGGACCAATGCCGTCGAAGCCAGCGGGGGAGGAAAGGGAGCGGAAGATGCTACTGGTACCTCCACTGTCCTTGAACTCGTCGCCCGCCGTCGATTGGATGAGCGTATGCTATGGCGACGTCCCTCATGGCTTCCCCTTGGACTGCCGTTGCGAGACGACCCAGTGCAGGAGCCTGATGATTCGGAAGTTGACGACGATCTCCTGTGCCGCTGACGACGTCTGTGCGAGCGTTGCGATGAACGGCGTCTGGATGAACGCCGAGAACGGGAACGGCGTGTCCGGTTAGTGCCCCTGGAGCAAACCGACGAAGCGCGCTCCACGTTTTCCGTTGGCACATAACCTGGAGGGACTGCCAGGGGCATATTGGGTGGATTCAGGGGCGGTGGAGGTGGTGGTGCTTGTTGCCTCACCCTCAGTGGATCCTGTTCACATTGGAAAAAATCCTCGTCGCTAATGCCCAGGGAACCGTCATCCCCATCGGTCAGCGGGGGAGGTGACGTTTCATGCCACCCTCCGGTTACAGTACCTGGGGGGATGTGCTGCGGGGGCGCACCCCTGGTACTGTTACGGGTACCCATCCGGAGTGCTGATGGGTGGGGAGTCGCCCTTTGCAACCCCACCGGGCCAGCCACTGCCGTAGACCCTGGAGCTGCAGTAGTGGCAGATGTGCTCCGCGCGGTTTCTAGGCGTGGCCTAGCCCTTCCCAGACTGGTAGGAGACATTAAACCTGTAGACAGGGGTATTACGTCCTCATCCAGCCCTCCGCGGGAGGGTTGAATCGCGGTGCAGGGTTGCGTCGCGGTGCAGGACTGCGCATGCGCGACCTGTCTGGCCGAGTCAGGGAAGACTCGATGATTGTCGGAGGGGGAGAGCCGCACTGGCGGCCTGGAGCGACAAAACGCATACGCTTGTCTGAATACGCTTGTCTTAATTGACACAGTGCTGTCAAATCACATCACGTGCTGCGATTTTGTGAAAACCGTTGCAAAAAATGCAATTTGACCGCACTGTGAACACGGTACATCCTAATATCACAAGTAGCAAGAAAACATAGGTATGATGAGCGCTGCAGGATGGAGCAAGTAGTTCTTTAAATGATTACTTGATTAATAACTACCAAGTGGTGCCTCTATCAATTACATGATTATGGTTCGGTGCCGTAATGCTTAGGGGGAGTTCACAGTCTTTTGGCGCTGTTTTTGACGCGGAAACCGCCTTGGAAATTGGGCCAAAAAACGTCCAAAATCGCCTCCCATTGATTTCAATGGGGGGCAAAGGTGTTTTTTTCCCCCCGCGAGCGGAAAAAACGCGTTGTGTCCTTTCTTCAGGCGTCATAGTCTCTGACCTCCTATTGACCTCAATGGGAGTCAGAGAAAGTGTTTTCCGCGGCGGTTTTTGCCTGCGGCGCTCAATGGCTGCAGCCAAAAAATATGTTCTGCCAGCAAGTCAAGATCTGCCTCAAAATTCCTGAAGGAATTTTGAGGCAGATTTTTTCTGCCTGCAAAAAAACTCTGTGTGAACTAGGCCTTAGTATTTAACAAAGTAATTATTTAAATTAATCCACAAACTACTGGCTTCCTCCTGTAGCGCTCATCATGTTTTCTTCTTTTCTTCTTCTTGTGATATTACGATTTGGACAGTGGCATAGCTATTGGGGTCGCAGCGGTCGCAATTGAGACTGGGCCCTGAAGCCAGGTGACGAAGGATACCGGGGTAATAATGGGGGTTAGTGTTGACCTTTTCACCGGCAAACATTAAGCCCCGCCTTAGTAATGAACACTGTGAATCAGCCAGCGGCCATTACTATGGCGGTAGTAGTAAAGTTTAAAAAAATACAAAGACAGAAAAATTATTTTATTGAAATCCTTGTTAACCATTTTATTCAGAGTAAAAAACTGCAGTCATCGAAGTAGTCCTCGAATCCGATGTAGTCCAACAACCGATATCTAATCCTGTGATACTGTCTGCTGAGCTGTGTATCTAATCCTATCATGTGTGATACTGTCTGCTGAGCTGTGTATCTAATCCTATCATGTGTGATACTGTCTGCTGAGCTGTGTATCTAATCCTATCATGTGGGATACTGTCTGCTGAGCTGTGTATCTAATCCTATCATGTGTGATACTGTCTGCTGAGCTGCTGTATCTAATCCTATCATGTGTGATACTGTCTGCTGAGCTGCTGCATCTAATCCTATCATGTGTGATACTGTCTGCTGAGCTGCTGTATCTAATCATATCATGTATGATACTGTCTGCTGAGCTGCTGTATCTAATCCTATCATGTGTGATACTGTCTGCTGAGCCACTATATCTAATCCTATCGATAGCTACAGGGTCATAGTGCTACAGATATGCTGTCTCCGATATAGAATTATATATTTGTGTATATATATATATAGATATATATATATATCTATATATATACAGGGGCGTAACTAGGAAAGACTGGGCTCCATAGCAAACTTTTGACTGGGGCCCCCCTTCCCTGGGTGTCACACAACCCCCCCCTTGTAGATAGTGCCTTTTTTACAGCCCCCCTGTAGATAACGCCATACAGCCCACTCTGTATATGACGCCATACAGCCCCCTCTGTAGATAACGCCATACATCCCCCTCTGTAGATAACGCCATACAGCCCCCCCTGTAGATAACGCCATACAGCCCCCTTTGTAGATATCTACAGGGGGGACTTTTTGGCGTTATCTACAGAGGGGGCTGTATGGCTTTATCTACAGAGGGGGATGTATGGCGTTATCTACAGAGGGGGCTGTATGGCGTCATCTACAGAGGGGGACTGTATGGCGTTACCTACAGGGGGGGGCTGTATGGCATTACCTACAGGGGGGGGCTGTATGGCGTTACCTACAGGGGGGACTGTATGGCGTTATCTACAGTGGGGACTGTATGGCGCTAATGCCATACAGTCCCCCCTGTAGGGAACACCATACAGCCCCCCCCTGTAGGGAACGCCATACAGCGTCCCCAACCCCGCAAAAAAATGCGACCTACAGTGTGTGCTACAAATAACATGCATCCCCTATCCACAGGATCTCCACAGGATAGGGGATACATGTGTGATCGCTGGCAGCGATAGGGAGAACGGGGGACTGAAAGTCCCCCGAAGTTCTCCATGACTAACCTCTGACTTCCGGGGTCTGCGCAGCTCAATAAAAATGAAAGGAGCGCTGGTCACGCATGCGCACAAGCGCGTCCGGCGCTCCATTCATTTCTACGGAGCTGCCGACACAGACCCCGGAAGTCCGAGGTTTGTGATGGAGAACTTCAGGGGACTTTCAGTCCCCCGTTCTCCCTATCAGTGCCAGCGATCACACATGTATCCCCTATCCTGTGGATATCCTGTGGATAGGGGATACATGTGTTTTGTTTAATGGCAGAGCGGGGAGATACCTCCCTGCTCTGCTGTAGTCTTCAGTGGCGTCCCGCTGTAGCAGCCATAGCGGCTGCTAGCGGAGCCTCCGGCCATGGTGGGGGCCCGTGCCGGCGGGCGACACGGCCCCCTCATGCCACGGGCCCCGTAGCAGCCGCTACGGCTGCTATGGCGGTAGTTACGCCACTGTATATATATATATATACACACACACATAAATTTTTTATGGGGGGAATATATATTGAGGCTGTTGCCCCTGATGTTTTAAGCCCTTAACTCCGCCGCTGAGACCCAGCGATTGAGCTGAAAGCTGTGGGCCGTCAGCCATGAAGAGAACTGGGGGGGGGGGGGGGCCATAAAGGACTTTTGCATCGGGGCCCATGAGCCTTTAGCTACGCCCCTGGAGTGACTCTTGACGGACCAGATGGATGTGCCCGTGGCTGGATCAGTAACGGGAACAGAGCTCCACTTCGACTCAGATGCCAGCAAGGTCGAAGTGGGGTACTGCTATGTGCTGGTATTATTAAAGATGAGCTATTTGGACCTTTTCGTGTTGAAGATGGACTAAAAATCAACTCCCAAACCTACTGCCCGTTTTTAGAAGACACATTCATCAAGCAGTGGTACAGGAAAAAAATCTGCATCTTTCAAGAAAAGCATGATTTTTATGCAGGACCATGCTTCATCACATGCATCAAAGTACGCTACTGCATGGCTAGCCAGTAAAGGCCTTAAAGATCAAACAATAAAGAAATGCCCCCTTTCCTCATCTGACCTTGTTAAACGGCAGATTTGCGGTGAAGGAAAACAGTACACCTCTCTGAGCAGTATCTGGGAGGCTGTGGTTGCTGCTGCACAAAAAGTTGATCGTCAACAGATTAAGAAACTGACAGACTCCATGGATGGAAGGTTTATGAGTTATTGAAAAGAAGGGTGGCTATATTGGTCACTAATTTTTTTGGGGAAATGTCAGTAATGTTTATTTGTAAATTTTGAGTTGTTTGTTTATTATTCCCACTGCCCTGTTCACAGAGAGTTTTTTGCAGGCAGAAAATTCTGCCTCAAAATTTAATCTAGAATTTTGAGGCAGATTTTGATCTGCCTGCATGCCGTTTGCCGCAATTTTCGCCGCGTTTTTGGCCCGCGGCCATTGAGCGCCGTGGGCAAAAATGCAGCTAAATACACATTCTCTGCCTCCCATTGATGTCAATGGGAGGTCAGAGACGTAAACGCCCGAAGATAGGGCATGTCGCTTCTTTCTCCGGTGAGACGGTTTATCCGCTCGCGGGAAAAAAATGCCTCCGCCTCCTATTGAAATCAATTGGAGGCATTTTCGGCCGTTTTTTGGCACGTTTTCTTACGCAGTTTCCGCGTCAAAAAACGTGTAAAAAAAACAAAACAGTGTAAACAGTGCCTAACAGATAAAAATAAACTAGTGAGATGGGAAAAATTTTCCTTTTTCATTTAGTTACATAACAATTCTGCACACTAAGGATGGATTCACACGAGCACATTACGTCCGTAATGGACGGAACGTAGTTCGGCCACAAATCCCAGACTGAACACAGTGCAGGGAGCCGGGCTCCTAGCATCATAGTTATGTACGATGCTAGGAGTTCCTGCCCCACTGCAGGACAACTGTCCCGTACTGAAAACATGATTACAGTACGGGACAGTTGTTCGGCAGCGAGGCAGGGACTCCTAGCATCGTACATAACTATGGCCACTTTGCCGACAGCCACGACGCATGCGTTCCGGCGGTGAGCAGGGTGAAGTTTTGCGATGCGAGGTTGGAGGAAGGGATGCCGACACGTGGACGGAGGAGGAGGAAAGACCGGAAGTGCGCGGGAGGAGTGAAGCGGGCGGAAGTCCAGGAGAGCGGCGCGAAAGTGAAAAGGAGAAGGAAGGAGGAGAGTGATGTGCAGGAGGGAGAGAAAGACCAAGGGGGACCGGTGCCCGGACGAACGCCAAGGGGGAGGCCCACAGCTTGGCTGCCTAATACAGCAGGGCAGGAGACTGCTGGACGAGTGTCCTTCTGGAGCAGCATCAGAGGAGGGATCGTGGCAGCATCCGAGGACCGTATGAGCGGAACGTGCCTCTCTGCAGCAGTGCCAAAAGCATAGGTTGTTGCAGCCGCAGAGGACTGACCGAAGCAGGAGCGGATTGTGCCATCAGCATCCGCAACAGGTACCGGTCATAGACCGTAAATTCGCTGACGAGGACCCTAGGTCCTTCCCCAGAGACAGTACCAGTACCCATATTACAGCCAGTGACCCTCCAAGAGAAGTGACGTCCCTCGTTCATTCTGGTCACAGTGTGCATAGAAGACTAGTCCTGAAATCCACAGATGACTTGGCGAATATTGTTGGATAAGGAGCAGACAGAAGGAACGGTCGGGTTGACGGGACTTTATTGGACTATTAACAGGACTTTGTGTAACCGTTAGTGTCAATCTCACCTGTTCAGTTGCGTCCTAGGTGGTCCAACGTTCGGACCGCTGACTGAAGAGAGAGAGGGTTTGTCACGAAAGGTAGCGGATAGCTCCGCAAGGATCCGTGGCGGTGCCAGTAGGTACGGGTAGTCCACTGATTCCCACGACGCGACCCCCGGGCCGAGAGTGTGACTCTTACCCGAGGGTAGGCTGACAGTAGTGGGTAGCTCCCACCGTGACTGACAGCGGCGTGCTCGCTGCCAAGCTTGGCAATGTGGGTTCAGGCACGACCTCTCTCCGGGGGATTTCCAGCAGGATCGAAGTCCCCAACCTCAGGATTCCTGTCTGCTCCATAGAAGAGAATTTCCTGTTACCTGCTCATTACAGTAAAGAAGTTGAACAAAAGAAGTTGTGTCTCTTCCATTGCATCGCCGAGAGCGGTTATTCTCCCTACAAATTGCCATGGATACTAACTAGAAATAGACACTTGAACGGTACATGTACTTCTTGAATAATGACTGCATGATTAAAATTGTTCTTTTAATTTCTTCTTTTGAATCATAAAGCCCTACAAGGTCTGACAAGCATGTTGTTTCTCTTTGCCCTCTCAGCAACCATAATACTAATAAGTTGACCATTACAACATGGGCATATACTTCCCCTTCTCCCAGTTACATTTGTATTGAGTAGATCTGTGTCTGCTTGTCTACAGTTCACCAGAGGAATACACTAGAATATGTTCAACACAGAGGCGCAGGGGCGTAGCTAGGGGGGGGGGGGCAGGCGGGGCATGTGCGCCAGGCGCAGTTCAGGGGGGGGGGCGCCAGCGCCACCTCCTCCTGCACTATAATTGTACGTGTGTCACAAGGACACAGGTACAATTAGAAGCACCTTTCCACGAATGAAGCGATTGGTACCTTTTGTAGTAGTGAAGCTTCCGTCGATGAAAGGCACTGACTGACTGACAGGGAAAGTCATCCTGCCCAGCCAATCAGCGCCTTTCATATACACTGTGTTTAACCCCCTGGAAACCTGCGCAGAAGAGAGCAGGTCTCCATGGCTGCCGGACGGCGTGGGAGCGGGAATAAGGTGAGTTTGAATCGTTTTTGTTTTTTTAAATTGTAATAGAAGTGTGCGGCTGTATCTGCGGGGGACGACGACTTTATCTACAAGGGGGACTCTATCTACGGGGGGGGCTTTATCTACGGGGGGTGTCTATCTACAGGGGGACTATATCTACAGGGGGTGGGCTATATACAGGGGGGCTATATACTGGAGTCGGCTGTCTATAGAGCACCATATACAGGGGTGGGCTATAGCTACAGGGGGGCTATATAGTATATAGCCCCCTGTAGATATAGCCCACCCCTGTATATGGTGCTCCATAGATAGCCCACCCCAGTATATAGTCGCCCTGTATATAGCCCAGCCCTGTAGATATAGCCCAGCCCTGTAGATATAGCCCTGCTGTATATAGCCCCCCTCTGTAGATATATTGCCCACCCCTGTAGATATAGCCCCCCTGTGTATAGCCCACCCCTGTAGATATAGCCGCCCTGTGTATAGCCCAGCCCTGTGTATAGCCCAGCCCTGTGTATAGCCCAGCCCTGTAGATATGGTCCCACTGTAGATATGGCCCCCCTGTAGATATGGTCCCCCTGTACATATGGTCCCCCTGTAGATAGCCCACCTGTAGATATAGCCCACCCCTGTATATAGTCCCCCTGTAGATATAGCTCACCACTGTATATAGTATCCCACAAATAGCTCCCCCTATAGTGCTCCACAGAAAGCCCACCCCTGTATATAGCCCCCTTGTACATATAGTCCACCCCATGTATATAGTGCTCCACAGATAGCCCACCCTTGTATATAGTATATACAGGGGTGGGCTATCTGTGGAGCACTATATACAGGGGTGGACTATCTAGTGGAGCACTATATACAGGGGTGGACTATATGTACAAGGGGGTGCTATATACAGGGGTGGGCTATCTGTGAAACACTATATACAGGGGTGGACTATATGTGGAGCACTATATACAGGGGTGGGCTATATCTACAGGGGGGCTACATACATGGTTGGGCTATCTGTAGAGCTCTATATACAGGGGTGGGCTATATCTACAGGGGGCTATATACAGGGGTGGGCTATCTGTAGAGCACTATAGGGGGAGTTATTTGTGGGACACTATATACAGGGGTGGTCTATATGGGGGCACTATCTACAGGGGCTCTATGGCAGGCACTATCTACAGGGGGCACAATGTGTGTGTGGGACATGGTGTATGGTGCTATTATAATTAGAGGTGCAGTGTATAGCGCTATTATATTTAGGGGCATTGTGTGGGGTATAATGATAACTTTATATTTATTTATAGGTGCAGAAATATTGGTAAAGTGAGAAGCTGAAGACATCTGAGCGGCAAACTGCAGAAATGGGCTCTGACCGGGAGAAGTCATCATAGAGGTCTGGACTGGATGGAGAGAAAGAACTAGAATCTGAGACGTCACCGGTGAGTCACTTAATGTAAATGTTCACTCTGCCTCTAATCAGCACTGTAGTCACTGTATGATCTGCAGCGAGATGATGGGTGGTGTGATTATGATAGGATTTATTTTTGTGAAACGGCATCTCCCAGCATATCCTTACCATTGTTCGGGCCATGCTAGGAGCTGTAGTTTTACGCCGTACACACCTATACGGCAGGGGTTGCACTAAATTGAGCTGTATTTGTGCTGGTGTTGTATATATGTAGTGAGCTTGCTTCTGGGGCTGTATATATGTACTGAGCTTGGTTCTGGTGTTGTGTATAGAACCATATTGCTTGTGAAATGTACAAATATTTTTATTCTCGCGTTACATAAAAATAAATGACACGTCGATTGGTAGAGAAAACAAACACGGCGAGGGGGTAGGAGATGTCGGGAAAGAGGTTGGGGGGGCCAAACTGAATCTTTGCCCCGGGTGCTGGAGAACCTAGCTACGCCTCTGCAGAGGCGGATGTATCATATGTGCATGGCTGGCCTTTGAGGTGTGCAACCTGTGCTATCACCCCAGCAAGAGTAAGGGGGCGCTGCGCTGGCTCCCCTCCCCTTGCGTTTCTGAAGTGCCCGACAGTGCATGAGTGCGCCCCCTAGTCCGATACATAATATTTATGGTCCGGGCGGCCTGGTGGCATCGATAGCACCGGAGGGGTATCAATACTATTGAATAGTATAGGCTGCAGGCCACGTTAGATCTGCAGCCTATAAGACAGAGTCTCTTTACAGGCCGGCGTGATGACATCACTGCATCAGGCTGGTCTGCGCATATGTCCTGTCTGGAGGCCGTGGAGCGCTCTGTCCGTCGCGGGAACGGGGCTGGATATGTAATTTTTTTGGTGGGGGGTCTGTGTATCTAAAACATAGAGGGTTGCTGTGCGGCACTATCTACAAGGGGGGCAGTGTATCCAAAATGTGGGTGGGGAATTGCTGTGTGGCACTATCTACAAGGGGGGCTGTGAGTCTAAAGACGGGGGGATTGCTATGTACAAGGGGGGGCTGTGTGGCACTACAGGGAGGAGGGCTGTCTTGCACTATCTACAAGTGGTGTGTTTATACAGGGGGGGTGGGCTGTGAGGCACTATACAGTGGGGTGGGCCGTGTGGCACTATACATGGATGGGTTATAGACGGGGAAGATGCTGGAAAAGCAAGAAACCAACATGTCTGTGTGTTAAATTCTGCAGGGACGAGTCGTGGCTGGAATAAATCGTCAGAGTGGTCTGGTCCGGATGGAAAAAAAAAGTAAAGTGAACGACTCTATAAATGTGCTGTAATCACTTATATTGTCTGCAGAGCTGCAGAGCTCCTGTGTATAACTGACATCTACCACTATATGGTCGCTATATGGTTTTAATATCAGAAAAAAGCAAAGGATTGGAGCAGCACTGTGAACAAATGCCTGACTAGGCTGGTGCAGGGCTTCAAAAATAAAGGAGTGACCTCTCCTTATGTGTTGGATATCCAAAAAAGAGAACGTGAATCAGCACTCAAATAAAGTGAATTTATTCATCCAACATGGAACCACAACGTTTCACCTTCTCTATGAAGGCATTTTCAAGTCGTGAAACGTTGTGGTTCCATGTTGGATGAAAAAATTCACTTTATTTGAGTGCTGCTTGACGTTCTCTTTTTTGGTTTTAATATCATATAGTCTGCACAGCTCATGTGTATAACTGGCATCTACCGCTATATGGTCTTTGTTTAGTGTTTTTTTTATTCAGTAACAGTATGGCAGTATTATTCAGTCACTATGTTGTTACGGTGTGGAGGTATTATTCCGTAACAGTATGGGGGTATTATTCAGTCACTATGTGGTAATGGTGTGGAGGCATTATTTAGTATCAGTATGGGGGTATTATTCAGTCAATATGTGGTTATGGTGTGGCAGTATTATTTAGTATCAGTGTGGGGGTATTATTCAGTTACTATGTGGTTATGGTGTGGCGGTATTATTCAGTAACTGTATGGGGGTATTATTCAGTTACTATGCGGTTAAGGTGTGGCAGTATTATTCAGTAACAGTATGGGTGTATTATTTAGTCACTTTGTGGTCATGGTGTGGTGGTATTATTCAGTAACAGTATGGGGGTATTATTCAGTCACTATGTGCTCATGGTGTGGCAGTATTATTCAGTAACAATATGGGGGTATTATTCAGTCACTATGTGGTTATGGTATGGTGGTATTATTCAGTAACCGTATAAATATATATATTTTTGTGAGAGAGGGGGGACATATGCTTTGGGGCTTGCAACCCTCCTGGATGAGCTAGAGATCAGTGATGCAGTTCTCTGCACACCACCTTCTGAATTAATTGCATTATTGATACAATAATTCAGCACATGGGGCCTCACTTTTAGCTTTGCCCAGGGCCACTATGCGGCTGTCTTCCGGGCACAGGGCGCCATCTATCCTAAGGCTGTCCATGCATATATGCAACCTGTGCATTTGAACTGCTACCTAAAAAAAATATATATATATTGGTCTGCCAACCACATCTCACAATCAGCGACGTAGCTAAAGGCTCATGGGCCTGGTGCAAAAGTTCTTCTTGGGCCTCCCCCAACTTTTTTTCATGTCCGACACCCAAGGCCCGCAGCTTTCAGCTGCATCGTTGGGTCTCTTAAATTACCCATCGAAATAGCACTAGTAACCAGGGGTGTTGCTAGGGTCTTAAAAAATATATGGGATCCAGAAAAAAAAGAAAAATACTTTGGAGACAACATATCTATTAGAATATGACCCCTACAGCTCCACCATTGGATGGGTTAGATATAGCGGATCAGCAGACACTATCACACATGATCAGCTTAGATACAGGGCCCAGCAGACAGTATTCATGTGTGATACCCAGGAAAATTGCTGTTTATTTACTGTCATTGTACTGTTGCTTTAGTATGCAGGTTTTAATGTGCTTTTCTTCTGTAATCATGGTTGGTACTGAATTCACTTCCCTATATGACTCAGCAGAAACATAAATGGGCTGCTTCACCTTTAAGATGTATTCTCCAGAGAGAGGGGAGGGGTGTAGCTAGCTGGGGACTCAGGAACAAACCTCACCCAGTGCAGTGTGTGGAGCAGCGCAGTGCAGAAGTGAGGAGAAGTGTGCAGCAGCGTGCAGGCAGAGGAGAGCAGACAAGTCCGTGTCTAAAGTTGGATTCAGTGAGATGCTGCAGCAGACATGTGGAACTGAGAGGAATTCTGTGAGAGGATCAGCAACAGCCATGTGGAAGTGAAAGGAGTGCAGGTCAGTGTGTGTTGCATGTGGCACAGAAGCCAGACAAGGAGCTTGGACACTACTGAGAGTGCCTAGAGCAAAGCAAGGAGCTTGCACACAGCCTAGAATCCCCAAGGAACACCATTCCTCTGTGATAGTGCAACTGGATTGGGACAGTCAGCAGCACACCTTCCAGCACAGTATAGAGAAGAAAGAGGAGCAGACCTCACAGCACACTTGGAGGATTTACAGACAGGGAGGTGAAGCAGGTACCACCATTTGCAATACCCTGTGATATGTTTATTCTACTTAAAGACATTGCCTCTGTAACAAAAGTAACCACCAAGCATATTGTGCCCAGTAAAACTACTGTGAAAGTTTATTGAACCCTGTCTCCTGGAACATCCTTATTTCGGGGTACACCACATAACATCCCAGGGGACAGAGAACAGTGTATCCTACAATCACCACTTATTTCACTGGTTCTGCGGCCCGAGGAGCGGGAGAGAGAAAGTGCGCCACCGTGACCAAAGGGCGCGAATACCAACTTCAGCTCAGAGAGCCCCGCCCACCGCGACTCGGCGCCCGCGTTACCACACATGTACCTCCTTTTTGGCTCTGATCGCAGCACTGGGTAATGACGGCGTCATGACGTTGTGCACAGCACATGGAGCTTTGTGACGCTAAAAGGCGCCAGGATTCAGCACTGCGCCTGAGCCCAACTCAGGAGCGAGGAGGGTAAGTATAGGGTGATGTTTGTGTAGTAATAGGGGCCTGTGTAGTTTACTACACAGGCCCCAGTTACATCAGTAACTGTGGATAGACATGATGCACGGGGGCCATAGGCCCCCCTTGCTTCAGGGCCCGGTCACGATTGCGACTGCTGTGACCCCTATAGCTACACCACAGCTCACAATTACTGGTGAATTGGCACACCAATGAGGGATTTTCTGGAGAGCCATGAATGTCTAGCACACATCTGTCATAAAGTTAGTAGTTTGAAAACAAAGGGCACGTTGCCCAGGGGTCCTCTGTTGTTGTTGTCCACCAGTGATTCAATAGCATTTTGCCAAAATACCCTTCCGTGTGCGCTTCAGAGCAATAGAAAATAGCTTCTTCTGTGTGTCCTAGGTCTTCCTTTGCTTTAAATCTTTTATATAGATAATTATTTAACAAATATTTTTCACTTAATGAGATCAGACTGTAATGTTACCATAAACTGTACATTCAGAGTTATTTGCATACAAAACATGTATCACCTATCAGATCGGAGGATTGACCAATTTCTGCTAAGTGAAAAGATTGGACCACTGCCAATTTAATCTTTATATTCTAATTCGTGTTGGGTAGGTATAGTGTTGCAATTAGAAAATTGCTAGGCAAAGTAGTACTTAAAGAGGCTCTGTCACCAGATTTTGCAACCCCTATCTGCTATTGCAACAGATAGGCGCTGCAATGTAGATTACAGTAACGTTTTTATTTTTAAAAAACGAGCATTTTTGGCCAAGTTATGACCATTTTTGTAGTTATGCAAATGAGGCTTGCAAAAGTCCAAGTGGGTGTGTTTAAAAGTAAAAGTCCCAGTGGTCATGTATTATGTGCGTACATCGGGGCGTTTTTAATACTTTTACTAGCTGGGCGTTCTGATGAGAAGTATCATCCACTTCTCTTCAGAACGCCCAGCTTCTGCCTGATCACTGCTGTGACGTCACTCACAGGTCTACAGTTGATTCTGCAGCAGCATCAGCGTTTGCAGGTAAGTAGCTACATTGACTTACCTGCTAACGCCGAGGCTGCTGCAGAATCAACTGAAGCCTCTGGTGCCGATGTGTCCGACACGATGCAGGACCTGTGAGTGACGTCACAGATCTGCACTGCCAGAAGCTGGGCGTTGTGAAGAGAAGTGGATGATACTTCTCATCATAATACACGCCCACTTGGACTTTTACTTTTAAACACACCCACTTGGACTTTTGCAAGCCTCATTTGCATAACTACAAAAATGGTCATAACTTGGCCAAAAATGCTCGTTTTTTAAAAATAAAAACGTTACTGTAATCTACATTGCAGCGCCTATCTGCTGCAATAGCAGATAGGGGTTGCAAAATCTGGTGACAGAGCCTCTTTAAACATTGCTGAAGCAGGTCATGGTGGCAGATATGGGTTTTCTGCATTCTTCATGTAAATTGCTCAGTATGTATCAGTGTGACTTTTCAATTGAGCCAGCATATGGTGATGCCTATGCAATGTAGGTAATAGTTATACAAGTCTGTGTTCAAGCAAAATAAATGAGGTTCCAATTGCATTTTAATAAACTAGTTTTGAAATAGGCCATAATTGCACGAATGTCTCTTTTTATTCTAGAGTCAGAATTACATGGAGGATAGTTACAAGAATTAAGTGAATAACCCATTTAATAGGTGGAAACATAAAGGCATTTTATTTACTTACAATTAACCTCTTCCCGACATTTGACACACATGTATGTCATAGTCGGGAAGGGTATGTATAGAGGGGTGTGAGCTACCCTGTATATTACAACTCCCTTTAACTGCTTAGATGCCGCTGTCAATAGTGACCACGGCATCTAAGCCGTTAGACAGAGGGGTTGGGGTTCCACTCTGTCATTCCATCGGGCCATCACGATTGCAGGGCCCAATATGTTGTCATGATAGCCGTGGGCCCCTCCTATGAAGCCCTGATGGGGGCACCATAGGCTGACTAAAAAAGTTTATACAAAGGGAAGTTTAATAAAGATTTATTATATAAAAAAAATCCTATTAGATTAAAAAGAAAACCTTCTTTTCCCATTTCATCCATAAAATAATGTAAACAATAAAAAGAGCAGCCTGGCAGTGGTTTTCTCCCTTCTCTAAATTGAAAACACATTCACACTAGGCCGAGGCGGAAATCGGGAGGAATAGTTGTCTGTTCGGCCGGCAGCTATCTAAAGTGTATAGGCTTCTTTGTACAGCAATGTCCTAATATAAATCTATAATAATAATTGGACTTTTTACCTGATCTGATAGTAGAGCAGAGAAGCAGAGGAAAGAAAAAGTCACAGCTGTAATGGAAGTGACAGTTGTTAGTGCCTATGGCGGCATTTGTCAGTTTTGCCTTTTCTCATCTGGCGTGTTTTGGCATTTTTGCTCAGGTGATGGGGGGTATTTAATGTGGGAACAAGAAGTGACCACTGCATCAGAGAGCAGAGATATCAGTAGAGTTACATAGTTAGTTGGTTGAAAAATGAGTCCTAAGTCCATTCAATTTAACTTGACAACTTCTACTTGATCCAGAGAAAGGCAAAAATCATCCTTCCTGACTCCTTTTGGCAATCGTGGACAGATACCCAGACTAACATTCTACATTAAAGCAGATCTATCATTACACTATGCTGCCCTATGTAAGGGAAGCATAGTTTGAGGAAAGGTCCATTCTCCTATTAGACTAGGAGTTTGCAAAAAGAATAACATCACAAAGGTTTTGATAGTGGCCAATTTTATTTAAAGAGGACCTGTCACTAGGTCATATACCATGTTTTTCGGACTATAAGACGCACCTGACCATAAGACGCACCCAGGTTTTAGAAAACAGAAAATAGGAAAAAAATTATTTGTTAAAAAATAATTTTGTTAAGGATCTGCCAGGCACAGCTTATGTATCCATGCCCATAGGTAATCAGTCTGCACCTGCTTCTATGTCTGTGAGACTGATTCCATCTTCCACCACTCAGGATGGCAGGCTTAGGAGTGGGAGAGCCTATCACAGCCTGGCCAGACGGAGCTAGCTCCCGCCCTCTGTCTATTTATACCTGCCTTTCCTGTTCCTCTTTGCTTGTGATTCTTCTCGTTTTGTTTCCTGGCCCTGCTGCAGCTTCTTGAACCATTTGACCCTGCTTCATATTGACCATAGCTAACTGACTACTCTCCTGCTCTGCGTTTGGTACCTCGTACACTCCTGGTTTGACTCGACTTGTTCACTACTCTCCTGCTCTGCGTTTGGTACCTCGTACACTCCTGGTTTGACTCGACTCGTTCACCACTCTTGTTGCTCACGGTGTTGCCGTGGGCAACTGCCCCTTTTCCCTTGCTTCTGTGTACCCTTGTCTGTTTGTCTGTCGTGCACTTATTGAGCGTAGGGACTGTCGCCCAGTTGTACCCCGTCGCCTAGGGCGGGTCGTTGCAAGTAGGCAGGGACTGAGTGGCGGGTAGATTAGGGCTCACTTGTCTGTTTCCTTACCCCCATCATTACAAATTTATTCTGTTTCACCACATTTCTGCCGACAGCGATAATCCTTTTACTCTTTTTTTAAAACTATACGACCAGCAGATGATCAAACGATTCATCTGCTGATTGTACCCCTGTTTACACAGGGCAATTATCGTCAACGAGCTTTCTATGAACGCTAGTCTGCACGATAATCTGCCAGTGTAAAACCCCCTCTAGGTAGCTGTTGGATGAAATCTCGTTTGGACAACAGCTATTCATCCCAACCCCCATGCATATGCAAACATATCACCGGTGAGAACAAAAGATCGGGCATGTTTGAAATCCAACAGATCTGATCCTTCTTTTCCCTGACGTCTTTCAGGGGAGAGTCAGGACACCCCCATACATATTAGGCTTCGTTCACATCTGCGTCAGGGCTCTGTTCCGTCGTTCCATCTGAGCTTTCCGTCGGAACAGAGCCCTGACTGGCACAAACTGAAACCGTAGGTTTCCTTTTCCATCACCATTGATTACGCTATTCATCCGGTCAAAACTATGGAACCCTTGCACAATGGACACAAACTGAAACCATTGGCACCGTATCCGTCACCATTGAAATAAATGGTGATGGAAACGGAAATCTACGGTTTCAGTTTGTGTCAGTCAGGCCTCTGTTCTGAGGGAAAGCTCAAATGGAACGATGGAACGGAGCCCTGACGCAAATCTGAACATAGCCTTAGATGGTCGGCCAGTCCGCCGACATCAGAGGGTTCCGGCGATGTTCATCTAATCTGCATGGGCACCTTAAGGGGGGATTCACACGAGCGTGATTTGCGTGCGTGCAGGGCGCGTTTTTTTCGCGCGCCACGCACAGCCCAATAGAAGTCAATGGGGCAGTTCAAACAGTGCGTGATTTTTGCTCAGCGTTTGTTCACTGCGTACAAAACGCGACAAGTTCAATATCTCTGCGTATTTCGCGCATCACGCGCCCATTGAAGTCAATGGGTGCGTGAAAATCACGCATGTCATACGGTGGCAGCTGCACCGAACGCGCGTTTTTCACGCAGGACACGTTGTCTCTATGCTAAGGAGTTTGAACTAACTAGTTGAAACCAGCAGAAAAGCAGGAAGTAGCTTAGAGAGCAGGTTTTCAAAAAGAGGCCAAACCGTTTACTACAGCACCACAAGCAGCTTGCAGCCATGCCTCGCCAGATGGATGTTGCTAAGCTCATCACTTTAGTTCAGGAGCGTCCGGGGGTATGGAACACCCATGCGGAGTCATACCATGACCGCACAGTCAAGGAGGTAGCATGGGAGCATATTGCCGAGGCGCTGTTCGAGCAGGAGTGGGCCGACAGCCGCACCCGTGACCACCAACGCATTGGTGAGTGTATATATGTGTGTCGACATATATGTGTATAATGACATCCATATTGCCTATTGCGTCCCTGTTGAATCAATGCCTGTCATTGGCAATGTTTCCGTTCAGTGGCATCTTTATAGTATCATAAAGTAAGGTGTGTTCTTGTGTGGACGTGTGGTACAGTAGTTTATATGCACTGTCTGTGTGCGCAGTAACATCTGGTGTGTTTCTTGAATGATGTGTTCTTTATTATTTATACAGTGGACGATGTAAAGAGACGGTGGCGAAGTTCAAGGGACCAGTTCCGGAGAGAATATGGTTCCGGCGGCCGCAGCGGAGAAGGTGGCACCAGGAAGCGCCGCTATATTTATTATGAGCAGCTGTTGCCGCAATATCCTCCAAGGCCAAGATACCTCTCCCCTGGCCCAATGGCTGGCCCTGTCCATCACTACCCTCCATACTCCCTACCTGCCCCAAGTTTACAGGCTCCCATGCAGCCTCACAGCTACCAGACCCAGTATCATCCCCACTATGCTGTGCAGGAACATCCTCATCAGGCCCGGGGACAGCATAGTGGTGCTGATATGTCTGCTTACACCTCGCCGCCCCATGTCTATCACAATCTGTAGGGGCGCGTGTGTTCTAAGGCCAAATGTAAAAAAGCCATGACAGCCTAGAAATCCTTCCAGGTTACTTTATGCAATGCATCATGTTGGTGCCAATTTTTGTTGGGGTTCTCCCGTGTCTGTTTTTTTGTGTTATGGAGTGTATGTGCAAATAACATAAACGCCAAAGTTTTATATATTTCACTCCCGTGTGGACAATCCTTCTGTTACATAGCTCACCGATTTCTACAGCCTCTACTGCTATGAGGTGCCATGGCGTAAGAGGTTTGGACGGTATGACATTTCTCCACCACATCGTTGAGGTCTTCGTTGATCGGAAGGGGTTTGGAATACCAGGAACTGAGGTGTTATTAGTATAGTTATTGTTTGCCCATACCTACCTTTACTCACGCAGAAAGGGGCGCTGACATATAGGGCAGGAAATCCTTTGTCTACACAAGAGGATGTTATGTCCGGGAATTGTTGGCTTAAAAAAAGGGTATTCCAAACCCCTCCCGAGCTTTAAGCTCGCAACCCACGTCAAGGGGCCTCAAGTTTTGTGAGTCCCTAACCCTACCCCCCCCCCCAAACCAGAAAAGGACTAGAGGGATAAACAGACGTTCGACAAAAGAATACTAACTTCACCACACCTCAAATGGCTACGTTCTGGCAGGGTACATCTCCAGGCTGGCTGTCAAAATACTCAGCAAATTGCTGGCGCACTCGCAGGCCAGATGTCGGTGGCCGCCCTGGCCGAGCAGCCTGGGCGAGGCTGGTGGTGGGTGCAGTTGTTAACATATATTCCCCATCATGAGCGGCATCATGGATGCGGGTAAAGTTGTGCAGCACAACACAGGCTTTGATCACACATGTCACATTTGACGGCGACATTTGCATTGCTGTCATCAGGACCCTCCACTTGCTGGTCATGATGCCAAAGGCGCATTCCACCACTTTCCGTGCTCTGCCTAGCCGGTTATTAAAAATGCGCCTACGGTTATCCATGCCCCTCCGCACATATGGAGGCATGACTTGTCTGCTGAGGGCAAAACCCTCATCTGCAACCATAACATAATGAACGGGTGGACCGCTGGTGCCAGGGAGGATGCTAGGCTCGGGAACATCAAGTTGGTTAGACATTAGACGCTGGCCACTTCTGGACGAGCGAAATATGCGGGCATCCGCAGAGCTTCCATAGGACCCGATGTCCACGATGGTAAAGCACAAAATACAGTCCGACAAGGCCAGCAAGACTATGGAAAAAAACTGCTTGTAGTTGAAGTATCGAGACCCAGAGTGGGGGGGGGGTTTTGGACACGGATGTGCTTCCCATCCAGTGCACCAATACAGTGGGGAAATTGAGTGTTGGTTTCAAACTGCTGGGCTATTCGAAGCCAGTGTTGGGCTGTAGGCTGAGGGATCACGCTGCTCTTCAATCTCAGCCACAGGACCACACAGGTTGCTGGGACAATGCCGGAAATAGTGGACACTCCAAGAAGGAATTCGAAATGAAGGGAATGGTACAGGAAATCAGGAACACAAACCACAAAGCCAACATGTTAGGTAGGACATGAAGCACCTAAAACAATGTGTAACCTGGATTAAGAAACAGCACATACCGTAAGGTGACAAGGAGACGCCCCTCTGGTGAAATACAGCGCCGCATGTTGGTGTCCTGATAGGCTATTCCAGGCCGAACCAGCTCCAGCAGCATATCAAAGGCAGGCACAGACAGGCGGCAAAAGGAGCGAAATTTATCTGGGTGATGACGGAGGTCAGCATAGAGGGTATGAAAATGCCCTTTAGAGGTGCGTTGGGCCACTATTGGGTGAACCCACATCCTACCTGATCTCCGCCGGTGTGGCAGTAGCATGCTACGGCGTTGGCCAAACCTCCGGGATACCATCCATGCTAATAGGACACGGGCCAGAGAGCTAGGTGGCATCAATGCAGTGTGGCATACAAAGTAACCGCAAATACTCGTTTGAACACTGTGTTGCACCAAAAGCACACAAATTCAGAAACACAGGTGCACACATCAAGCAGGGGTGTTGCATTCTTGGCCTTTTTGTATGCTGGCGTAAACAGAACAACTGCGTGCGTTTTTTACACGCGCAGGAAAAACGCATGTCTTACGCGCGTAATACACGCACACATGGTCCAAATACACATGCCACACGCTGCTGACACGCGCGCAAAACGCTGCGTTTTTTGCGCGCGCAAAAACGCAACGTTCGTCTGAATAAGCCCTAATACTGTTATAAATTGTGCCCTTGTTTTGTTGCTTGATTACCTTGACAATTTTGCGTTCGCTTTAACATAAATGTCTAGTACTTAGGCATTTTGATTACCTTATTTACATATTCACAGATTGTTCTGATTAGATGTTCAAATCAGCATATAATGGCTCAGCATATAATGGCTCATAAAAGTGCTGCTCTTCTGTACAACTCATTAATTAACCCATGAAGAAAAAAATTTGTAAATCTTTGCGGAATTGGAATAAGGCCATGTTTACATAAGGCATATCCTTTATATAATGTAAAGCCCAATACTGAATCCCAGAGGCGTAGCTAGGTGCTCCAGCACCTGGGGCAAGGATTCAGTTTGGCACTCCCCCCCCAAACTCTTTCCCGACATTACCTTCCCCCTCGCCATGTTTGTTTTCTCTACCAATCGACGTGTCATTTCTTTTCCACATTTCTTTTTATGTAACTTGAGCATAAAAACATTTGTACATTTTACAAGCAATATAGTTCTATACACAACACCAGAATAGTGCTCAGTACATACAGTAAATACAGCCCCAGCACAAATGCAGCTAAATTTAGTGCAACCCCTGCCGTATAGGTTAGCACTAAATTGTTTTCAGCTCCCAGCATGGCCCGAACAATGCTAAGGATATGCTGGGAGTTGCTGTTTCACAAAAAAGAAATCATATCATAATAATACCACCCATCATCTCGCTGCAGATCATACAGTGACTACAGTACTGATTAGAGGCAAAATAAACATTTACATTAAGTGACTCACCGGTGACGTCTCAGATTCTAGTTCTTTTTCTCCATCCGGTCCAGACCTCTATGATGACTTCTCCCGGTCACAGCCCATTTCTGCAGTTTGCCGCTCAGATGTCTTCAGCTTCTCCCTTTTCCAACATTTCTACACCTGTAAACAAAGATAAAGTTCTCATTATACCACACACTACGCCCCTAAATATAATAGCGCCATACACTGCATCTCTAATTATAATAGCACCATACACCGTGTCCCACACACACACACACTGTGCCCCCTGTAGATAGTGCCCCCCATAGAGCCCCCTGTAGATAGTTCCCCCATATAGCCCAACCCTGTATATAGTGTCCCACATATAGCTCCCCCTATAGTGCTCCACAGATAGCCCACGCCTGTATATAGCCCCCCTGTAGATATAGCCCATCCCTGTATATAGTGCTCCACATATAGCCCAACCCTGTATATAGCCCACCTGTAGATATAGCCCACCCCTGTATATAGTGCTCCACAGATAGCCCACCCCAGTATATAGCTCCCCCTGTAGATAGAGCCCCCCGTAGAAAAAGCCCCCCCATAGATAAAGCCCCCCCCGTAGATAGAGCCCCTCCGGTAGTTAAAGCCCTCCCCTATAGATAAAGCCCCCACCCGTAGATAAAGCCCCCCTGTAGATAATGCCACACACTTTTTTATTACGATAAAATAACAAACTATTCAAACTCACCTTAATCCCGTTCCCATGCCGTCCGGCAGCAAAGGAGACCTGCTCTCTTCTGCGCAGGTCTCCTGGGGTTGAACGCTTCCCTGTCAATCAGCGCCTTTCAACGACGCCGCTTCACTCATAGAAAGGCGCTGAATAGCCGGGCACGGAACGTACCCACCCATTCATTGCTTCTAATTGTACCCCTCCTGCCCCCCCCGTAGCTACGCCCCTGCCGAATCACATATTGGAGATGTGGTCTTACAAGGAATTTATACAGTGGCAACATTACATATGTATCATAGGTTTTTATCTCTCTTTTTATACGTTCTAAAGTCCTATTTACTTTTGCAGCTGCTACTTGACATTAAGTACTGCTATTAAGCTTACTTGTAACCAGAATTTCTAGGTCCTCTTATTCTGTTATCCCTATTTTTATTCCATTTAATGTATATGCAATAATACTATTATTGCAGCCTAGGCACATTACTTTACATTTATTAACATTAAAATTCATCTGCCATGTGCTTGCCCATGCTGCCAGCTTATCAAGGATTTTCTGTTTTCCATCTTAAACATTTATGACATATCCACAGGATATGCCATAAATGTCCGATAGATGCGGGTGCCATCTCTGAGACTCGCACCTATTTCTAGAACAGGGCTCATTGGGAGGGCCTACCATGTCTCGCTGCCGCTGCTCTAGGTATAATTTATAGTGACCCAATAATATTCCATTTACATACATGTCCCCTAGTCCCTGCCTTTGTAGCTTCAGAACAAGACTGTTGTGTGGTACAGTATCAAATGCTTTTGCAAAATCCCCAAAAATCACATCTAACAGCATTACCAACATCCAGATTTGTACTTACATAGAAACCGAGCATGTTGGTTAGGCAATGTTGTCGCTGACTGCCGACACATCCTACTTACCGGCAGCTGCGATAGCAGGACACTCTCTTCATGCCAGCATCTCCCTCCCCAGAGACGCCGTCACACGCGGCTGCAGCTCCCCTCTGAGTCCTTTAAGTTGCGCGCCTGCACTTGTTCCCGGTCTTAAGGGGCCAACGCGTGCACCAGTGCAATGTTCCCCGGCCAATCCCTATGCAACCTGGACTTTAAAAAGTGCTCGGGCCTTGCTCTCCTTGCCTGAGCGTCATTGTATCAGCCCATGTTCGTTACTGTAAATGGTCCCTTAGTTGTATTCTGTAGCCTGTGTTCCAGTACCCTGTATCCAGTAATTATGTTTGTTCTAGTGCTAAGCCGAGTGTTTTCTGTGCCAAGTGTCGTCTGTGCCAAGTGTCTGCTACTCCTCGTGTCTGCTACGCCACGCTTCTGCTACGCCGAGTATCTCCCAAATCATCTATCCAGGTACTCCTGTCCTAGAGACTGTTATTGACTATAATTTGACCAGCTGCTACTCCGGTATGGCAGAGTGGCCTAGTGGGTCCACATATCCCATAGCCGTGACAGGCAAGACCTGTTTTACATGAATCGATGCTGGTTATCAGATATTCGATTATTTACTACTCTGTGATGTTGCCGTTCGTCTCTTACAATACCTTCAAATACTTTACATACAGATTTCAGACTTACCGTATGGTAGTTACATGCTTCCCCCTTTTTACCCTTCTTAAATATTGGTAAAACAGCACTGACCCTGTCACAAGAAGAGTCTAAGAAGATGAGATATAACGGTCCGTCAATTACGGAGCTCAATTCCCTTAACCCCTTCCAAACATCCGCCATATATGTTACAGCCGACACTTCAGTGTAACAATTGGTATCATGCTCGTTTAACCCCTTAGATGCCGCAGTCACTAGTGACCCCTTGTTTCTAGCACCTTAGATGCCGCGGTCACTAGTGACCGCGGCATCTAAGGTGTTAGAAACAAGGGGAAGGCCCCCTCTGATGTTAAATTGCCTCCCCGCGATGCGATGGCTAGGTGCCGATTGTTGTCATGGCAGCCTGGGGCTTAATGAAGGTCCCCAGGTCTGCCATCTATGTAAGCCCTGGCAAACAAAATAAGTACTCTATTACTCACCTGGTAAATCCCCAACGAATCCAATCCTACTGCTCCGGTGCTTCCCTCTTGTCTCTGTTAGTGATGCTACCATCACTGCTTTGGACAGTGATTGGCTACAGCAGTCACGTGCGGGTGGTCATAACATCATCAATGCTGGACAGCAGCAAAGACCGGTGGGCAGCACTGAAGGGGTCGCGCTGCAGTGGGGGGGGGATTACCAGGTGAGTAATAATTATTTTGTGATTTTATCGCATTTCCTGCATGCAGCTTGTCTTTGAAATGTCTTGCTGGACCCCTGACGAAGCACCAGCGAAACGCGCGTCGGGTCCAGCAGCGGTCTCCCCTCTCGGTCCTGATCTCTAGGCTATCCTTGTGCTGCGTAGGTGTAGGTATACTGCTCATTGTATTTTATACTTGCTTAAGACTGCACTTGCATTTATTCTATGTATAGGCATCTATCTGTGCAAACGTACCATGCCCAGCACCTGCCCAAAACTATTGATCTATGCACTTTAGCTTTCCTTGGGATCGTGTGACTAGTTTAACATCTGGGGGGCCATGCTGCTTTATGTTCTGATTCCATCTTCTTATGAGGGTTCATGTTATTTTATGTGTACAGTTGTTTTTATGTGATTTTTTGTGTCTAATTGACTTTAATAAAGATTGTTCGTAATTTTTTCAACTATTTGGTCGTGACTTGTTTCTTTTTCTGGTTTATTATACTAGTCACTAGGACCACTGGTATAATTTGGGGCATTGTTCGGTTTGAAATGTCTTGGACAAGCACTTCAAGCAGGTAATACTAGGTGGAGACCCTTAAATTTCTGTCCCCCTGAATATCTGGCACTGGCAGCTCAACAGTGAACACCGATGAAAAGTACATGTTTAATCTCAGACATTTTTTTATCATATACATTTAAAGTCTCATGGTCATCTTTTAAAGGGCCGATAGTATCAAATGCTTTTTCTACTTAGCATTTATATATATATATTTTTTAAAAATTACATTTACTTTAATGTTGTTAGCTATTTGTTGTTCTGCGGCTATCTTTGTTAGTTTGGCTTTATTTTTACATTTCCTTTGTAGTGCCAAGATTTTTTCCATACTAGACCTTCGTGGGGCTTACAACCTAATCCGGATTTGCCGGGGTGACGAATGGAAGACTGCATTTAACACCCGTGATGGACACTATGAATGCCCTTCGGCCTGTGTAATGCTCCCGCGGTCTTCCAGGAGTTCATTAATGACATCTTCCGTGACCTCCACTATGTTTGTTTTGTGGTCTATCTTGATGACATCTTAATTTTTTCTCCAGATCCTATGACTCATCAGAGACATGTCCTTCAAGTTATGTTGTGGTTAAGGGAGAATCGTCTGTACGGCAAGTTGCAGAAGTGCGTGTTTGAGAAAGATGCTCTACCCTTCCTGGGCTACATCGGCTCGAATAGAGGTCTCAAGATGGATCCTGAAAAGGTAAAGTCCGTCCTGGAATGGCCACTCCCTCAAGGCTTGAGAACCATTGTTAAGGATCTACCAGGCACAGCTTCTGTATCCACACCCATAGGTAATCAGTCTGCACCTGCTTCTATGTCTGTGAGACTGACTCCATCTTCCACCACTCAGGATGACAGGCTTAGGAGTGGGAGAGCCTATCATAGCCTGGCGAGACGGAGCTAGCTCCTGCCCTCTGTCTATTTATACCTGCCTTTCCTGTTCCTCCTTGCTTGTGATTCTTCCGTTTTGGTTTCCTGGCCCTGCTGCAGCTTCTTGATCTATTTGACCCTGCTTCATATTTACCCAGGCTTACTGACTACTCTCCTGCTCTGCGTTTGGTACCTCGTACACCCCTGGTTTGACTCGCCTTGTTCACTACTCTCCTGCTCTGCGTTTGGTACCTCGTACACTCCTGGTTTGACTCGGCTCGTTCACCACTCTTGTTGCTCTCTGTATTGCCGTGGGCAACTGCCCCTTTTCCCTTGCTTCTGTGTACCCTTGTCTGTTTGTCTGTCGTGCACATAGTGAGCATAGGGACTGTCGCCCAGTTGTACCCCGTCGCCTAGGGCGGGTCGTTGCAAGTAGGCAGGGACTGAGTGGCGGGTAGATTAGGGCTCACTTGTCTGTTTCCTTACCCCTGTCATTACAGCCATACAGCGCTTTCGGGGATTTGCCAATTTTTACAGACAGTTCATTTCAAACTTCTCCTCACTGACTTCTCCTATCTCTAACCTCACCAAGAAGGGCATGAACGCCAAGGTGTGGACTCCTGAGGCAGTGTCCGCATTCAATAGCCTCTATCCTCCATCATCCAGATGTTTCTCGACAGTTCTCATTGGAGGTGGACGCCTCCTCTGTCAGTGCTGGTGCACTCCTGTTCCAGAGAGGTTCCAAGGGCAAGTCAATGGTATGTGGATATTTCTTTAAGCTCTTCTGTTCAGCAGAACGCAACAACTCGATTGGGGATCGGGAGTTACTGGCCATCAAATTGGCCCTGGAGGAGTGGAGACATCTACTAGAGGGCACAGCTCATCCCATCCTGATTTTTACGGACCACAAGAATCTCACCTATCTTCAGACGGCCCAACGGCTGAACCCTCATCAGGCCAGGGGGTCGCTGTTCTTTACCAGGTTCCAGTTTGACCTTCATTATTGCCTGGCCGACAAGAATGTAAGGGCCGATGCCTTGTCCAGCTCATTCGAGACAGAGGACACCATGGAGATTCCACAGAATATATTGATCCATCTTGCATTGTCTCTGTCAATCCCTTGCAAGTTAGGGACGTCCCTCCAGGGAGGACCTTTGTGCGCCTAGCTGACAGAGGGAGGATCCTCCGCTGGGGACACTGCTCTAGACTGGCAGGTCAAGAGGGTACCCGTAAGACCCGAGACCTGATTGCCCGTCATTTCTGGTGTCCCACGCTGCCTAAGGACATTATGGACTTTGTTTCTTCCTGCTCAGTGTCTTCAGCTAACAAGGTCGCTCACTCCAGACGTGCTGGCCTGCTCCAGCCACTGCCTGTGCCCTATGCTCCCTGGCAGCATATAGCTTTGGACTTTGTTACTGACCTGCCTCTCTCTGCTGGATGTTGTACTGTCTGGGTGGTGGTGGATAGATTTTCAAAAATGGCCCACTTCGTTTCGCTGACCAGTCTTCCTTCTGCTCTTCAACTGGCCAACTTTTTCATCCAACACATCTTCCGCCTGCATGGCTTGCCGCGGCATATTGTGTCTGATCGCCGGGTTCAGTTCAACTCGAAGTTCGGGATAGCCCTCTGTGTGAAGTTGGACTTTTCCTCAGCCTACCATCCTCAGTCCAATGATCAGGTCGAGAGGATCAATCAGATCTTGGAGAACTACCTACGCCACTTCATCTCCAAGCAGCATGATGACTGGGGGCAGCTGCTTCCGTGGGCTGAATTCTCATATAATAATCACACCAGCGAGTCCACAAGGAATACATCGATCTTCCTTGACTATAGCCAACACCCACAAATTCCTCTCCCAGTGCCTAATACGTCCGAGGTACCAGCAGCCGAATCTGCTTTTAGAGACTTCCTGCAGATCTGGCAGCAGACTCGATCCTCCATCCTACTGGCAGTCGACCGCATGAAATAGAAGGCACGAAGGTCTGGCTGTCCTCCAGGAATATAATACTGAGGGTGCCATCATGCTAATTTGCTCCCAGGTTCCTCAAGATCTTGCAGCAGAACAACCCTGTCGCATACAAGCTTCGGCTGCCTCCTGCCCTCAAGATCCCCAACTCCTTGCATGTCTCCCTCCTGAAACCGGTAGTTCTGAACTACTATACCAAGACTCCTAGCCCTGAGGTTGCCTCCAGCGGGCCTTCAGACACCTTCGAGGTTAAGGAGATCTTGGACACCAAGAAAGTAAGAGGAAAAAATTTTTATTTGGTGGATTGGAGGTTTGGTCCTGAAGAGAGGTCCTGGGAGCCAGAGGAGAACCTCAATGCTCCTACCCTTCTGAAGAAGTATCTCTCTCGCTCTGGCCCCAAGAGGAGGGGGCGTAAGAGCGGGGATACTGTAATGTCCATGGCCGCGGACCATCAGGCTCACTCACCGTCTGACGGCCGCAGCCATGGGTCTGCGAGCGCTGGCCCCAGTCTCCTCCTCAGGAGTCGCCAACGCTCACTTCCGTTTACCTCGGCTGGGTCCCGTAGGGGGCAGCTATGTGGGGTATTATACTGTTTGGGTGGCATTATACTGTGGGGACAGCTATGGGGGCATTATACGGTGGGGGCAGCTATGGGAGGCATTATAGTGTGTGGGGCAGCTATGGGAGGCATTATAGTGTGTGGGGGCAGCTATGGGAGGCATTATACTGTGTGGGGGCAGCTATGGGAGGCATTATACTGTGTGGGGGCAACTATGGGAGGCATTATACTGTGTGGAGGCAGCTATGGGAGGCATTATACTGTGTGGGCGCAGCTATTGGGGACATTATACTGTGGGGGCAGTTATGGGGGTATTATGCTGCATGGGGGCAGCCATGGGGCATTATGATGTATGTGGGAAATTTTTTGGCCATTTTACTGAATGGGGCATCTGTGTGGGCATTATACTGCCAGGCTGTGTGTGGCACCCAGGGGAGGGGGGTCCAGTCAAAAGTTTGCTATGGGGCCCAGTGTTTCCTACTTCCCCCCTTGGATATGAGGGCTTGTTTTTTGCAGGACAAGATGTAGTTTTGATTGGTACTGTTTTGGAGTACATGGGACTTATTGATTAACTTTTATGATGACTTATTTGGGGGGCAATGGAAAAAAATAGCTTTCGCCATTGTTTTTTGCGGGTTTTTTTTACGGTGTAGTTTAAATTACAGTTAAATTACAAATTACAAATTTCAATGTATTGTTTGGGTCATTACGGTACCATATACCGATACCATATATGTGTACTTTTATTTATTTTTTACACTTTTACTAAATAAAACCACTTTTCATGGAAAAAAATTGTTTGATTTATTTTTTTACTGTAATTTTTATTAATAGTTTTTATTTCACATTAATTACTCTTTTTTTTTAGTCGCACTAGGGGACTTTACTATGCAATCTTTAGATCGCTGCTATAATGCTTTGGTATACTTAGTATACCAAAGCATTATTGCCTGTCAGTGTAAATCGGACAGGCAATCTATTAGGACATGCCTCTGGCACATCCTAACAGGCATATGCCCAGGGCAGACCTGGGGCGTTTTATCAGGCCCCTGGCTGCCATGACACCCCATCGGAGGCCCGCGATTGCATTCGCGGGCCATTGATGGGTGACAGAGGGAGCTCCCTCCCTCTGTAAACAAGTTAAATGCCACGGTCGCTATTGACCGCGGCATTTAATGGGTTAAATGGCCGCGATCAAAGTAAACGGCCGCAATCAAAGTCCCCGTGCGGCCATTGGAGCAGGAGCCCGGCTGTAATCAGACAGCTAAGCCCCGGCTCCAACCCGCACGGGACACCCGTGAGGGCTTAGACTGGGCCGCCGTGAAAAGGCGACAGCCTAGCCTTAGGTCCCTTAGTGACTGCCGTGAAAGTGGTCACTAAGGGGTTAATGCTGTAGTGTTTTGAAGTTAATTCAAATGAATTAAAATACAGATATTGTGAGGTATTGGGTCTTGAAAATGTTTGTACCCCTACTATTCCCTACTCCCACATATAGTATATTGGTTTGCAGTAAGTAACCCCTTCCCGACATTTGTCGTAAGTATACGTCATGGAAAGCCAGTGCTTCCCGCAAAATGACGTATACTTACGACAAATGCTTGGCACCGGCTCAGAAGCTGAGTCGGTGCCATCATCCCCGGATGTCAGCTGTATCTGACAGCTGACATCCTGCTGTAATGGCGGGGACCGAAGTTAGCTTCGATCCCCACCATTAACCCCTTAAATGCAGCCGCCAAAACCGATGGCTACATTTAAGATGTTTGCAGCTCATCGACACCCCAGCAATTAAATCGCCGGGTGTCAGTGGCTGCAATAGCAACCGGAGGCATAATACTGGCCGGTGTGCCTAGCACGGAAAACTTCCAGCCCCCGCCCGGAGGTGGGGCCTGAAAGGCTTCCGTAGCTGCTGGCAAGATGGCGCCGGCGTCATCAGCGGTTGATATCAGCTGTATGTTACAGCTGACATCCACCTGTAATGGCAGGAACTGGAGCTAGCTCCGATCCCTGCCATTAACCCCTCAGATGCAGCGATTGGATGCAATCGCTGCATCTTTGTGGTTGCTAGCAGATCGGCAGCAGTGCCCTGCAATCGCACGACTGCCGACTGCTATTATGACACCAGGAGACCTAACAATGGCATCCTGTTTGCCATTACGGAAGCCGGTTAGGCCCCGCTCGGAGGCAAAGCCTAATCGGCTTGCTGTCAGTGAACGACTGACAGATCTAATACATTGGACTACGTAGGTAGTGCAATGTATTATAAAAAACATCTGACAGTTGGACCTTCAAGTCCCCTAGTGGGACTAAAGTAAAGTGTAAAAAAATGTGAAAAAAAGTTGTAAAAAATATAATAAAAGTTTTAAGTAATAAAATATAACACAATCGCCCTTTTTCCCTTATCAAGTCCTTTATTATTGAAAAAAAAATAAACCATACATATTTGGTATCGCCGCGACCGTAACGGCCTAAACTATAAAAATATTATGTTATTTATTCCACTCTGTGAACGGCGTAAAATAAAACGTAAAAAATAATGCCAGAATTTCTGTTTTTTTTGTCACTTTGCCCTACAAAAATTGAAATAAAAAGTGATCAAAAAGTCGAATGTATCCAAAAATGGTGCCTATAAAAACTATAGCTCGTCTTGCAAAAAACAAGCCCTCATACAGCTCCGTCGACGAAAAAAATTAAAAAGTTATGGTTCTCACAACATGGCGACAGAAAAAATACATTCTTTTTACAAAAGTTATTTTATTGTGCAAAAAGTTGTAAAACATTAAAAAGTGCTATAAATTAGGTATCGCCGGAATCGGACTAACCCACAGAATAAACATAACATGTAACTTATAACGAATGTTGAAGGCTGTATAAAAAAAAACCCTAAAAAACGATGGCAGAATTGCAGTTTTTTTGGTCACCTTGCCTCTCAAAAAATAGGATAAAAAGTGATCAAAAAGTCGCATGTACTCCGAAATGGTACCAATAAAAACTACAGCTCGTCCCGCAAAAAAAACCTGCCCTCATACCACTACGTCTATGAAAAAATAATATTAGTCAAGGCTTCCATAAGTCAGGAAATAAAAAATATGCAGTTGTGCAGATCAGAGGGGAAATTTCGTCTGTTTCAATAGGCGATTTATCGGGGCCCTAAAATTAGGGAACCAGGCAGGGGGGGCCCAAACATATCTGCTAGAAGTGAGGGTGCCCGTATTATACCAGGAAAACACATCCTAGCAAACTTCCCCAAACTGCCGAGGTGCGGAGTGTGGACCAAAAGGGGGATAAGTAAAGACACCGTATATCAGTGCGACACCGGCCTGTGCAGAAATGATTGCTTCACAGCGTAACACACATCTATGAATATTGTTTACCCCATTATTATACCACCTGACTATGCCCCTGATGTACTCTGCCCAGCTTACATATGCCCCACATTATAAACTGAAACACCAGTAAAACTCCAAACAAAACTACCACCAAGCAAAATCCACGCTCCAAAAGCCAAGTAGCGCTCCCACCCATCTGACCCCTACAGTGTGCCCAAACAGCAGTTTACTACCACATATATGGCACCGCCATAGCCTGGAGAACCCTTTTAACAATTTTTGGGATGTGTGTCTCCAGTGGCATAAGCTGGGCACGACATACTTGCCACTGAATTGGCAATTCTGGGGAAAAATTTTAATTTTTACTTTGCACCATACGCAGCGCATTTATTTATGGAAAAGACCTGTGGTGTGAAAATGCTCACTACACCCCTTAATAAATGCCTTGAGGGGTGTAGTTTCTAAAATGGGGTCACTTCTGGGGGGTTTCTTTTATTATTTCCCATCTGAGCCTCTGCAATTGTGAACCAATGCTGTGTAAATCGCCAAATTAGGCCTCAATTTCACATGGTATTCTCTCACTCTTGAGCCCTGTCAAATGTCCAGGCAAAAGATTAGGGCCCAAAACCGGGAAACACTGCATAATAATTAGAGAGCTGTTTTGTTATGGTGGCACAAGCTGGGCACCACATATTGGCATATCTATTGAAAAATCCAATTTTCACTGTGCAATATCGTGTGCACACTAATTTATGCAAAACACCTGCGGGGTTAACATGCTCACTACACCCCTAGGTGAATACATTGAGGGGTGTAGTTTCCAAAATGGGGGTCACTTTTGGGGGTTTCCACTTTTTTGGTCCCACAGGGGTTTTGCAAATGCTACATAGCGATCAGAAATCAATCCAGCAAAATCTGTAGTCCAAAAGCCAAATGGCACTCCTTCCCTTCTGAGACCTGCCGTGTGCCCAAAAATTAGTTTATAACCACATATGGGGTGTTGCCATACTCGGGAGAAATTGCTTAACAAATGTTGGGGTTCTTTTTATGCTTTATTTTATTATAAAATGCAAAATTTTGCACTAAAGCTACGTCTTATTGGGAAAAAAAAAATTTAGTTTTTATTTTCACTGCCCAATTCAAATAAAATCTATGAAACAGCTGTGGGGTCAAAATGCTCACTACACCCCTAGATTAATTCCTCAAGGGGTGTAGTATCACAAATTGTGTCCCTTTTGGGTAGTTTCCACTCTACTGGTACCTTAGGGCCTTCGCAAAAGCGACAAGGTGTCAAGAAACCAATCCAGCAAAATCTGTGCTCCAAAAGCAAAATCCCCGTCCTTCTCTTCTGAGCACTGTCGTGTGCCCAAACAGCAGTTTATGACCACATACGGGGTATTGACGTACTCAGGAGAAATTGCTTTACAAATTTTTGTGTTCTTTTTTTCCTTTATTTGTTGAGAAAATAAACATTTTGAGCTAAAGCTACATCGAATTGAAGAAAAAGGATTGTTTTTACTTTCACTGCCCAATTCTAATAAATTCTATGAAACACCTGTGGGGTCAAAATGATCACTACACCCAGAGATGAATTGTTCAAGGGGTAGTTTCCAAAATGGGGTGTCTTTTTAGGCGTTTTCATTGTTTTGTCCCCTCAGGGGCTCTGCAAATGTGACATGGCCTCCGCAAACCATTCCTGCTAAATTTGAGCTCCAAAAGCCAAATGGCGCTCTTTCCCTTCTAAGCCCTGCCGTGTGTACAAACAGCCATTTATGACCACATGTGGGGTATTGTTTTCCTCAGGAGAAATTGCTCTTCAAATGTTGTGGTGCTTTTTCTCCTTTAGTCCTTTTGGAAATATTTTTTTTTTTAGCTAAATCTACATTTTATTTGAAAGATTGTAGATTTTCATTTTCATGTCCTACTTCCAAAAATTTCTGCAAAAAAACTGTCCGGTTAAAATGCTTACTATACCCCTAAATAAATTCCTTGAGGGGTGTAGTTTCCCAAATGGGGGGTTTCCACTGTTTTGGTACCACAAGAGCTCTTCAAAATGACATGGTGCCTAAAATATATTCTAATAGAAAGGAGTGTCCAAAATCCACTAGGTGATCCTTTACTTCTGAGGCCTGTGTTTCAGTCCATAAGCACACTAGAGCCACAAGTGGGATATTTCCTAAAACTGCCAAACCTGGGCAATAAATATTGAGTTGCGTTTCTCTGGTAAAACTTTGTGTTACAAAAAAAATGGATTAAAAATAAATTTCTGCAACTACAAAAAATGAAGTTTGTAAATTTTACCTCTAGTTTGGTTTAATTCCTGTGAAACGTCTAAAGGGTTAAGAAACTTTCTAAATGCTGTTTTGAATACTTTGAGGGGTGGAGTTTTTAAAATGGGGTGCCTTTTTGGAGGTTTCTAATACATATGTTTCAGGATATATGTGTGTGCATATGTATGTGTGTGTATATAGATATATATATATGTATGTGTATGTGTATAGAAAGGCCCACATGGGCTGAAACGTTGCACTGACGTGTCGGGGGAATAAATCCTTCTTCCCTGAATTGGAGTCTTGTGTAGTGCTGCATATTCCTTTGGATATATAGTTTTCATCAGCAGTGCAGCTACTGGACAGTGCAGAAACTGTCTGGTTTTAAGCAACCATGGAACATATACGGCAGAGAGGGTTTTCTCTGCTGTTGCTTGGGTGTAAAGCCCGGAATAGTTCCTGGTTTGCTGGAGTGTGAAGGACAAGGGCGGCTTTCACTCCATACAGACAGTCCATGTCTTGGGCTGTCTGATGAGCCTAGTTTGGCTTCACCTGAGGCGGCTCTTTAATAGAGGTGTGTGCTGTTCACACAGGGCTTTCAGTCTGGGGAAGACAGGCATGCTAGCCTGTGAGAGTCACCACCGTGTAAGGTAAAGCTGCCTATGTTTTGAGGTACTGGGTACAAGGCTCAAGGTCACTTAATGAGGGTCACTAAATGTTTAGTTAGAGGCTGGACGGCCTAGGGTTTGTTTTGAACTGCTGTGTAAAACGATCTTTCATATTTGAAGACAATAAAGCTAGCTGCTGCTGGTTTAAACTTTTATTCAATGAGTTGGAGGGAACTTTATATGTGTGCCAACCATCTCACCCTGGAGATTGCGATCCTGTGAGCTAAGTGGGCCCCAAGATGTCACATATGGTGGAGAATTGCTTTGGGCAATAAAATGGCACAAGAAGTGTGCAGTCAAATTTAAAGGGCCGGAAGCCCAATTAAAGAGACTATTTTTCGTTGCAATGGGTCTTATTGAGGAACTCTTCAAAAAGATGGTGCAGATGGATGCAGAGCTGCAGGAAACAAATGCCAATCAGAGGGAGGATAACCAAAGGATCCTGGCACAGTTGGAAGCAAATCGAGAGGCTTTAACCGTTAGTGACTGGCCCATCGTGTTTCTACGTCGGTCACTAACGGGCCTTATTCCGATGCCATAGACTTTTTATGTCGCGGCATCGGAATAAGTAAACAGAGCAGGGAGCTGTCAAATCTCCCTGCTCTCAGCTACCTCTGGCAGCTGAGAGCTGGGGGCGTCCATGCTCGACCGGGTGAGATCGATATAAGTATCGATCTCACCCGTTTAACCCTTCAGATGCGGTGCTCAATAGCGTGCACCGCATCTGAGTGGTTTTGGAGAGAGGGAGGGAGCGATACGATCGCAGAGTGTCTGTGTCTCCAATGGCAGCCGGGGGTCTAATAAAGGCCCCCAGGTCTGCCTGGAGTGAATGTCTGCTAGATCATGCCGCAGGCATGACCTAGCAGATGCCTGTCCGTGTTAAACGGACAGGCAGTAATACACTGCAATACAAAAGTATTGCAGTGTATTATAAATGTGATCGCAGAATCGCATATTATAGTCCCCTAGGGGGACTAGTAAAAAAGTGAAAAAAAAGTTTAATAAAGTTAATTTTAAAAAAAAATGTGAAAAAAAATGAAAAACCCAGCTTTTCCCCTTACAAAATGCTTTACTATTAAAAAAACAAAATAAAGTTAAAAAGTTACCGACCCCGACTATAAATCTATTACATTATTTAACCCGCACGGTGAACGCCGTAAAAAATGTAATAAAAAACTATGGAAAAATTGCTGTTTTCTGTGAATACTGACTTTAAAAAAAATGTGATAAAAAGTGATCAAAAAGTCGCATCTACTCCAAAATCGTACCAATAAAAACTACAAGTCTTCCCGCAAAAACAAAGCCCTCATACAACCGCATCGGCGAAAAAATAAAAACGTTACGGCTCTTCAAATATGGAGACACAAAAACAAATAATTTTGAAAAAAAAACGTTTTTACTGTGTAAAAGTAGTAAAACATACAAAAACGATACAAATTTGGTATCGTTGCAATCGTAACAACCCGCTGAATAAAGTTATTGTGTTATTTATATCACACGGTAAACGGCGTAGATTTGAGATGCGAAAAAGAGTGGCGAAATTTCAGGTTTTTTCTATTTCCCCCCAAATAAAAGTTAATAAAAGTTAATCAATAAATAATATGTCCCCCAAAATGGTGCTATTAAAAAATACAACTTGTCCCGCAAAAAACAAGACCTTATACAGCTATGTCGACGCAAAAATAAAAAGGTTATAGCTCTTGGAATGCGACGATGGAAAAACTTAAAAAATGGCTTGGTCATTAAGGTTTAAAATAGACTGGTCATTAACCCCTTGCACGTTAATGACCAAGGATTATTTTTTGTTTTTTCATGGTCGCATTCCAAGAGTCGTAACTGTTTTTGTATTCCGTCTATATGGCCGTATAAGGGCTTGTTTTTTGCGGGACGAGTTGTATTTTGTAATTGTACCATTTTTAGATGCTTATAATATATTGATTAACTTTTATTAACTTTATTTTAGGAGAGAATTGAAAATAAGCAGCTATTCCAGCATTGATTTTCACGTTACAAATTTACGCCGTTTACTATGCAGCGTAAATAACATGTTCACTTTATTCTATGGGTCGGCACGATTACGGGGATACCAAATATGTAAGGGTTTTATATGTTTTCCTACGTTTGCACAATAAAAAGCCTTTTAGAAAAAAATTACTTGTTTTTGCATCGCCGCATTCCAAGAGCCGTAACGTTTTTATTTTTCCGTCAATGTGGCCGTATTGGGGCTTGATTTTTGCGGGCCAATGTCTTGTTTTCATTAGTACTATTTTGGGGTACATAGGACTTATAGATTAATTTTTATTTAATTTTTTATGGGGAGAATGGGAGAAAAGAGAGAATTTTGCCGTTGTTTTTCGCGTTTTTTTTGGACACCGTTCATCCGGTGGTTTAATTAATGTGTTCATTTTATTGTTCAAGTCGTTACGATCGCTGGGATACCATATATGTGTATGTGTTATTTGTTTTGACACTTTTACTAAATAAAACCACTTTTTGGGCAAAAAAAGTTGTTTTATTTGATTTTCACTGTAATTATTATATTTTTTTTTTTCAGCAACTTTATTTAACTGATTGCCATTTTTTTCTTTAGTCTCACCAGGGGACTTCACTATGCGATGTGCCGATCGCATATATAATGCATATATAATGCTTTGGTATACATTATTGCCTGTCAGTGTAAAACTGACAGGCAATCTGTTAGGCGATGCCTCCGACATCGCCTAACAGGCAGATGCTGAAGGCAGACCTGGGGGTCTTTGTTAGACCCCCCGCTGCCATGGAAACCCGACGGCGACCCGCGATTTGTTTGCGGGGGTGCCGATGGGGTGACAGAGGGAGCTCCCTCCCTCTGTCAAACACATTAGATGCCGCTGTCACTATTGACAGCGGCATTTAATGGGTTAAACTGCCGGAATCGGAGCGCGCTTCGATTCCGGCAGTTGCAGCAGGAGCCAGGCTGTGTATAACAGCCATGCTCCTGCCGCTGATCGCGTGGGTACAGTGACAGTACCCGCGCCATCACAGGACGGATATATCCGTCCTCCTGCGCGAACTAGCAGTTGCAGAGGACGGATATAGCCGTCCTTCGGCGTTAAGAGGTTAAGGGGTTAAGGGCACAAGTTCTGTCCAAGGATACGCAGCCTTCCAAGCCAAGTGGATGCTCTTCAACACCAGCTGCATGGATGACGGGTACTACTGACATGTTGCAGACAGTTTGCAGAGAAGAGCAAAGAGCATGCATACCTGTGATGCAAACTGTGAGTACCGTTGCGTAGGGCAACCACCCGGACTCATGGTGGGAATGTTTGCGAGTGGATTATGTGAATTTAAAAGGTATTCCCAAGCAATGTGGGGCAGCTGTTAAAAAGCCAAGTTTGCTGAATCGCCCAGATGTGGTTGCTAGGAGCGACCCACCTCGACAGCATGTGGCAGCTGTTGTTCAGCAGAAGGAGAGCTGTTGGAGATGCCATCGAGCGGATGGATGTGCACCTGATTGTTCTCTGGTCAGGAGGCCAGAGAAAGTGCAAGAGAAAACATGTGAAGTGTTGGTTGGTGGGATTCCACTACTGGTCAGTCTGGATCTTCGCCAAGAGTTCTCGAGAGTGCATCCGGACATTTTGCTGTTTGTGAAGAAGGATCCTGAGTTGGGTGAGACCATTCTGATTGACTTTGAAACTGATGTTGGGACTGTGCATCACAGACTTATAAAGTGTCAGGAACTTGATGAGGAGTTTGTGCTGGGAAGCGACTTCCCTCATTTTTGGCAGTTGTGGGAGAAAGGCAATATCTCCGATAAGCATTGTAGCTATTACCGGGAAAAGTCCTCTGCAGGGTGTGATGCTCCACTGCCAAAAAGGGAAAATGCACCAGTTGTAATGATGTCAAGTGATAATGTGATTCAGGAAATGCCTGCTAAAAATGATGCACGTGTATTTGATGCACAGCATTTATGTGATGACACTAGTGAAACGTCAAAAATTTTGCCTAACATGTCTTTAAGCCATGAGTATGTCACACAGCCTGAGCAGGGGAATGCAGTGTGTGAACGGGAGGGTGAAGAAACTGCAGCCAAGGCAGAAGAGGGGATTATCTCAAGTGTGCCCCTAGAGATTATGGTTCACAATAACAAAACTGTTGCATGTGATGTGTGCACTGTTCCTAATGGGAACCAGCTGTATGCTACTGCGATGGATGACAATGGGCTTACTGCTGCTATGTGTGAGTGAAGTGGTGATAAACTCTACAGGTCAGAGAATGTGGTTGGGGTCACATCAGTCAGATGAATCCAGCAGCAGTGATCTACCTTTTTATTTGAGCGACCACACCAGTGTGAATGTAGCCCTAAGTGATGCACATGAGTTCCTGGACGGTGGAGTCAGTGGCGGATTATCATTAGGGCATTTCGGGCGGCCGCCCGGGGTCCAAGGCTCCCAGGGAACCCATGACCGCCCGAACCCCCTCATGCCCAGTGGCGTCGCTAGCACTGGAGGGAGCCCCGGTGCCAGGACCGCACCTGTCAGGCGAGGGGAGCTTCGCTCCTACTTAGCAGCCGTGGTCTGTGCTGCTTTAGAAGCTCCCCCTCCAGCCCCCCTTCCCTGCTCTAAACATCTCTCCTCTGCTGCTAGCTGTCGGGACATGGGGGAGGGGAGACTGTTGGCGTGCTCTGTGTCGTGCTGTGAGCAGGAGAAGAGCTGCAGTGAAGACATAAAAGGTAAGTGCATGTGTGTTTACAATGTGTTTAATGTGCATATTCATGTGTGTTTAATGTGCATATTCATGTGTGTTTAATGTCCATATTCACGTGTGTTTAATGTCCATATTCATGTGTGTTTAATGTCCATATTCATGTGTGTTTAATGTCCATATTCATGTGTGTGTTACGTCCATGGCCGGGAATCGCCGTTCTAACTCACCCCCTGACGATCCCGGCCATGGACACCTCTCTGCTCAGCGTCCTCCTCCCTCTTGCAGTCGCCGGCACTGTCTTCCGTGTCCTCGCGCCGTTCCCCGCAGGGCGCACGTGCCCGCGCGTGCACGGCCTTATAGGGCCAGTACGCGTCCAGCTGCCAGTAATCAGTTATTAGCCCAAATGGCTGCTGGACTATAAAAAGGAGCTCTGCCCACTGGTTCCTTGCCTGAGCGTTGTTGTATACCCTAGTCTGTCTTGCTAAAGGTCTCCCAGTGTTTTCCAGTTCCCAGTGTTGCCCGTTCCTACTGCCTGTACCCTGTATCCCGTACTATTGTTACCAGCTGTGAAAGCCAAGTCGTGTCTTCCGCCGCATCCGCGGCATCACCTGCTGTGAAAGCCAAGTCGTGTCTTCCGCCGCATCCGCGGCATCACCTGCTGTGAAAGCCAAGTCGTGTCTTCCGCCGCATCCGCGGCATCACCTGCTGTGAAAGCCAAATCGTGCCTCTCCGCGGCGTCACCTGCTGTGAAAGCCAAGTCGTGAACCTGCCACTGTCTACTATTGCCTCAGGTACCCGTTTTTAACTATAGACATTGTTTTGTACCTAGTTGGCCAGCTGCTACCCCGCTACGCGGTACGGCCCAGTGGGTCCACACCCCGTGTCGTGACAGTACGCTCAGGCCATGTCAAGAGTCTGTCATCCTCCCAAGCCATGCAGGCAGACCTGCAGGATCTGCAAGCGCGACAGGATCAACTCATTGTGGCAGTAGACTCCATGGCGCAGCATCTTGGTGCACTAGTTTCTTACGTCATCGCTCCTAGTGAAACTCCTCCGATCAACCCTCCAGCTACACCTCCTCGCAGCTCCAGTTCGGACTCTCAGTTCTCGCTGCCATTGCCACCTCGGTTTCATGGAGATGCAAGTTCGTGCAGGGGGTTCCTGAACCAATGCCAAATCCATTTCACTCTGCACGCCCAAGCATTTCCTTCGGACGGAGCCAGGATCGCCTTTATTGTATCCCTACTCGCCAGCAAGGCCCTGGCGTGGGCGAATCCAATCTGGGAACGACAGGGACCCGTGACCAGAGACTTCCTGGGGTTTGTGCGGTTTTTCCGTTCCGTATTTGAGGAGCCTGGACGAGCCTCATCGGCTACTACTGCTATTTTTAACCTGCGTCAGGAGGACGCCTCCGTGGGCGAATACTCCATCCAGTTCCGGACTCTGGCAGGAGAATTGTCTTGGAATAATGAGGCCTTGGTAGCATCCTTCTGGCATGGCCTATCGCCTGAGATCAAAGACGAACTGGCTGCTCGAGATCTCCCAGCTGCCCTGGATGATCTGATTCAGCTGGCTAGCCGCGTGGACATAAGGCTCAGAGAGAGATCCCAAGAGATTCTTCAGGAGAGACGGCTTCCTAGACTGGCGCCCAACTTCCAGCAACCCCTCTTGCCCTGTTCCTCTGCTGCGCCCGAGGTCCCGATGCAGGTGGATCGGCTTAAACTGTCTGATCAGGAGAAACAGCGCAGGCGCACCTCTGGACTCTGTCTGTATTGCGGCCTCGCTGGCCATGTCGTGCGTCTGTGTCCCCAGAGGCCTAAGAGACCCCAATGTCTGGGATTGGTTGGAGAGACAACCCTGGGCGCTACTGCACTTGATAGAGAATTCTCGTCCAAGCTGTTCATTCCGGTGACCATTGTCGCTGGCGGGAGACCTCATCCAGTCTCTGCCTACCTGGACTCTGGCTCCGCAGCCAATTTCATCTGTCAAGACCTTGTGGATCTTCTTCAGTTGCCCACTGTTTTGCTGGAGAGACCATTGATCGTTGCCTCGGTAGATGGACTGCCTTTGCCTGACCCAGTATTGTCTGTGACCAAGCCGTTGAGACTCCAGGTGGGAGCTCTTCATTCCGAGCTGATCTCTCTGTATGTCCTGTCCAAGGCCGTCAACCCCGTGCTGCTGGGCTTGCCTTGGCTCCGTCTTCACGCCCCAGTCCTGAATTGGAACTCTGGAGAGGTTCTTCAGTGGGGTCCCAAGTGTCTAGACCGCTGTCTGGGTCATGCCCTTCCATCCCAGCCTTCTTCGCCTCAGTCATCGTCTGGGCTACCTCCTTGTTACTCTCAGTTCGCTGATGTCTTCGACAAAAAGGAGGCAGAGATATTGCCACCACATCGAGAATACGACTGTCCTATCGACTTGGTTCCTGACTCTTCTCCTCCTCGCGGTAGAGTATACCCTCTTTCCTTGCCAGAGACCCAGTCTATGTCGGCCTACATTAAAGAGAATCTAGAGAGGGGCTTCATACGAAAGTCTTCATCCCCGGCCGGAGCCGGGTTTTTCTTTGTCAAAAAGAAGGATGGATCCCTTCGACCCTGCATTGACTACCGGGGTCTCAATCAGATCACGGTGAAGAACAGGTACCCCTTGCCGTTGATTTCTGAGCTCTTTGATCGTATACGGGGGGGCGAAATTTTTTTTCAAGCTTGACCTGCGGGGGGCCTTCAATCTAATCCGCATCCGTCAGGGAGACGAGTGGAAGACTGCCTTTAACACACGTGATGGACACTACGAATATTTGGTCATGCCCTTCGGCCTGTGTAACGCTCCCGCAGTATTTCAAGAATTTGTGAATGACATATTTCGTGACCTCCTCTATGTCTGTGTTGTGGTGTACCTCGATGATATCTTGATTTTTTCCCCAGATCTTGTGACTCATCAGGGCCATGTCCGCCAGGTGTTGCTTAGATTAAGAGAGAATCATCTCTACGCCAAGTTGGAGAAGTGTGTGTTCCAAGAAAAGTCTCTTCCCTTCCTGGGCTACATTATCTCTGATCAGGGTCTCAAGATGGATCCTGAGAAGGTCAAGGCTGTCCTGGAGTGGCCACGTCCCCAAGGCTTAAGGGCCATACAACGCTTCCTGGGATTCGCCAACTTCTACAGACTATTCATCCCCAACTTCTCTTCTCTGACAGCTCCCATCTCCACCCTTACTAAAAAGGGTATGAATGCAAAGTATGGACTCCAGAGGCGGAGATCGCATTTGAAACCTTAAAGAAAGCCTTCACGTCTGCCTCCATTCTGCACCATCCTGATGTGTCTCTGCAGTTTTCGTTAGAGGTGGACGCCTCCTCTATTGGTGCCGGGGCTCTATTGTACCAGAGGGGTTCGAAAGGCAAGACGGTGGTATGTGGTTACTACTCCAAGCTGTTTTCTTCTGCAGAGCGCAACTACTCGATTGGGGACCGGGAGTTACTGGCCATCAAGATGGCTCTGCAGGAATGGAGACACCTACTGGAAGGCGCAGCTCATCCTATCCTGGTCTTCACGGACCACAAGAACTTGACCTATCTACAGACAGCTCAACGACTGAATCCTCGTCAAGCCAGATGGTCATTGTTTTTTGCACGGTTCCAGTTCGAACTCCACTACCGACCTGCCGACAAGAATGTGAGGGCCGATGCCTTGTCTAGGTCTTTTGAAACAGAGGACACTGTGGAGCCCCCACAGAATATTATCGATCCCTCCTGCATCTACCCTGTCAACCCTCTGCAGGTTAGAGGCATTCCCCCAGGGAAAACTTTCGTATGGCTGGCAGACAGAGGAAGAATCCTTCGCTGGGGTCACTGTTCCAAGCTGGCAGGACATGCGGGTGCCCGTAAGACCCGAGACCTGATTGCCCGTCAGTTCTGGTGGCCCACGCTGCCCAAAGACGTCATAGACTTTGTCTCCTCCTGTACAGTGTGTGCAGCCAACAAGGGTCCCCACTCCAGACCAGCCGGTCTGCTCCAACCACTGCCGGTGCCCGAGGCCCCTGGCGGCATATTGCTATGGATTTTGTTACGGATCTGCCTCCCTCTGCAGGATGCAGTGTGATCTGGGTGGTGGTGGATCGTTTTTCAAAGATGGCTCATTTTGTTCCCCTGACTGGCCTGCCTTCTGCCGCTCGACTGGCTGACCTCTTCATGCAACACATCTTCCGTCTGCATGGATTACCTCTGCATATTGTCTCGGATCGAGGGGTCCAGTTCACCTCTAAGTTCTGGAGAGCACTCTGTGGCCTACTCGGGGTAAAATTGGACTTATCCTCAGCTTATCACCCTCAGTCCAATGGGCAGTTTTGAGAGGATTAATCAAATTATGGAGAACTACCTACGGCACTTTGTTTCCAGAAGACATGATGACTGGGTGCAGCTGCTTCCGTGGGCGGAGTTCTCTTATAATAACCATACCAGTGAGTCCACCACTTCCAGTCCGTTCTTTATAGTCTATGGCCAACATCCTCGAATACCCCTGCCCGGCTCTACTATGTCTCAGGTGCCTGCAGCCGATTCTACCTTCAGGAACTTTCTGCAAATATGGCAGCAGACACGGTCTTCTATTCTGCTGGCGGTGGACCGCATGAAGAGAAAGGCAGACACTAGAAGACGAGAACCTCCCCAGTTTCTTCCAGGTACAAAGGTCTGGCTGTCTTCCAGGAATATCCGGCTGAGGGTGCCATCTTGCAAGTTTGCCCCCAGGTTCCTTGGACCCTTCGAGATTCTGCTGCAGATCAATCCCGTGTCGTACAAGCTTCGACTGCCTCCTACCCTCAAGATCCCTAATTCCTTCCACGTCTCCTTGCTAAAACCCGTGGTTCTAAACCGCTACTCCAGGACTCCTAGTTCCGCAGTGGCTCCTGGCAGTTCATCCGGAACTTTTAAAGTGAGGGAGATCCTGGCCACCAAGAAAGTAGGAGGCAGGACATTTTACTTGGTGGATTGGAGGGGATTTGGCCCAGAGGAGAGGTCTTGGGAGCCAGAGGAGAATATCGATGCCCCGGTCCTCGTGAAGAAATTTCTTTCCTGCTCTGGTCCCAAGAGGAGGGGGCGTAAGAGGGGGGATACTGTTACATCCATGGCCGGGGATCGCCGTTCTAACTCACCCCCTGACGATCCCGGCCATGGACACCTCTCTGCTTGGCGTCCTCCTCCCTCTTGCAGTCGCCGGCACTGTCTTCCGGGTCCTCGCGCTGTTCCCCGCAGGGCACGTGCGCCTGCGCGTGCACGGCCTTAAAGGGCCAGTACGCGTCCAGCTGCCAGTAATCAGTTATTAGCCCAAATGGCTGCTGGACTATAAAAAGGAGCTCTGCCCACTGGTTCCTTGCCTGAGCGTTGTTGTATACCCTAGTCTGTCTTGCTAAAGGTCTCCCAGTGTTTTCCAGTTCCCAGTGTTGCCCGTTCCTACTGCCTGTACCCTGTATCCCGTACTATCGTTACCAGCTGTGAAAGCCAAGTCGTGTCTTCCGCCGCATCCGCGGCATCACCTGCTGTGAAAGCCAAGTCGTGTCTTCCGCCGCATCCGCGGCATCACCTGCTGTGAAAGCCAAGTCGTGCCTCTCAGCGGCGTCACCTGCTGTGAAAGCCAAGTCGTGATCCTGCCACTGTCTACTATTGCCTCAGGTACCCGTTTTGAACTATAGACATTGTTTTGTACCTAGTTGGCCAGCTGCTACCCCGCTACGCGGTACGGCCCAGTGGGTCCACACCCCGCGTCGTGACAGTGTGTTTAATGTCCATATTCATGTATGTTTAATGTGCATATTCATGTGTGTTTAATGTGCATATTCATGTGTGTTTAATGTACATATTCATGTGTGTTTAATGTCCATATTCATGTGTGTTTAATGTCCATATTCATGTGTGTTTAATGTCCATATTCATGTGTGTTTAATGTCCATATTCATGTGTGTTTAATGTCCATATTCATTAATGTGCGTACTTTGTGTAATGTGCATACTTTGGGCATAATGTGCATAAAGTGCGTACTTTGTGTACTGTACGTACTTTGTGCATAATGTGCGTACTTTGTGCGTACTTTGTGCAAAATGTGCGTACTTTGTGCATAATGTGCGTACTTTGTGTAGTGTGCGTACTTTGTGTACAGTGTGTACTTTGTGCATATTGTGCGTACTTTGTGCATAATGTGCGTACTTTGTGTACTGTGCGTACTTTGTGCATAATGTGCGTACTTTGCGTACTTTGTGTACTGTGCGTAGTTTGTCCGTGATAGAGATAGAGTGTATATATACATACATATGTATAGTGTGTGTATGTGTGTGTGTATATGTGTGTATATATATATATATATATATATATACACACACTACCGTTCAAAAGTTTAGGGTCACTTAGAAATTTCCTTATTTTTGCAAGAAAAGCACAGTTTTTTTCAATGAAGATAACATTAAATTAATCAGAAATACATTCTATACATTGTTAATGTGCTAAATGACTATTCTAGCTGCAAACGTCTGGTTTTTAATGCAATATCTACATAGGTGTATAGAGGCCCATTTCCAGCAACCATCACTCCAGTATTCTAATGGTACATTGTGTTTGCTAACAATGTTAGAAGGCTAATGGATGATTAGAAAACACTTGAAAACCCTTGTGCAATTATGTTAGCACCGCTGTAAACAGTTTTGCTGTTTAGAGGAGCTGTAAAACTGACCTTCCTTTGAGCTAGTTGAGAATCTGGAGCATTACAATTGTGGGTTCGATTAAACTCTCAAAATGGCTAGAAAAAGAGAGCTTTCATGTGAAACTCGACAGTCTATTCTCGTTCTTAGAAATTAAGGCTATTCCATGCGAGAAATTGCCAAGAAACTGAAGATTTCCTACAATGGTGTGTACTACTCCCTTCAGAGGACAGCACAAACAGGCTCTAACCAGAGTAGAAAGAGAAGTGGGAGGCCCCGCTGCACAACTGAGCAACAAGGCAAGTACATTAGAGACTCTAGTTTGAGAAATAGACGCCTCACAGGTCCTCAAGTGGCAGCTTCATTAAATAGTACCCGCAAAACGCCAGTGTCAACGTCTACAGTGAAAAGGCGACTCCGGGATGCTAGCCTTCAGGGCAGAATGGCAAAGAAAAAGCCATATCTGAGACTGGCTAATAAAAGGAAAAGATTAATATGGGCAAAAGCACACAGACATTGGACAGAGGAAGATTGGAAAAAAGTGTTATGGACAGACGAATCGAAGTTTGAGGTGTTTGGATCACACAGAAGAACATTTGTGAGACGCAGAACAACTGAAAAGATGCTGTAAGAGTGCCTGACGCCATCTGTCAAGCATGGTGGAGGTAATGTGATGGTCTGGGGTTGCTTTGGTGCTGGTAAAGTGGGAGATTTGTACAAGGTAAAACGGATTTTGAATAAGGAAGGCTATCACTCCATTTTGCAACGCCATGCCATACCCTGTGGACAGCGCTTGATTGGAGCCAATTTCATCCTACAACAGGACAATGACCCAAAGCACACCTCCAAATTATGGCAGAACTATTTAGGGAAGAAGCAGGCAGCTGGTATTCTATCTGTAATGGAGTGGCCAGCGCAGTCACCATATCTTAACCCCATAGAGCTGTTGTGGGAGCAGCTTGACCGTATGGTACGCAAGAAGTGCCCATCAAGCCAATCCAACTTGTGGGAGGGCCTTCTGGAAGCATGGGGTGAAATTTCTCCCGATTACCTCAGCAAATTAACATCTAGAATGCCAAAGGTCTGCAATGCTGTAATTGCTGCAAATGGAGCATTCTTTGACGAAAGCAAAGTTTGAAGGAGAAAATTATTATTTGAAATAAAAATCATTATTTCTTAACTTGTCAATGTCTTGACTATATTTTCTAGTTATTTTGCAACTCATTTGATAAATATAAGTGTGAGTTTTCATGGAAAACACAAAATTTTCTGGGTGACCCCAAACTTTTGAACAGTAGTGTATATATATATATTTCAGCAGAAATTCTGCTACAGAAAAAAAGCACCATTTCCTGTGGTTTTTACTGCAGTAAGTGGTGTGCATTTTGCTGCGTTTTTCTCAGTGTTGGGGGATGGTGACGTCTCCTCTGAAAAAACGCAGCAATTCAGACACTTTCCGCAGCAGGGATTGACATGCTGCAGTACGAGAAATACGCACCGCAGGACTAAATGTCTGGTCGGAAATTTTACGCAGCATCTGTATGAGGTTTGTTAAATCTCACTTACTTTGCCACTACTGTGTTCTGTGTATTTTCCGGGCGGAAAATACGCAGAAATTCCGTTAAGTGTGGACAAGCCCTAATACAGTAGCAGCAGAATAGATTAGATGTGAACAATTCTCATCACACGCTGCGTAAATGATAAGCGGGAAATAAAAAGCTCAGAAATTGACCTGCGGTGCGGTTTTTTATTCCGCAGCATGTCAATTGTATTTGCGTAAACGCTGCTCATTTGTTTCGGGTTTTCCCCATTTAACTCAATGGGGAGGTAAAACCCGCAACAGATAGCAGATGTTATGTAAAAACGCAATTTAGAAAAAATAAAAATCTTACTCTTGCCCAGAATTCTGTTTCTTCGTCCGGGCCGGCCTCCTGGGATGACGTTTCACCCCATGTGACCGCTGCAGTCAATCACAGGCCAATCACAGGCTGCAGCAGTCATATGGGATAAAATGTCATCCCAGGGCTGCAGCGACGCTGTGTAGCACTATATACAAGGGGGGGGGGAGCGCTGTGCGGCACTATATACAAGGGGGAGTGCTGTGTGGCTCTATCTATAGGTGGCTGTGTGAAGCTATCTATAGGGGGCTGTGTGACGCTCTCTACATGCGTGTGTGTGTGTGTGTGTGTGTGTGGCGCTATCTACAGGGGTGGGGGGTGTGTGTGTGGCTTTATCTACAGGGGTGTGTGGCTCTATCTACAGGGGGTTGTGTGTGTTTGTGTGTGTGTGGCTTTATCTACAGGGGTGGGGGTGTGTGTGGCTTTATCTACAGGGGTGGGGGTGTGTGTGTGGCTTTATCTACAGGGGTGTGTGGCTCTATCTACAGGGGGTTGTGTGTGTGTGTGTGGCTTTATCTACAGGGGTGGGGGTGTGTGTGGCTTTATCTACAGGGGGTGTGTGTGTGGCTTTATCTACAGGGGGGGTGTGTGTGGCTTTATCTACAGGGGGGTGTGTGTGTGTGGCGCTGTCTACATGGGGGGTTGGCGCTGTGTCCCTGAACAGTGTGATACTGTCAGTATGTAGGGACACATCCCTGTGAAAGGGGAATCGTAACACCCATTTGTTAATGCTTGTGCAAAAAGGTAGTGTTAGCAATAGTTAAGGCGCGGCAGGGTGGTGGTGGAGAAGGAGGGCCCAAGTTTGGGTAACAGCCCAGGGCCCATGGTCTTCTTAATCCACCACTGGGTGGAGTCAGTGAGGTGTGTGTGCGCTGGTGGCTGTGGCCTCGGTCACTAATGAACCGCCTAGTAGTGAACTAGATGTACATCAAAATATTAACCTAGAAGTTGAGGTGGTCAATGGTACCAATGAGGACACTACTGCCATGTATAGTGTGAGAAGGGTTACTGCTTCACCCTTAGAAGTTCTGCCCACTGTAGGTCTTTCTCATGTAGACGTTGAGACCCATGTAGCGCCCACGCTTTCCAAGGAGATAAGGGGAGCCATAGAGGTGGTCATCCAGGCTTGTTCAATGGATACTGATAAAGAGTGTGCTTTAGCCATTGAAGTTGCATGTGACACCAGACAGGTTGCTAAGGGCAACAAGTGGTGCTATACCACTAAACAGGATGAGGGCCCTAACACTGCTACAGAGACTACCACTACCGGGTCTGATAGAAGTAACCCAGAGATGTCTGATCAGTGCAGTGAAAAAGTGTCTCTGGACGGACAGTCTGAGTGTTTAAATGCTGAGACGCAAAACTCCAAGATGAAGGGGAGTATAGCATCTGAAAGTGGCGTAGCAGTGCAGCTACTGGACAGTGCCGAAACTGTCTGGTTTTAAGCAACCAGGGAACATGTACAGAAGAGAGGGTTTTCTCTGCTGTTGCTTGGGTGTAAAGCCTGAAATAGGACCTGGTTTGCTGGAGTGTGAAGGAGAAGGGCGGCTTCCACTCCATACAGACAGTCCATGTCTAGGAGCGGCCATACTGCCGACTGCAGGGAATAAGGGGAGGCCGCCATGACAGGATAGGAGGGAACAGGTGAGGAAGGGATTAAGGTTGTGTAGCAGGGAGTGAAGGGGAGTGGTTTGGAAGGGAGGAGGGAGGGGGTGGGAGTCTCAGGCTTCCCGCTGTTTTCCTCAGTGCCAGGGAGACAGCGGGAGGTAACACAGCAACAGGAGGAGCAGCAGCAGCATTGTAATTTTCTTTACTTACCTGCTCGTTTGCGATGGCGTCCTTCAATGAGCTTGTGGAGCAGCTCCGGGCGGCAGCTGATCATCAGGATGTCGGATGGTTCGAGGAGCAGGTGACGAGACTTGTGGGGCTGACTGTGCCCCAGGCAGCTGGGCCCCGGCGCTCTCATCGCGCGGTGTCCAGGGAAGGAGGTGGGGCGGCTTCTTCCCTGTCGTCCCCTGTAGTGCTGGACTTAGATTTAGGCAGCCCTCTGCTGCTCAGCCCTCCGGCTAGTGGAGGGCTAATGCCCGATGTCGGTTCACCTGAGGTCGTGCCTGCTCGCAGGTCACGGCGTGCCCGACCCCCAGCGAGACTTAGCCCGGACTAAATCCCGCGGGTACGGCGCCGCAGAGGAAGCCCCTCCAGGGTCGCTGCAGGCCGGTCTCCAGGGAGAGCTGCATCCCCTCGGGGGTCCCGGCCTGGCAGAAATCCCCAGCCGCGGCGGTGCTTCGCGGCTAGGGGGGGGTTGGCTCCTGGCTTCCCAAATACCCCCCCTCCATCTGGTGTGGTGCAAGATGCAGGGATGTCGGCAGCCCCGCCTGGTGAGGTGCCAATCAGGGGGCTGGCTGCTTCGAGGTCTGAGTCCGGAAGAATGGCGAGTCCGGTGGACCTATGGAGGCCGGCCCTTCGGGACAGTCTGGTCGGGGATCTCCGTGCTCGCATTGTGGGCGCGGGCAGCGGTCGCAGACGGCGGGTGGCTTGGAAGAAGGAGACGTTGTTGAGCATCGGCGTGTTCAAGTTCGTCCGGCTGGTGGGATCACAGCGCCTGAGCAGCCAGGTGGGTGTTTTTCTTCTTTCTCTTCTCCTAATGCGTGCATGTTGGGGGGCGCGGGGGATGCGGCGGGCTCTACGGCTGTCGACGGGTCTTCCGGGGGAGGTGGTAGTGGTTTCGCCGACTTAGTGGGATGCTTGCGCGAGCTGGTCAGCAGATTAGACAGGTCGCCGGCCCCGGTTGCGGTTTGGACGGCGCCGCCGTTGGTAGGGCAGCCTCAAGATAGGGTGCAAGTGGGGGGCTCTGCGGGGGCGGTGGCGGTGTCGGTGCAGACAGACGGGGCTCAAGAGGGTGACAGGGTGCGGTTGGATGATAGAGCAAGGGGTGAAGTTTATGTCTGTTTTGAGGGCCCGTTGGGGGCGCATTTGAAACAGGGAGTTCGGGAGCGCATTTGGAAGGGCGAGTACGTGGAGATATTTTCTCTCCTTCCGTTGGCAAAATTTAATTTGGACAAAGGGAAGAGGGATGAGAGTAAGAAGGAAGAGGAGGAACGTCGGCGTTATCTGCTCATTCCGCAAACGTTTGTGAATTGGCTGCAGGCCTTCGCGATCTTGGCTAGTGTTGTTGGGGAAAAGGCGCCAGAGAATTGTTGCGCGCTTTTTTGTTATATGGATGCTATCGGTGAGGCGCATCGTGCGTATGGCGGTATGGCTTGGCTGCGTTATGATGAGCAATTTCGGCAGCGGAAGGCGGTGCGGCCCAGCATTAGATGGGATCAGAAAGATGTTGCATTGTGGTTGAGGGTGACTGCTCCGGTTAAGCCGGGACAGTCCTTTCCAGGGAGCGGAGGGTCTGCAGGGCAGGTCGGTCAGTCCGGTCAAGGTTCCGGTTTAAAACTCGGTTTCTGCTGGCAGTTTAACGACGGCCAGTGTAAATTTGGGGCAGCGTGCAAGTTCAAGCACGTGTGTTCCCATTGCAGCGGGTCATCTCATGGCGCGTCGAAGTGTTTGCGAAAAGGCAAGAAGGGAGGTGGACCAGGGGGTGACGCCGGTGAAGCTGGAAAGGATGGCCCCCTTTCTAAGTAGATATCCGGATAGGGCTAGGGTGCAATTGATTGCGGATGGGTTTAGCATGGGCTTTGTAATTCCTTCTCCTCCTTATGACATTCCAGTGACTCGTCGGAATCTCCGGTCCGCTTATCAGCATGCCGGGGTGGTGACTGAAAAACTTTGTAAAGAAGTGGTTTTGGGTCGCATGGCAGGGCCTTTTGTGTCGGATCTTGATGTTTCCCCGTTGGGTGTGGTGCCTAAGCGTGAGCCGAACAAGTTTCGGTTGATACATCATCTTTCTTTTCCCCGGGTGCATCGGTTAATGATGGTATTTATCCGGTGTTGTGTTCGGTGGTGTACGCGTCGTTTGATAAGGCAGTGGCGTTGGTTCGGGAAGCGGGTGCAGGTGCCTTGTTGGAAAAAACTGATATTGAGGTGGCTTTTCGGTTACTGCCGGTTCATCCCAGGAGTCAACGGTTGTTGGGTTGTTTTTGGGAGGGGGAATTTTTTGTGCATCATTGCTAGCCGATGGGTTGTTCTCTGTCTTGTGCCTATTTTGAGGCATTTAGTTCATTTTTGGAATGGGCAACTCGGGACGTCGTAGGTGTGAATTCAGTTATTCACTACCTTGATGATTTTTTGTGTGTTGGCCCGGGCAGATCGGCAGTGTGCGCCAATATTTTGTTTGCGTTGCAGGGAGTCATGAGGGATTTTTGAGTCCCGCTGGCTCCTGACAAAACAGAGGGGCCTGTTACGGTTATTTGTTTTTTAGGCATTGAAATCGACTCGGTTTTAATGGAATGCAGGCTTCCGGAGGATAAGTTGGTGGTTCTTCGTTTGGAGGTTCAGGCGTTGTCTCGACTTAAAAAGGTCACATTACGCAGTCTGCAGTCATTGTTAAGGAAGTTAAACTTTGCGTGTCGGATCATGCCCATGGGCAGAGTGTTTAGTAGGCGTTTGGCGGCGGCGACTGCTGGTGTGGTGGCACCGCATCATTTTGTAAGATTGAGAGGGGAGCATCGGGCCGACTTGGAAGTGTGGAATCGGTTTTTGGGACAGTACAACGGGCGGTCCCTGTGGATGGCTGGGTCTTTAGATTCCATTGATCTGGACTTGTTTACAGATGCGGCTGGAGGGGGCTGTTTTGGGGCCTATTGTGGTGGCCAGTGGTGTGCTGGGGGGTGGCCGGTTAGCTGGGTGGAAAACGGTCTGACAAAAAACCTGGCCCTGCTCGAGCTATTTCCTATCGTGGTCGCGGTGACCATTTGGGGGGATAGGCTAGGGGACAAGATTCGTTTTCACTGCGATAACCTGGGGGTGGTGTTGGCGATCAATAACATCTCGGCGTCGTCTCCTCCGGTGGTTCAACTGTTGCGCCATTTGGTGCTGGTTTGTTTGTCGTTAAATGCTTAGGTGGTGGCGGTGCATGTGCCGGGGGTTGACAATTGTGTTGCTGATGCCCTTTCTCGCTCACAGTGGGATCATTTTCGTCAGCTGGCGCCGGGAGCGATCGGATCGGCATGGTGTGCCCGGATCATCTTTGGGAGTTGGTTTCTCTGCGGCAGGAGCATTGATTGAGCGATCCTTGGCAAGTTCTACGTGGGCAGCATATAGAGCTGGCTGGGTTCAATGGGAGCTTTGGTTGAGTGGTTTGGGCGACGTCCGGTCAGACCGGGACAGGTTGGTGGCCTTTTTGTATTGGTTGGGGCATGCGTATGAGTCAGGTGTGTCTGTAGCAAAAGTGAATACGTTTGTGTTCGCTGTGGCGTTTGGCTTGAAATTGCATGGCGAAAAAGACGTGACCAAGGAATTTTTGGCGATTCAAGCATTAAAAGGTATTCGCAGGGGGAGAGGGTCGGTAGATCGGCGGCGGCCAGTTTCTTACCGGATTCTTTGCCTGTTGGGTACGGCGGTGGAGGTGGTTTGTAGTTCGGCCTTTGAAGTCCGATTGTTCCGCTTGGCTTTTTCGTTAGCCTTTTTTGGGACTTTTAGACTGGGTGAATTAGTGTCGCCGAGTGGGTTGCGTGTGGGGGGAATAAGTCAAGAGGATGTGGAGTTGTTTGCCGATAGAGTGGAGATAGTGCTGCGCAGGTCAAAAACTGACACGGCGGGTAAGGGCACTCGGATTGTATTGTTTGCTATCGGGGGTTCGGCGGTGTGTCCGGTGCAGTGTATGTCTGCTTTTGGGGTGCAGGTGGGGGTATCCAGGTTCCAATTTGGTGCAGTGTTTAAGCGCTGTTTGCTGGCAATTGGGTTGAAGTCAGCTGAGTATTCTTCCCATTCGTTTAGAATTGGCGCAGCGACTGAAGCGGTGCGATGGGTTTTGGATGAGGCAGGAGTTAGGCGTATTGGGAGATGGGAGTCTAACCGTTTCCGCTTTTATGTTCGGCCTCATTTGCTGTCAGACTGTTAAAAGGTTGCTAGGGGGTATGTTGTGCCGGTGGAAGATGGTGTGGGAAGGGGATTTGTAAGATGTGTGTGTTTTTTCTTTCTTTCACAGGTTCGCGTCCTTTGCTGGTTTGGATCTTGGGGCACTCCTTTGTGTATTGGGGCGCACTAAGGGCGGAAGTTTGCCTGGATGGTCGACAACTGAGGATTCCGCGGGAGGATGCTGTCCTGCATTGGCTAGGTTTCCGGGGAATGGTTTGGTCCAGGGTGTTACCAGAGTTTCAGGTGTATACCCAGCTAGACCGCGTTCCCGAGATTTTAGTTTTACATGTTGGGGGGAATGACTTGAGTGTGCACCCTTTTCGTGATTTGGTGAGGGATATTAAGCACGATTTGTTGTGTTTATGGGCGTTACACCCGGGCCTGATTATAGTCTGGTCAGATATTGTGCCCAGAAAGACATGGCGCTTGGCCCGATCCGTGGAGAGGCTCAATAAGGCCAGAATAAAAGTGAATAGGGCAGTGTCGGCATTTGTGGCAAAAAATGGAGGTGTGGTAGTCAGGCACAGGGACCTGGAATCGGGTGTAGGTTGTTATTGGAGACAGGATGGAGTGCATTTGAATGAGGTGGGGATGGATTTGTGGAGTTTGGCCTTAGCAGACGGGATTGAAAGAGGGGTGTTGGTGTGGAGGAGCTCATGGGCTTGAGGTGGTCAAGGTCCATGTCGCAGTGGCGGGGGGAGTCCTTGAGGTTGGTCAGTAAAACTGGTGTGGGGGTCACATCAGGGGTATGCGTCCCCCAAAATATGTGGAAGGCTTCTTAGGGTGTTACCCCTTTGAAGTGCTTTATGGGCAAAGCCATCTGCAAGAAGTGAGCAGTGCCTTCGAGCCGGGTTACGGCTGGAGGTAAAAACAAGTGGTGGTGGCAGATGGCTATTTTTTATAAGTTGTGGTAACCTCAAGGGCTTCCCCTGGTCATGTTTTGGATGTTATTTATATTGACCCTGTTATGGGTTTGGTATGTGTATTCTGGAAGAATTCCAATGTTGGGGAATTCTAGGTTATTTAAAGTTTTGGTTATAAAATTTATAATCTTATAAAATTTATAATAAACGGCTGCTGTGGCCATTAAAATCCAACTTTGGTGTCATGTGTTATTATTCTTAAGGGGGTAAGGAATAATTACTGATCACTCGACTCTACTTATCCAAGTCATGAGCTGTCTAATGAGCCTAGTTTGGCTTCACCTGAGGCAGCTCTTTAATAGAGGTGTGTGCTGTTCACACAGGGCTCTCAGTCTGGGGAAGACAGGCATGCTAGCCTGTGAGAGTCACCACTGTGTAAGGTAAAGCTGCCTATGTTTTGAGGTACTGGGCACAAGGCTCAGGGTCTATTAGTGAGGGACACTTAATGTTTGGTTAGAGGCTGGACGGCCTAGGGTTCGTTTTGAACTGCTATGTAATACCACCTTTCATATTTGAAGACAAAGCTAGCTGCAGCTGGTTTAAACTTTTATTCAATGAGTTGGAGTGAACTTTATATGTGTGCCAACCATCTCACCCTGGAGATGGCGATCCTGTGAGCTAAGTGGTCCCCAAGATCTCACTATATATATATATATGTATATATATATATATATGTGTCTTAAAGAATCCATTTAGTTAGTAAAAGTCGTCTGTTGCTTTAAAATAATCATAAGACAAGTATATTAATGCTGATTTTGTTCTTCAGCTAGCTATAAGTTGTTATCTAAAGTTTGATATGGACAAAATGTGTGTTTGACCTTGGGAGTTGCAATTGTATGAACAAACAATTCATAACAAAAAAAGGAGTGAGATGAGAATAAAATAGACACGGATGTGGCCTCATTGGAAAGAATAACTAATAAGGATTCTATTATATCCTTGCCAATAGAAATAGACCAGGTGTTACGTGATAATTAAGAATTATAATAATGCATTTGAAATATTCTCATTGTATGCTCTTGGCTGAATAAGAGTTATTGTCACATTGCCTCTGATTGGTTAACCTCAAGCCTACACCCCTTTTGAATTATATTATTGTAATTGAGTCTGGCAATAAACCTCAGAAGAGTATTTTGAGCATACAAGCATTGTCTGTGTTTTTTTTCCCTCCTCTCTCGATATATATCGGTATGAAATCTGATTAGGATGCTGCATAAAGTTCCTGGTGTGAGTGTTGGTTGGAACACTCATCTAAATTTCAGACTAATATATTTTGGGCCATTCACTTCTACAACACACTGTACTTTAGATATTACTTCCGAAATAGTCGGAATGGCACTACTTTTCCAATTACGAGCCACTGCAGCTCTAGTTACAGTGAGTAGATGGGAGATGACCGTCAGATCAGACCTAGTTAGAGCCTCTAAAGTTAATGACAGAAGATCCACTTCCGGACCTCAAGGAAAGGGGGTTTGTAATATACTACCCAATAGAGTCCTAATTTGTTTCCATAAATCTCTAATCGCAACACAGTCCCACCATCGGGACCGACGTCCGCACCCGGCAAACCCGGGGAAGTGCCGGGGCCCACTACCCTTGGCGGGGCCCACTCGGCCACCAGGTGCTGTCGCTGCTGTCATCACGGTCCATATATGGACCGTGATGTTGGGAGGAGAGGAGTCCCAGGGGAGCTATGTGGCACTCGGAGTTGCCAACCATCCCTTAATTCACGGACAGTCCGTGAAATGAGAGGACTTTTGGCAACTGTCCGGAATAAAAAGAATGCGTCCGTGATTTCTATATTTTTTTGTTGTGCAAGTAGCTGCGCATGTGCAAGTTGCATGCGCCGGGTCACATGGAGGCTGCATGTTGACCTCATGTAGCACATTGTTAGCAGCCTTCCCAGCTTCCGCGCACCACGTCTGGTGTGTACTACTAGCAGTGGCCTCCTGCCCGCCAGAGAGGAGGAGGACAACGGAGAGGAGGAAATCCGACAGCAGAGAGAGAGTGGCTTGGCTGGGACCTGACAGTTGACACAGGAGAATCTATGCAGAGCAGGACGCTGGGCTGACGTTACTTCAGCTTGTACTGCTGATGTGTGAAGCCCCTGCCAGGTGGCTTGCTCTGTATCTAATTCAGTGCCCAGCAGCTGTACAGGTCAGTTGTCTCCTAAACCCTGTACAGCCCAGTACTCCCTTGATAGCCCCTTCAGTTCCTAATCTCCCTCTGTACACCCCTCCTTCCCAGAACTGGAGGACCACCCCGTGCTGAAGAAGTCAGAGGAGACAGAAGTTGCCGAAGGAGCAGACTACAGGAAGGAGAGAAGTGTCAATGTCTCTAAAGACAAAGAGGTGACTGGAGTGTGCCTGTATGTATGTATGTATGTATGTATGTATGTATGTATGTATGTATATGTAGTTTGTGTGTGTATATGTAGTTTGTGTGTGTGTATGTAATGTGTGCATTATGTGTGTATATGTAGTGTGTGGGCAGTATGTATGTATGTATGTATGTATGTGTGCAGTATGTATGTAGTGTGTGTGTAATGGCTTTATATGTGTATATGTAGTTTGTGTGCATTCTGACTATATATGTAGTGTGCAGTATGTATGTGTGCATTGTGTGTATATGTAGTGTGTGGGCAGTATGTATGTATGTAGTATGTGTGTGTGCAGTATGAATGTATGTATGTATATGTGCATCTGTAGTGCGTGGGCAGTATTTATGTAAGTGTGCAGTGTGGGTATATGTAGCGTGTGCGCAGTATATATGTATGCAGTGTGTGGGCAGTATGTATGTATGTATGTGTGCAGTGTGTGAAAGATGTAGTGTGTGCAGTATGTATGTATGTGTGTAGATGTAGTGTGTGCAGTATTTATGTGTGCAGCATGTAGATGTGCATTGTGTGTATAGGTATGTATGCAGTGTGTAGATTTAGTGTGTGCAGTATGTATGTGTGGAGATGTAGTGTGTGCAGTATGTGTGTGCAGTATGTAGATGTTCATTGTGTGTATCTGTAGTGGGTGGGCAGTATTTATGTATGTGTGCAGTATATATATGTGCAGTGTGAGTATATGTAGTGTGTGGGCAGTATGTATGTGTGCAGTGTGTGTGTATATGTAGCGTGTGTGCAGTATATATGTATTGTGACAACTTGGGGACGACTTAGCTCACAGGTTAGCCATCTCCCGGGTGAGATGGTTGGCACACATAGAAAGTTCACTCCAACTCATGGAATAAAAGTTTAAACCAGCCGCAGCTAGCTTTATTGTCTTCACCACAGCAAGCAGTGTTACAACAAAAACATACAAAATAAACCCTAGGCCATCCAGCCTCTAACTAACACATTCAGTGTCCCTCCCTACGAGACACTGAGCCTTGTGCCCAGCACTTCAAGACATAGGCAGTTTTACCTTACACGTTGGTGACTCTCACAGGCTAGCATGCGTGTCTTCCCCAGACTGAGAGCCCTGTGTATACTGCACATACCTGAATTAAAGAGCCGTCTCAGGTGAAGCCTAACTAGGCTCATCAGACAGCCCAAGACATGGACTGTCTGTATGGAGTGGAAGCCCGCCCATCTCCTTCACACTCTAGCAAACCAGGCCCTATTCTGGGCTTTACACCGAAGCAACAGCAGAGAAAACCCTCGCTGCTGTACATGCTCCCTGGTTGCTTAAAACTGGACAGTTTCTGCACTGTCCAGTAGCTTCACTGCTACAGCATGTATGTGTGCAGTGTGTGAATATGTAGTATGTGTATAGGTATGTATGCAGTGTGTAGATGTAGTGTGTGCAGTAGGTATGTATGTGTGTAGATGTAGTGTGTGCAGTATGTATGTGTGCAATGTGTCAATATGCAATGTGTGCATTGTGTATAGGTATGTATGCAGTGTGTAGATGTAGTGTGTGCAGTAGGTAGGTATGAATGCAGTGTGTAGATGTAGTGTGTGCAGTAGGTATGTATGTGTGCAGTGTGTAGATGTAGTGTGTGCAGTATGTATGTATGTATGTATGCAGTGTGTGAATATGTAGTATGTGTGTGTATGTATGCATGCAGTGTGTAGATGTAGTGTGTGCAGTATGTATGTATGTATGTGTGCAATGTGTATGTTTTTAGTGCGTGTATATGTAGTATGTAGCTATATCTCCAGTGATCCATGTCACACTCTTTGTATATTGCAACGATCTTCCTAGAGCTGAGTACGTCTTGTCTGCAAGTTTTAGTGCTGCAGCCTTGAACTGAACCAGAACATTACAGAACATTACAAGAAGTAAAAATGCAGAGTTCAACCTATTATTATCATCTTTAATTATTATCACTTTCCAATTCACAATTAATGCCCATAGCTAACCTGGTTAAATGAAAGTTTTAAGTTCGAGAAACATGTTATTCTCAAAAAACTGTCCGTAAAAATGTCTGTTTGTCCATGATTTTGGGCCAACTTGTCAAGAAAAAAATTAATTGGTGGTTGGCAACCCTGGTGGCACTATCTTCAGAGGGAACTCAATTTATGGGGGTACAAACTGGGGCCCTAACTTCTATATGGGGGTACAAAGTGATGTTTTCTGCCATTTTACTGCAGCCGTGAGTTCTCCCGCAAAGGGGCCTATTAAGTCTGTGTCGCCCAAGGGCCCACATAGACCTGGAGCCGGCCCTGCCCACCATACATGTAATAAAGAGGCAATTTCCGCATAGCATCTCCAACACACATTAGAGGCTGCTGAGTAAATTCTGGACAATATCTATGGCGTGTAGGACCAACGGTATAACCGTTTCCTGGCAACCTCCAAGTGATTAATACACCTAGACAGGGGCGTAGCTAGGGGGGGGGGGCAGACGGGGCATGTGCCCCCGTCGCAACTTAGAGGGAGCACCAGGGCCGCACCGTCCATGATGCAGGAGTCTGTCTGGAGAGAGGGAGCAGACAAACCTGAGCAGAGCACTGCAGAGCAAAAGAAGCCATAGGACAATGGTGAGTACACAGTTTAAACAATCTAGTACCTGGGAACACTAGCGTCTCTAAAATCATAAAATAAATGACACTATTTTATGATTTTAGAAACACTTGTGTCTCCAGGCACATTCTTTTTGCGGCTCCCGCCCTCCCTCTCGCGCCCCCCCCCACACTCCCCCTCGCCCCCCCCCCCATCACGGGATTGCTGTAACTGGCAGGAGAGGGAGAATAGTAAGAGTGGTAATAAAAAAAACACATTGCTCCATTAAACATAACAGACAAAGTATATCTATCTATCTATCTATCTATCTATCTATCTATCTATCTATCTATCTATCTATCTATCTATCTATCTATCTATCTATCTATCTATTGTCACAATGCGGGGTGGGGACCCACTGGGCCATACCGCGTAGCGGGATGGCAGCTGGCCAAACCGGTAAGTACAGAGTTCAATTAGTTCAGCGAGGGTACCTGAGGCAATCGTAGGCAGTAGCGAGGCAGGCACGTCCAGGACCAGGCGGCGGGAAGTCGTCAGGTGAGGCGTAGCAGATCAAGCGTAGACTGTATCACAGCACGGCAATAGCACAGCATGGCACTAGAACTAGGTAGCACGGAAACAGGATACGGGATACAGGAGCAAGGTACACTGGGAAACTGGAAGACACTGGGAGACCATAAGCACGACAAACAATGGGTAACAAACCTCTTGCAAAGAGCAAGAGGACAGAGCTCTTTTTATAGCCCTGGGCATCCTGGGCTAGATTGCAGACTTCCTGCAAAAATGCGCGCACCGGCCCTTTAAGGCGACACTCGACGTCCGGAAGTGAGTGCCGGCGCCTCACATCTATCTATCCTGAAGCAGGGAGCTGATAGTTTCCTGCTTCAGAATTAGTGGATACTCCTTGAGCGGAATCCCCGTTGCCAATGATCTGGCCGGGGATTCCGCTCCTAGAGGAAACCCCTGAGGTCACTGTCCATATATGGACATTGACGTCAGTGGCTCCTCCTGGAGCGGAATCCCCGGGCATAGTCAGCAATGGGGATTCGCTCAAGGAGTAGTCACTGACTTCACTGTCCATATATGGACAGTGACATCAGGGCTTCCCTCTAGGAACGAAATCCCCGGCCTATGACGCTATCTACAGGGGGGTTGCACTATCAACATGGAAACTGTGGCACTATATAGGGACTCTATCTACATGGGCACTGAGGCATTGACACTTTATATATGGGCACTGGCACTAGGGGCAGTTTTGGGGGTATTATACTGTATAAGGGCAGCTAGAGGTGGCACTATACTTTATGGTGGCAGCTAGAGGGCATTAAACTTTATCTACAGGGGGGCTTTATCTACAGGGGGTGAATTTATCTGTAGGGGGGCTTTATCTATGGGGGCTCTATCTACAGGGGGCCTATATACTGGGGTGGGCTATATGTGGAGCACTATATACTGGGGTGGGCTATATGTGGAGCACTATATTCAGGGGTGGGCTATATCTACAGGGGGCTATATACAGGGTTGGGCTATCTGTGGAGCACTACACGGGGAGCTATATGTGGGACACTATATACAACGGTGGGCTATATGCGGGGCACTATCTACAGGGGGCTCTATGGGGGGCATTATCAACAGGGGGCTCTATAGCAGGCACTATCTACAGGGGGAACGGTGTGTGTGGGACACAGTGTATGGTGCTATTATAATTAGAGGTGCAGTGTATGGCACTATTATATTTAGGGGCGTAGTGTGGGGTATAATGAGAACTTTATCTTTGTATATATGTGTAGAAATGTTTGAAAAGTGGGAAGCTGAAGACATCTGAGCGGCAAACTGCAGAAATGGGCTGTGATCAGGAGAAGTCATCATAAAGGTCTGGACCGGATGGAGAAAAAGAACTAGAATCTGAGATGTCACCAGTGAGTCACTTAATGTAAAAGTTTATTCTGCCTCTAATCAGTAATGCAGTCACTGTATGATCTGCAGCGAGATGATGGGTGGTATGATTATGATATGATTTTTTTTTTGTGAAACAGCAACTCCCAGCATATCCTTAACATTGTTCGGGCCATGCTGGGAGCTGGAAACCATTTAGTGAAAACCTATACGGCAGGGGTTGCACTAAATTGAGCTGTATTTGTGCTGGAGTTGTATATATGTAATGAGCTGGGTTCTGGTGCTGTATATATGTACGGAGCTTGCTTCTGGTACTATGAATGTACTGAGCTTGGTTCTGGTGCTGTATTTATGTACTGAGCTTGGTTCTGGAGCTTTATTCATGAACTGAGTGTCACGGTCACATGGTATGTGGACAAACTAAGCCGCTTCGCCGTAGCGGAGAGGCAGCTGACCAGGTCACAGTCTATGCGAAAGTCAATAATAGATAGTAACGCTTGGGTACCTGAACTAGTCCAGACTGTGGCTGTGGCTTCAGCACGAATGGAGGCCGGTGCAGCAGGTAGCGCCAGACGTGGCGGGCAGTATCCGATGTGGCTGAAGACACTGGATGTGGCTGAAGACACTGGACTTGACAGAAGACACTGGACGTGGCAAAAGACAGCAGGTGCAGTAGACACGACTGCACCACTAGTAGGCACAGGAACAAGAACAGCACGGGATACAGGAACAGGTAACAGGGCACGGGTAACAACTGGAATGGGAAACACTAAGGGACTATTTGTAAGACAGACTGGGATAAACTAACCACGCTCAGGCAAGGCTCAGAAGGGCTGGGGCCTTCTTATAGACCAGGAAATCATGGGCCGTTAATGATGATTATTTCCTGATGTGCGAACGCTGGCCCTTTAAGGTCGGGCACGAGCGTGCGCGCGCACCCTACGGGACACAGCAGAACGGAGCGGAAGTGAGCGCTGGCATCTCCTAGGAAGGAGATGGGGACCAGCGCTCACGGATCTATGGCTGCGGGCGTCGGGAGGTGAGTAACACGCACTTTTCCAACTTGGCGTACAGGCAATTCTCCCTTAACCGCAGCAAAACTTGACGGACATGTCTCCGATGAGTCATTGGATCTGAAGAAAAAATCAAGATGTCAAGATAGACCACAACACAAACATAGAGGAGGTCACGGAAGATGTCATTAACAAACTCCTGGAAGACCGCGGGAGCATTACACAGGCTGAAGGGCATTACTAGATATTCATAGTGTCCGTCACAGGTGTTAAATGCAGTCTTCCATTCGTCACCCCGATGAATTCGGATTAGGTTGTAAGCCCCACGCAGGTCTACATTTGAAATAATCTTGGCGCCACGTATGTGATCAAACAGTTCAGAGATCAATGGCAACGGATACCTATTTTTTACCGTGATCTGGTTGAGACCCCGGTAGTCGATGCAAGGACGCAGAGAACCATCCTTTTTCTTGACGAAGAAGAACCCGGCTCCTGCCGGAGAGGAAGACTTCCGTATGAAGCCCCTCTCCAAGTTCTTCTTAAGCCCTTCCCGACATCCGCCGTATATATATACGGCGCACGCCGGGTGGGGGAATATGGAGCGGGTTCACGGGCTGAGTCCGCTCCATAGAGCGAGTGTGTCGACTGTGTGTTACAGCCGACACTTTCGGGTTACGAGCGGGATCCCGTTTTAGCGCGATCCAGCTTGTTTAACCCGTTAACCCCTTCCCGCTCCTGGACGTACTATTAAGTCATGGTAGCTGTATCGTTCGCGCTCCATGACCCAATAGTACGTCACGGGAGTAACGGCCATTTGGCCGTTCTCCCGACACATACAGGAGCTGTGACAGCTTCTGTCTTGTACAGCAGCTGTCACAGCTCCTACAGCGGGGACCGATCGCTGTGTCCCCGCTGATTAACCCCTTAAAAGCCGCGTTCAATAGCGATCGTGGCTTTTTAGGGGTTAAGCTACAATCGCCGGCCTGCTACATGATAGTGGCTGGCGATTGTAACTATGGCAACCGGACACCAAACAATGGCGTCCGGCTATGCCATCGACGGAAGCCTAGTGGGTGCTGACGAAGTCTAGACCCACTATGCTTGCTGTCAGTGAGTAGCTGACAGCTCTAATACACTGCACTACGCATGTAGTGCAGTGTATTAGAATAGCGATCAGGGCCTCCACCCTCAAGTCCCCTAGTGGGACAAAGTAATAAAGTTAAAAAAAAGTTAAAAAAAGATGCGTAAAAATAAGAAAATAAAAGTTTTAGAAGTAATAAAAGTAAAAGTCCCACTTTTTCCCTTATCAGTCTTTTATTATTAATAAAAATAGATAAATAAACAAATAAACTATACATAATTGGTATCGCCGTGTCCGTAACTGCCTGAACTACAAAAATATTTAATTATTTATCCCGCGCGGCGAACGCCGTAAAAGAAAATAATAATAAACCGTACCAAAATCACAATTGTTTGGTCACTTCACATCCCAAAAAATGGAATAAAAAGAGATCAAAAAGTCGCATGTTCCTAAAAATGGTACTGATCGAAACTACAGTTCGTTACGCAAAAAATAAGTCCTCGCACGGCTTTATTGATGGAAAAATAAAAAAGTTCTGGCTCTTAGAATAAGGTAACACAAAAAGTTAATGATTTTTTACAAAACGTATTTTATTGTGCAAACGCCATAAGACATAAAAAAACTATAAACATCTGGTATCACCGTAATCGTATCGCCCGCAGAATAAAGGGAATATGTCATTTATAGCGCACTGTGAACGATGTAAAAAAAATAGAATAAAAAAACAATAGTAGAATTGCTGTTTTTTAGTCACCACGCCACCTAAAAATAGAATAAAAACTGATCAAAAAGTCGCATGCACCCAAAGAAAACTACAATGGATTCCTCAAGGGGTCTAGTTTCCAAAATGGGGTCACTTTTGGGGGGTTTCCACTGTTTTGGCACCACAAGACCTCTTCAAACCGGACATGGTGCCTAATAAAAAGGAGGGCTCAAAATCCACTAGGTGCTCCTTTGCTTCTGAGGCCGGTGCTTCAGTCCATTACCACACTAGGGCCACATGTGGGATATTTCTCAAAACTGCAGAATCTGGGCAATAAGTATTAAGTTGCGTTTCTCTGGTAAAATCTTTTGTGTTATAGAAAAAAAATGGTATAAAAAGGATTTTCTGACAAAAATAAATATGTACATTTCACCTCTACTTTGCTCTAAATTCCTGTGAAACACCTAAAGGGTTCATAAACTTTCTAAATGCTGTTGTGAATACTTTGAGGGGTCTAGTTTCTAAAATGGGGTGTTTCATAGGGGTGTCTAATATATGGGGCTCTCAAAGCAACTTCAGAACTGAACTGGAACCTAAAAAAAAAAAAAAGAGGCAATACTTTGCTTCTCCTAATGAGCATTGCCTAAACGAAGACCCCTATTAGGCCGTTTCAGTTCCCGGTTTTCCCAAGCATACACCACCGAGACGTGTATTTCTATTGATGAGTCCTTGGTACATTTTAAAGGGAGGCTTCAATTCCGCGAGTACCGGCCGGGTAAGAGGTCAAGGTATGGCGTGAAGATGTATAAGTTGTACGAGAGTGCATCAGGGTATACATATAAATTTAGGATATATGAAGGGAAGGACACCAGTATTCAGCCCCTAGAATGCCCCCCCTTACTGGGAGTTAATGCAAAAATTGTGTGGGGTTTGGTGCACCCACTGCTGAAAAAGGTTTACCACCTCTACCTGGATAATTTTTATACCAGCGTCCCACTCTTCAACTGCCACGCTTCCAGAAGTCCTGCAGCATGCGTCACTGCTAGAAGAAATCTGAGAGGCCTCCCTAAGACTCTGCTTGGGCAAACACTCAGAGGGGGTGAGAGCAGGGCACAATCTAGCAGCAACATATTGTGTGTCACGTACAAGGACAAGAGACATGTCACACCAGTACCCATGTACCAGTACGAGGTACCAGTACAGAGACCCCCAAACCAGACTGCATCCTGAACTACAGGGTGGGCCATTTATATGGATGCACCTAAATAAAATGGGAATGGTTGGTGATATTAACTTCCTGTTTGTGGCACATTAGTATATGGGAGGGGGGAAACTTTTCAGACTGGGTGTTGACCATGACGGCCATTTTGAAGTCGGACATTTTGTATCCAACTTTCGTTTTTTCATTGGGAAGAGGGTCATGTGACACATCAAACTTATCGAGAATTTCACAAGAAAAACAATGGTGTGATTGTTTTTAACGTTACTTTATTCTTTCATGAGTTATTTACAAGTTTCTGACCACTTATAAAATGTGTTCAAAGTGCTGCCAATTGTGTTGGATTGTCAATGCAACCCTCTTCTCCCACTCTTCACACGCTGATAGCAACACCGCAGAAGAAATGCTAGCACAGGCTTCCAGTATCCGTAGTATCAGTTGCTGCACATCTCGTATCTTCACAGCATCCTGAGGGTCCTGTTCCAATTTTTGTTTTGCCCATTCTGCAAATTCAGCGCGCCGATCTGGCTACGTGCTACGTCGTTGTACACGCCAGAGTTGAGCTTTCCTGAAATTTCAAGAGGTGGTTATCAAGAAACTAATTTTTAGGGACCAAGAAGGGGGGGCACCCAGTACTTCTGGAAGCAGGGCCACACGCATCGTACCAGGGCAACACTTTCCAGGAGAAGTTCCCCAAACTGGCAAGAAGGGCAAAAGTCAATAGAGGTACAAAGTCTGCTATAAGAGGGGGATAAGGAAGGACACAATATATCAATGTGACACGTGTCCGGAAAAACTAAGGCTCCGTATGAAAGAGTGCTTCAAAATGTATCATACATCCCTTGATTTTTAATCTACCCCAGTTTTACTTAACCTGATGCACTCCGCACAGTTTATCCCCTCATCTTTCCCTTCTGAGCCCTGCTGTGTGCCCAGGCAGCTGATAACAGCCACATTGAGAATATTGCCATACCCGTGGGAACACACATTACAGTTTATAGGGTGTATGTCTCCGGTCAAAATGCTCACTACACCTCTAAATGAATGCCTTAAGGGGTGTAGTTTTTAAAACGGGGTCACTTCTTGGGGGTTTCAACTGTACTGGTACCTCAGGGGCTTCTGCATACATGACTTCGCACCAGAAAATCCCCAGTAGGCCAAATGGTGGTCCTTTCCTTCTGAGCCCTCCCATGGGCCCAAACGGCAGTTTATCACCACAAATGAGGTATTGCTGCACTCAGGACAAATTGGGCAACAAAATGGAGTGTTTTATTTCTTGTGAAAATAAGACATTTTTAGCTAAAACTACATATTATTGGAAAATATATATATTTTTTAAATTCCCAGCCCAATTCAAATAAGTTCTTTGAAGAAACTATAGGGTCTAAAATGGTCACATTACCCATCAATTAATTCCTTGAGGGGTGTAGTTTCCAAAATGGGGTCACTTTTGGTGGGTTTCCATTGCTTTGATACCTCTGGGGCTCTGCAAATGGGACATGGCACCCGAAAACTAATCCAGTAAAATCTGGACTCAAAAGAACAAATAGCGCTCCTTTCCTTCTGAGCCCTCCTATGGGCCCAAACGGCAGTTTATCACCACAAATGGGGTATTGCTGCACTCAGGACAAATTGGGCAACAAAATGGAGTGTTTTATTTCTTGTGAAAATAAGAAATTTTTATCAAAAATGACAGTTTATTGGAAAAAATTTCATTTTTTTAATTTCACAGCCCAATTCAAATATGTGCTGTGTAAAAACTGTGGGGTCAAAATGGTAACAACAACCATAAATGAATTTCTTGAGGGGTGTCGTTTCTGAAATGGGGTCACTTTTGGGGGATTCCTACTATTTTGGCACCTCAACACCTCTTCAAACCTGGCATTCTGCCTAAAATATATTCTAATAAAAAAGAGGCCTCAAAATGCACTAGGTGCTTCTTTGCTTCTGGGGCTTGTGTTTTAGTCCACGAGCGCACTAGAGACACATGTGGGACATTTCTAAAAACTTCAGAATCTGGACAACACATATTTAGTAGTGTTTCTCTGGTAAAACCTTCTGTGTTACAGAAAAAATTTAATACATGTAAAGGATCTGCCAGGCACAGCTTCTGTGTATACGCCCATAGGTAATCAGTCTGCACCTGCTTCTATGTCTGTGAGACTGACTCCATCTTCCACCACTCAGGATGGCAGGCTTAGGAGTGGGAGAGCCTATCACAGCCTGGCCAGACGGAGCTAGCTCCCGCCCTCTGTCTATTTATACCTGCCTTTCCTGTTCCTCCTTGCTTGTGATTCTTCTCGTGTGGTTTCCTGGCCCTGCTGCAGCTTCTGAACTATTTGACCCTGCTTCATACTGACCCTGGCTTACTGACTACTCTCCTGTTCTGCGTTTGGTACCTCGTACACTCCTGGTTTGACTCGGCTTGTTCACTACTCTCCTGCTCAGCGTTTGGTACCTCGTACACTCCTGCTTTGACTCGGCTCGTTCACCACTCTTGTTGCTCACGGTGTTGCCGTGGGCAACTGCCCCATTTCCCTTAGCTTTTTGTACCCTTGTCTGTTTGTCTGTCGTGCACTTACTGAGCGTAGGGACCGTCGCGCAGTTGTACCCCGTCGCCTAGGGCGGGTCGTTGCAAGTAGGCAGGGACTGAGTGGCGGGTAGATTAAGGCTCACTTGTCTGTTTCCCTACCCCCACCATTACATAATCACAAGCCCATATACCTAGGCTACCCTGGTCCCTCACACTACTATGGACCCCCTTGAGACCCTGGCTCAGCAAATGCAGGGTCTCTCCCTACAGGTCCAGGCCCTGGCTCAGAGGGTCAACCAGCCTGACGCTACCATGGTAGTGCCCCTCACCTCACCTCTTGAACCCCACCTCAAGTTGCCAGACCGGTTCTCAGGGGACCGGAGGACTTTTCTCTCCTTTCGGGAGAGTTGTAGGCTCTACTTTCGCTTAAAGCCTCACTCCTCAGGTTCTGAGAGCCAGCGGGTGGGTATAATTATGTCCCGGCTCCAGGAAGGGCCCCAAGAATGGGCCTTCTCCTTGGCTCCTGACGCCCCTGAACTTTCCTCCATTGATCTCTTCTTTTCTGCTCTCTGACTCATTTATGACGAGACTGACAGGACTGCCTTTGCCGAGAGTCAGCTGGTGACCTTACGTCAGGGTAAGAGACCTGTTGAGGAGTATTGTTCTGACTTTAGGAAGTGGTGCGTAGCTTCTCGGTGGAATGACCCTGCCTTAAGGTGCCAGTTTAGGTTGGGTCTGTCGAACACCCTGAAAGACCTGCTAGTTAGCTATCCCTCTTCTGACTCCCTAGACCAGGTTATGGCTTTAGCGGTACGACTTGACCGACGTCTCAGGGAACGACAACTTGAACGTTTTTGTGTTTCCCCCTCTGACTCCCCCATGATGCCTCCCGAGGTCCCATTGCTTCGCTCTTCCACGGAAGACTCGGAGGTACCTATCCAACTCGGGGCCTCCGTGTCCCCCTGACAACGTAGAGAGTTCCGCAGGAAGAATGGTCTCTGCTTCTATTGTGGGGATGACAAGCATCAAGTGAACATCTGTCCTAGGCATAAGAATAAGCAGCCGGAAAACTTCCGCGGCTAAGTGATCATGGGTGAGGTCACTTGGGCGCACAGGTATTTCCCGTAAATATGAAACGTAATAAAATCTTGCTTCCCTTTCAGGTCTCTTTTGGTGGTAGGTCTGCTACCAGCAGTGCCTTCGTGGATTCAGGGTCTTCTGCTAATATCATTTCTGTGGAATTTGCTATGTCTCTAGCTATGCCTTTGATTGATTTGCCTAAACCTGTCCCGGTAGTGGGTATCGACTCCACTCCTCTTGCTAATGGTTATTTTACACAGCATACCCCTGTTTTTGAACTCCTTGTTGGCTCCATGCATTTGGAGCAGTGCTCTGTACTGTTGATGCAGGGATTATCGTCCGATTTGGTTTTAGGCCTTCCCTGGTTGCAGTTGCATAATCCCACGTTTGACTGGAATACTTGGGATCTTACCAAATGGGGTAATGAATGCTTGACGTCATGTTTTTCTGTTAATTCTATTTCTCCCCCTGAGGAGGTGAACACGCTACCTGAGTTTGTGCAGGACTTCGCTGATGTTTTCTCTAAGGAGGCCTCCGAAGTGTTACCTCCTCATAGAGAATACGATTGCGCTATCGATTTGGTACCAGGAGCTAAGCTCCCTAAGGGTAGGATATTTAATCTCTCTTGTCCCGAACGTGAAGCCATGAGAGAGTATATCCAGGAATGCCTGGCCAAGGGTTACATTCGCCCCTCTACTTCTCCGGTAGGTGCTGGCTTCTTCTTCGTAGGGAAGAAGGATGGTGGTCTTAGGCCGTGCATTGACTACCGTAACTTGAATAAGGTCACTGTATGGAACCAGTATCCCCTTCCTTTGATTCCTGATCTCTTTAATCAGGTTCAGGGGGCCCAATGGTTCTCTAAGTTTGATCTACGGGGGGCGTATAACCTTATCCGCATCAAAGAGGGGGATGAGTGGAAGACTGCGTTTAACACGCCCGAAGGTCATTTCGAATACCTCGTCATGCCCTTTGGGTTGTGTAATGCTCCCGCGGTCTTCCAGAATTTCATAAATGAGATTTTAAGAGATTACCTGGGGGTATTTCTTGTAGTGTACCTTGATGACATACTTGTGTTTTCCAAGGACTGGTCCTCCCATACTGAGCATGTCAGGAAGGTGCTCCTGGCCCTTCGGGAAAACAAACTGTTTGCCAAGACAGAAAAATGTGTGTTTGGGGTGCAGGAGATACCATTTTTGGGTCAAATCCTCACTCCTCATGAATTCCGCATGGACCCCGCCAAGGTCCAGGCTGTGGCGGAATGGGTCCAACCTGCCTCCCTGAAGGTGTTACAGTATTTCTTGGGGTTCGCTAATTATTACAGGAGATTTATTGCTAACTTCTCGGTCATCGCTAAGCCTCTTACGGACCTCACTCGCAAAGGTGCTGATATCCTCCACTGGCCTCCTGAGGCTGTTCAGGCTTTTGAGGTCCTTAAGAAGTGCTTTATCTCGGCCCCGGTGCTGGTTCAGCCCAACCAAATGGAGCCATTTATCGTGGAGGTTGACGCATCCGAGGTGGGAGTGGGGGCTGTCTTGTCCCAGGGTACCAGGTCCCTCACCCATCTCCGTCCCTGTGCCTACTTCTCCAGGAAGTTTTCGCCCACTGAGAGTAACTATGATATTGGCAACCGCAAACTCTTAGCCATTAAATGGGCATTTGAAGAGTGGCGCCACTTCCTGGAGGGGGCTGGGCACCAGGTAACAGTCCTTACCGACCACAAGAATCTGGTTTTCCTAGAATCTGCCCGGAGGCTAAACCCGAGACAAGCTCGATGGGCGCTATCTTTTACCAGATTCAACTTTTTGGTTACCTATAGGGCTGGGTCTAAAAATATTAAGGCTAACGCACTGTCGCTTAGCTTCATGGCCAGCCCTCCTACGGAGGAAGATCCTGCTTGTATTTTGCCTCCAGGTATAATCATTTCTTCTATTGATTCTGATTTAGTCTCTGAAATTGCGGCTGATCAAGGTTCAGCTCCCGGGAACCTTCCTGAGAACAAGCTGTTTGTTCCCCTGCAATTCCGGCTAAGGGTACTTAGGGAAAGTCATGACTCCGCACTATCTGGTCATCCAGGCATCCTGGGTACCAAGCACCTCATTGCCAGAAACTATTGGTGGCCTGGGTTGCCTAAAGACGTTAAGGCCTACGTCGCCGCTTGTGAGGTTTGTGCTAGGTCCAAGACTCCCAGGTCCCGACCAGCGGGCTTACTACGTTCTTTGCCCATTCCCCAGAGACCTTGGACCCATATCTCCATGGATTTTATCACCGATTTGCCTCCATCTCAAGGAAAGTCGGTGTTGTGGGTTGTAGTAGACCGCTTCAGTAAGATGTGCCACTTTGTGCCCCTCAAGAAACTACCCAATGCAAAGACGTTAGCTACCTTGTTTGTCAAACACATCCTGCGTCTCCATGGGGTCCCTGTCAATATTGTTTCGGACAGAGGGGTACAATTTGTTTCATTGTTTTGGAGAGCCTTCTGTAAAAAGTTGGAGATTGATCTGTCCTTCTCCTCTGCCTTCCATCCTGAAACTAATGGCCAAACCGAGAGGACTAATCAGTTTCTAGAACAATATTTAAGGTGTTTTATCTCTGACTGTCAATATGATTGGGTCTCATTCATTCCCCTCGCCGAATTTTCCCTTAAAAACCGGGTCAGTAACTCGTCAGGGGTCTCCCCCTTTTTCTGTAATTTTGGGTTTAATCCACGGTTCTCCTCCGTTTCACCTGGTAGTTCCAACAATCCCGAGGTAGAGGTCGTTCATCGGAAACTGTACACAGTCTGGGCCCAGGTTCAGAAGAACCTAGAGGCGTCCCAGAGCATACAAAAAACTCAGGCAGATAGAAGACGTTCTGCTAACCCCTTGTTTATGGTCGGGGATCTGGTGTGGTTATCGTCTAAGAACTTGCGCCTTAAGGTCCCGTCCAAGAAATTTGCTCCCCGGTTTATAGGGCCGTATAAGGTCATTGAAGTCCTCAATCCTGTCTCCTTCCGACTGTAGTTGTCCCCATCTTTTCGAATACACAACGTGTTTCATGCCTCCCTCCTTAAACGCTGCTCCCCGTCCTTGGCTTCCTCGAGGAAACCTCCTGTCCCCGTTCTCACCCCTGAGGGGTTGGAATTCGAGGTGGCCAGGATTGTGGACAGCAAGATGGTCCAAGGCTCCCTCCAGTTCCTGGTCCATTGGAGAGGATACGGGCCTGAGGAGAGGACTTGGGTACCCGCCCGGGATGTTCTCGCTGGGGTATTGGTCAGGAAGTTCCACCTTCGTTTCCCCAATAAACCAGGTCCACCTAGAAAGGGTCCGGTGGCCCCTCATAAAAGGGGGGGTACTGTAAAGGATCTGCCAGGCACAGCTTCTGTGTATACGCCCATAGGTAATCAGTCTGCACCTGCTTCTATGTCTGTGAGACTGACTCCATCTTCCACCACTCAGGATGGCAGGCTTAGGAGTGGGAGAGCCTATCACAGCCTGGCCAGACGGAGCTAGCTCCCGCCCTCTGTCTATTTATACCTGCCTTTCCTGTTCCTCCTTGCTTGTGATTCTTCTCGTGTGGTTTCCTGGCCCTGCTGCAGCTTCTGAACTATTTGACCCTGCTTCATACTGACCCTGGCTTACTGACTACTCTCCTGCTCTGCGTTTGGTACCTCGTACACTCCTGGTTTGACTCGGCTTGTTCACTACTCTCCTTCTCAGCGTTTGATACCTCGTACACTCCTGGTTTGACTCGGCTCGTTCACCACTCTTGTTGCTCACGGTGTTGCCGTGGACAACTGCCCCATTTCCCTTAGCTTTTTGTACCCTTGTCTGTTTGTCTGTCGTGCACTTACTGAGCGTAGGGACCGTCACCCAGTTGTACCCCGTCGCCTAGGGCGGGTCGTTGCAAGTAGGCAGGGACTGAGTGGCGGGTAGATTAGGGCTCACTTGTCTGTTTCCCTACCCCCACCATTACAATACAATTGAAATTCAGCAAGAAAAGTTACATTAGCAAATTTCACCTCTATTTTTCTTTAATTTCTGTGAAATACCTGAAGGGTTAAATAAACTTTGTAATTGCTGTTTTGAATACTTTGAGGGGTCTAGTTTTCAAAATGGGGTGTTTTATGGGGGTTTCTAATACATAGGCCCTTCAAAGCCACTGCGGAACTGAACAGGTACCTTAAAAAAAAGGCTTTTGAAATTTTCTTAAAAATATGAGAAATTGCTGTTTATGTTCTAAGCCTTGTAACGTCCAAGAATAATAAAAGAATGTTCAAAAAACAATGCCAATCTAAAGTAGACATATGGGAAATGTGAGCTAGTAACTATTTTGGGTGGTATTACCGTCTGTTTTACAAGCAGATGCATTTAAATTCTGAAAAATTCTATTTTTTATACATTTTCTCTACATTTTGCAATTTTTCACCAATAAACACTGAATATATCGTCCAAATTTTACCACTAACATAAAGCCCAATGTGTCACGAGAAAACAATCTCAGAATCGCTTGGATAGGTTTAAGCATTCCGACGTTATTACCACATAAGGTGAAATATGTCAGATTTCAAAAATGGGCTCTGAGCCTTAAGGCCAAAACAAGGCTGCGTCCTTAAGGGGTTAAATGCCGCTTTCAATACAGATTGCGGCATTTAAACTACTAAAAACAGGGGGGGCGAGATCGGGGGGAGCCGTTGGTTGGCACGGCTGCCTGGCGGCCTGACTAAGTCCCCCAGGTCCGCCATCTTTGTACTCCTATGAAGCTCTGCCTCCGGCAGGGCTTCATAGTAGACTGTCAGAATCATGATATACTGTAATATATTAGTATTGCAGTATATCGTGCAAGCGATCTAACGATCTCTGGTTGAAGTCCCCTAGGGGGACTAATAAAAAATGTAAAAATGAGTTCAATAAAAAAAAAAACCCATTTCCTATTTTCCCCCTAGAGCAAAGTAAAAATGTAATAAATAAACATAATTGGTATTGCCGCGTCCGTAAATGTCTGAACTATCACAATATATCATTATTTAACGCGCACGGTGAACGCCGTAAAAAAAAAATTGTAAACGCCAGAATCTCTATTTTTTGTTCACCTAATCTCCCACGAAAAAATGAAATAAAAAGTGATCAAACCATCGTATATATACACCAAAATGGTTTTATTAAAAACTACAGCTTATCCCGCAAAAAATAAGCCCTTATACCACTTAATCGATGGAAAAATAAAAAAGTTACGGGTCTCGGAATTTGGCGGAACAAAATAAATTTTATTTTTTACACTTAGGTTTTTACTTGTAAACAGTGACGTAGCTATAGGGGTCGCAGCGGTCGCAACTGCGACCGGGCCCCCAGCTAGGGGGGGCCCGCAGGCCCCCCTCACAACAGTAGCACAGTAGTGCTACAATGATTCCTCTGCATTGCTGGGTCCGTGCTGGGGTACAAAAGAGACCCAGCAATGTATTTTAAAGCATTGGTGGCAGCTCGGCGGTGAAATAGTCATTGCACGGAGGGGGAAGACTCTTGCCCGCCCACTGTGCTGTCCAGTTAATCAGCTCGCTTCTAGCTGTTTCCCTCTTCCTCATGGCCTGTGCAGAGGGAAAGGAATGGCTACAGCAAGAAGATGTGTGTATGCCGGCTCCTCCCAGGAATCCTGACTCCTGCTGCTCTCTGACCCCACACCCGATGTATGTAAGTAACTGCTAGTAATGCAGCTATTAACCCCTTCACTGTGTATGTGTGTCATGCTGAGCAGCCACACTTCAGGGCTGACTGTTTAGCATAACAGACAAAGTCTATCTATCTATCTATCTATCTATCTATCTATCTATCTATCTATCTATCTATCTATCTATCTATCTATCTATCTATCTATCTATCTATCTATCTATCTATCTATCTATCTATCTATCTATCTATCCATCCATCCATCTATCTACTGGCGTAGCTATAGGGGTCGCAGCGGTCGCAATTGCGACCGAGCCCCGAAGCCAGGGGGGTGCCCACAGCCCCCCGCACCACGTCAATAAAAAGTTACTATAGTAACTCTGTCCGCGGGCCCCTGTTACTATAGTAACCGACTGTACTTACCTTCCTGGTTCCGGATCGCAGCGGAGGTTCTGACGTCAAGCGCTATGCGCCGCGCACAGCATCGAGACGACAGAACTACCGCCGCGGCTGAAGAGGAAGATAAGATTAGCCCTGACTGGCGGGGTCCGACTCCCGGGACCCGCCAATCAGCTGTTTTGAAGGGGCCAAAGCACTCGTACGAGAGCTGCTCCCCTTCATTCCGGTCACTTCATTCCGGTCACACTGTGAATCGGTGTCGGTGATTCACAGTGTGAACGAGTAGTGAAATGAAGGGAAGCAGCTCTCGCACTAGCGCTGCGGCCCCTTCAAAACAGCTGATTGGCGGGTTCCGGGAGACGAACCCCGACACATCAGCTATTGATGGCCTACCCTAAGGATAGGCCATCAATGTTTAGGGACTGCACAACCCCTAAGCCTACGTTGTAGCAGGCTTAGGGGGCCCATGAGACAGGATCACAGATTGTGTGATCCTGTCTGCTGGGCCCTGTATCCAAGCCAATCACATGGTAGGTTTAGATACATGGCCCATGCGTGATCCTGTCTGCTGGGCCCTGTATCTAAGCCAAACACATGGTAGGCTTAGATACATGGCCCATGGGTGATCCTGTCTGATGGGCCCTGTATATAAGCCAATCACATGGTAGGTTTAGATACAGGGCCCCAGCACACAGTAATCTTATACTGTATAAGATTACTGTCTGCTGGACCCTGTATCTAAGCCTACGTTGTGGTAGGCTTAGATACAGGGTCCCACAGACAGTATCACACATGGGCCCTGTATCTAAGCCTAACACATGTGTTACTAATCGTTTTTTTTTGTGTGTTTTCTTACAGGTTCGGTCGTTGGACTACGTCGGATTCCAGGACTACTTCGATGACAGCTTTTTTTTTTTTATTATCAATAAAATGGTTAATGAGGGTAGTGTGTTTTTTTTTTTATTTCAATAAAATATTTTTTCTATGTCTTTGTGTTTTTTTAAACTATGTTAGGCCTCATTTACACGAACGTATTATACGCGCGTGCGACGCGCGTGCTTTGCACGCATGTCGTACGCACCTATATTAGTCAATGGGGCTGTTTAGACGATGCGTGAATTGCGCTCATTGCGTGTGCGCAGAAAAAAACTCACGACATGTTCTATAATCGTGCGTTTTTCGCGCACTCACGCACCCATTGAAGTCAATGGGTGCGTGAAAACCACGCATGCCGCACGGAAGCACTTCCGTGCGAACTGCGTGATTCGCGCAAGAGCTGTCAAACTCCTGAATGTAAACAGAAAAGCACCACGTGCTTTTCTGTTTACAAACATCCAAACGGAGTGTCAAATTCGAGATGAGCGCCCCGAACTTCACCGGGTTCGGCCAAACTCGTTTTGACCGAAACCGGTAAAAAATGTTCGGGTACGCGACGTCAGGAGACAGTCACTGTCCACGGTGCTGAAAGCGTTAAACTGGTTCAGCACCATGGACAGTGACTTCCGCTCCGAAAATCCATGAACCTGTAAAAAAAAAAAGACGTTCTGACTTACCGATAACTCCGGTCCGACCTCCCGGGATGACAGTTCAGTCAAAGTGACAGCTGCAGCCAATCACAGGCCAAGCACAGGCTGCAGCCAATCACAGGCCAAGCACAGGCTGCAGCCAATCACAGGCTGCAGCGGTCTCATGGACTGCGGCGTCATCCTGGGAGGTGGGGCCGGATGACAAGAGAGGGACGCGTCACCAAGGCAACGGCCGGGAGCCCGGACTGGGGGAAGCAGGAAGTTCTTGGTAAGTATGAAAGTCTTTTTTTATTCACAGGTTGGTGTATATTGTGTTCGGCATTCACTGTCGAGGGTGCTGAAATAGTTACTGCCGATCAGTTAACTCTTTCAGCACCTTGGACAGTGACGGGCGTCGACTAGCCTCATCAATATGATGGCGGCTGCGCGAAAATCACGCAGCCGCGCATCATACACGGATGACACACGGAGCTGCCAAGTGCCTTTTGCGCGCGCAAAACGCAGCGTTTTTTGCGCGCGCAAAACGCACACGCTCGTGTAAATGAGGCCTTACTACCGCCTTAGTAATGGCCGCCGGCTGATTGACAGCATCCATTGCTAAGGCGGGGCTTAGTGTTAGCCAATGCGGAGGCGAACACTAACCCCCTTTATTACCCCGATACCCACCGCCACCATCTATCAGCCTATCATGTGTGATACTGTCTGCTGAGCCACTGTATCTAATCCTATCATGTGTGATACTGTCTGCTGAGCCACTGTATCTAATCCTATCATGTGTGATACTGTCTGCTGAGCCACTGTATCTAATCCTATCATGTGTGATACTGTCTGCTCAGCCACTGTATCTAATCCTATCATGTGTGATACTGTCTGCTCAGCCACTGTATCTAATCCTATCCATAGTTTGTAGGGTTGTAGTGCTATAGATAGGTTATCTCCTATACACACATACAATTTTTTTGGGGGGACGCATATGTATTGGGGCTATTTCCCCTGACATTTTAAGTCCTTAGTGACGCCCCGGCTGCTAGTGCTGCATTGTTGGGTCACTTAGGAGACCCAGCGATGCAGCTGAAAGCTGCGGACCGTCGGCCATGAGAAGTTTGCGGGGGGGGGGGTCCAATAAGAACTTTTGCATCGGGGCCCATGAGCCTTTAGCTACGCCCCTGCTTGTAAAAGTAGTAAAATACAGAAAGAACTACACATATTTGGTATCGGCGTAATCGTATTGACCCATAGAATAACGTTAACATGTTGTTTTAATTTTACAGTGAATTCCCTAAAAATGGCGCGCAAAAAAACATGGAGGAATCGCTGTTTTTTTAATTTTCTACCCCGCAAATTTTTTTTTTCCCGTTTCCTAGTACATTATATGGCAAAGTAAATGGTGCTTCGAAAAACTACAACTTGTCCCGCAAAAATCAAGCCCTCATATTACTATAATAAAGGCGTTTTGGTCTTTGGAAGGTGGGGAGGAAAAAACGAAAATGAAAATGTGAAAAAGGGCTGCGGCGTGAAAGGGTTAACATAGGCGGACATTGACAGAGTCTCTGGTAGGGAGAGAGGATAAACCCTTCAACGGGGAAGAGATGCACCAGGAACTAAGTCGATAGGACAGTCATACGCCCGGTGTGGGGGCAGCGTCTCCGCCTCTTTCTTGCTGAAGACAATCTAAAATGCAGAATAATGACCGGGCAATCCTGCCAAGGACCGAGGCAGAGGAGGCTGAGCTGAACGAATCTGTACCAGGCAACGGTTGTGACACTCGGGGCCCCACTGGAGAACCTCCCCAGAATTCCATTCCAGGACCGGAGCATGTAGTCGGAGCCAGGGCAGGCCCAGCAGCCCAGGATTGATGGCTTTAGCCAGGACAGAGAACGAGAGGAGCTCGGAGTAGAGGCAGTGCCGCATCTGCCATGAGGTGATGCGAAAATGGAGGGCGCCATTTTCAGCCAGGGATGGGCGGACGGACTGGACCGGGGGGAGGGGGCATGCAGACTCAGCAGACGCGCCGCATGATGGGCACATCTGTAACACTCGTCCTCCTCCTCTCTGACGCTGTGCGCAGCACACGCCACCAGAGAGGAGCAGGTCTGCATGAGGAGCGGTCGAGGAGAGGTGACGAGACGCACGAGGTACGTTCCTGCCTTAACTTGGCCGGCCGAAGCTGCTGGGACCGGGACCCGGGAGTATACTGCAAGGGGGGTTTGGGCTTTTTACTGACAGCAAAGGGATCTATGGGGCTGGACTAATTCACCGCATAGAGCCCTCACATCACTATAATGGAAGGATGGGGGGGTCTGAGCATCTGACTTACTGCAGAGGGCTCTATAGGGAGGGATTCTGCCCCCCTTTAAAGCAGTCAGTCAGGTGCTCAGACCCCCCTGCTTGCAGTATAGTAACTAGTCAGGGCTCTATGGGGGGGATAATTCCCCCCTATAGAGCCCTCTGCTGTTGGTAAAACGCCCAGACCCCCCCTTGCAGTATACTCCTGCCCCCCCAGCATTGGTCGACCCCTTTTAAATTAGTAGGGGCAGGAAGCTGAGTGCAGTATAATCCTTCCCCATAAACTTGCCCCCACTAATTCAAAATTGATCGGCCGACGCTGAAGGGCGGGGGATTCTACAACAGGCGGTCTGAGCATCTTACTGACAGCCAACGGCCCTATAGGGGGCAATAATCTTCCCCATAGAATCCTTACTAGCTACCATACTGCAAGATTAGCGGGGTCTGAGCGTCTGACTGACTGCTGAGGATTCTAAGGGGAATCCGCCCCCTTAGAGCCCTTAGCAGTCATTTAAACGCCCAGACCCCCACTTTGCAGTATAGTAATTAGTGAGGGCTCTATGGGAAGGATTATTCAGCCCCATATTGCCCTCAGCTGTCAGTAAGATGCTGTCACGAAGGGTTTGTGGACCCACTGGGCCGTACCGCCTTGGCGGTAAGGCATCTGGCCAACAGGGCGCAGGTCAGAGTCTATAGTTATATAGGGTACCTGTGGCAGCACCGACACTAGCTTGGCAGGAACTAGGCAGCAGGTACACGTCAGGCGTGGAGAAGCAGAACAGGCATGTTATCGAGCACAGCACAACTACAGCTAAGCACAGCACTAGATCAGGATACAGGTAACAGGAACAGGAAACACTGGGAGCAGGAAACACTAGGGGACCATTTGCATAGACAAACTATATGGAACACAACGCTACGGCATAGAACTAGGGGGCTGGACCCCTCTTATAGTCCAGGCTACTCACGGGCCAAAGTTCGTCCATGCGGTCCGGTGCGTGCACTGCCCGTTTAAGAGCGGGCACGAGTGTGCGCGCGCATCCTACGGGATCCGGCAGAGGTGAGTGGACGCGAGCGCTGGTGTCTCCTGAGAAGTAGGCTGGGGGCAGTGCTTGCTGACTCGTGGCTGCGGCTGTCAGGAGGAGGTTGGAGTGGACAGCCCGCAGCCATGAACATCCCCTCTTACCCCCCTCTTCTTGGGACCAGAGCGAGAGAGAAACTTCTTCAGAAGAGTAGGGGCATTGAGGTTCTCCTCTGGCTCCCAGGACCTCTCTTCAGGACCGAACCCCCTCCAATCCTGTAATGACGGGGGTAAGTAAACAGACAAGTGAGCCCTAATCTACCCGCCACTCAGTCCCTGCCTACTTGCAACGACCCGCCCTAGGCGATGGGGTGCAACTGGGCGAGAGTCCCTACGCTCACTATGTGCATGACAGACAAACAGACAAGGGTACACAGAAGCAAGGGAAAAGGGGCAGTTGCCCACGGCAATACCGAGAGCAACAAGAGTGGTGAACGAGCCGAGTCAAACCAGGAGTGTACGAGGTACCAAACTCAGAGCAGGAGAGTAGTGAACAAGCCGAGTCAAACCAGGGGTGTACGAGGTACCAAACGCAGAGCAGGAGAGTAGTCAGTAAGCCGGGGTTAATATGAAGCAGGGTCAAATAGATCAAGAAGCTGCAGCAGTGCCAGGAAACCAAATGAGAAGAATCACAAGCAAGGAGGAACAGGAAAGGCAGGTATAAATAGACAGAGGGCGGGAGCTAGCTCTCTCTGGCCAGGCTATGATAGGCTCTCCCACTCCTAAGCCTGCCATCCTGAGTGGTGGAAGATGGAGTCAGTCTCACAGACATAGAAGCAGGTGCAGACTGATTACCTATGGGCGTAGATGCAGAAGCTGTGCCTGGCAGATCCTTAACAAATCCACCAAATAAAAAGTCTTTCCTCTCACTCTCTTGGTTTACAAAATCTCCTTGACCTCAAAGATGTCCGAGGGGCCCCTGGAGGCAACCGCAGGGCTGGGAGTCTTGAAATAGTGATTCAGGATTACTGGTTTCAGGAGGGAGACGAGAAAGGAGTTGGGAATCCTGAGGGTAGGAGGCAGCTGAAGCTTGTAGGCGACAGGGTTGATCTGCTGCAGGACCTCGAATGGTCAGAGGAACCTGGGGGCAAATTTACATGACGGTACCCTCAGTCGGATATTCCTAGACGACAGTCAGACCTTAGTGCCAGGAAGAAACCGAGGAGGCTCTCTTCTCCTTGTTTCAGCCTTCCGTTTTATGCGGTCCCCTGCCATTAGGATGGAAGATCGAGTCTGCTGCCAGATCTGCAAAAAGTCTCTAAACGTGGAGTCAGCTGCAGGTACCTCGGAAGTATCAGGCACCGGAAGAGGAATTCGTGGATGCTGGCCGTAGACAATGCAGAACGGTGTATTCCTAGTAGACTCACTGGTGTGATTGTTGTAGTAGAACTCCGCCCATGGGAGCAGCTGCACCCAGTCATCATGCTGTTTGGAGATGAAGTGGTGTAGGTAGTGCTCCAAAATCTGGTTGATCCTCTCGACCTGACCATTGGACTGAGGATGGTAGGCAGAAGAAAAGACCAACTTCACACCAAGAAGTCCGCAGAGGGCTCTCCAGAACCTCGAGGTAAACTGAACCCCCCGATCAGACACAATATGCTGCGGCAAGCCGTGCAGGCGGAAGATGTGTTGGATAAATAACTTGGCTAACTGAGGAGCAGAAGGAAGACAGGTCAGAGGAACGAAGTGGGCCATCTAAGAAAATCGGTCCACCACCACCCAGACAGCACTGCTTCTAGCAGAGACAGGCAGGTCCGTGATAAAGTCCATCGCTATATGCTGCCAGGGAGCATTGGGCACAGGCAATGGCTGGAGCAGACCAGCAGGTCTGGAGTGGGTGGTCTTGTTAGATGTTAAGCTTACTGGTCTATAATTACCCGGGGAAGACCTAGAGCCCTTTTTGAAAATTGGCACCACATTTGCCCTGCGCCAGTCCCTTGGCACTATACCAGCCACTAGAGAATCTCTGAATATTATGAAGAGGGGGACAGAAATAACTGAACTAAGCTCTTTAAGAATTCTAGGGTGTATCCCATCTGGTCCCGGGGCCTTGTGCACATTTATTTTATTTAATTTAGGTTGGACCATATCTACATTCATCCAATTCAGTATATCAACTGATATATTAACAGCACTGGCACCGGCTACATCAGCTGCTCTTTCTTCTGTTGTATATACAGAGCTAAAGAACCCATTTAGTAACTCTGCCTTCTCTTGATCCCCTGTGACCAAGTCCCCATTACCACTATCTAGGGGTCCTACATGTTCAGACCTTAGCTTTTTTGCATTTATATACTTGAAGAATTTTTGGGGATTTGTTTTACTATCCTTAGCCACCTGCCTTTCATTTTGTATTTTTGCTAATTTGATTACATTTTTACAGATTTTATTAAGCTCTTTATATTTTACAAGGGCTACAGATGTACCCTCAGATTTGTATTTTTTAAATGCCCTTTTTTTGTCATGTATTGCCCCTTTCACAGAAGGTGTAAGCCATGTGGGATTTAATTTTAGTCGTTTATACTTGTTACCTATAGGAATAAATTTTGCACTATAATTACCCAAAGTAGATTTGAAAATCTCCCATTTATCATTTGTCCCATTATTTGACATTAGTTCTTCCCAGTCTATATCCTGAATTGCAGCCCTCATCCTGGGGAAATTGGCTTTCTTAAAATTAAATGTTTTTGCCCTCCCAGCCTGTGTTTGTTTTTTACAGTATAGGTAAAATGTAACTATATTGTGATCACTGTTACCAAGGTTTTCACGAACATTGACATTCCCAAAAAGATCTGCATTATTAGAAATGACCAGATCCAACAGAGCTTCACCTCTAGTCGGGTCTTCCACAAACTGGCCCATAAAATTTTCCTGCAACAGATTGAGGAAATGTCTCCCCTTTGCAGTTGAAGCCGAACCATGACACCAATTAATATCCCGGAAATTAAAATCTCCCATTATCACTACTGTACCCGCCTTTGCAGCCCGCTCCATCATTTTATATAGCTGACCTTCCATCTCCTCAGTTATATTGGGGGGTCTATAGATTACACCAAAAGTAATTTTTTTCAGTGATTACCTCCCTTTCTAGTTCCACCCACAAGGTTTCAACCTCCTCGCAGTCTTTACCCACTATTGTCTCTTTCACACTCGCCTTCATATCATTTCTCACATACAGACATACACTACCTTTCCTATTTGTCCTGTCTTTCCGAAATAGTGTAAAACCCTGTAGATTTACAGCCCAATCATGTGAAGAGTCCAGCCATGTTTTAGCAACACCAACTATATCTATATTTTCTTCCAGTACCAAGTCCTCCAGCTCCCCCATTTTGCTTGCTAGACTTCTGGCATTTGTGAACATACACTTTAACTTGCCTTTCAGTTTTTCACTTTTATTATCAGAAATGTGATTTGACATTATTTGGGCATTTGTATTTACACTGCTGTTATGTAACAAAAGGATCTCCTTATCCTGTTGTCTAGTCCTCTCTCCACAGTCTGTTTCTCCCCCCACCAATATAGTCTGACCCCTCACTAACCTGATTACCCCTTTTTTTTCTACATTGACCTCCCTCCTCAGCCCTAGTTTAAATACTCCACCACCCCAGCTAGAATTCTCTCCCCCAGCACAGCAGACCGCCTTCCATTTAGGTGCAAATCATCTGCAGAATACAGTTTGTACCCCAATGAAAAGTCAGCACAGTGCTCTAGGAACCCAAAGCCTTCTCCTCTACACCAAGACTTAAGCCATGCATTTAACTCCCTGAGTTCCCGCTGTCTTCCCTGTGATTCGCATGGCACAGGCAGTATTCCTGGGAATACAACCTTGGAGGTCCTTCCCTTCAGCTTGTAGCCTAGTTCTTTAAAATTATTCTTAAGGCTCCTCCACCTACCATTTATTCTGTCGTTGGTACCGACATGGACCACAACAGCTGGATCATCACCAGCCCCTCTCAGCAATTTGTCCACCCGTTCCACCACATGCCGAACCCTGGCACCAGGAAGACAGCAAACCATTCGGTTGAGGTGGTCTTGGCGACAAATTATTCTATCCGTCTTCCTGATTATAGAATCCCCTACGACTATCAATTGTCTTGGCTTACCTGCATTACCATCCCGCCGACTACTAGCTGGTCCGTAAAAATCAAGATCGGATGAGCTGCGCCCTCTAGTAGATGTCTCCACTCTTCCAGAGCCAATTTGATGGCCAGTAACTCCCGATCCCCAATCAGGTAGTTGCGTTCTGCTAAGAGAAGAGCTTGGAAAAGTATCCACATACCCTTGACTTGCCCTTGGGACCTCTCAGGAACAGGAGTGCACCAACACCAACAGAGGACACGCCCACCTCCAACGAGAACTGTAGAGAGACATCCGGATGATGGAGGATAGAAGCTGACCAGAAGGCACACTTCAGGCTATTGAATGCGGACTCTGCCTCGGGAGTCCACACCTTGGCGTTCATACCCTTCTTAGTACAGTTAGAGATGGGAGAAGTCAGTGAGGAGAAGTTCAGAATATACTGCCTGTAAAAGTTAGCAAATCCCAAAAAGCGCTGTATGGCTTTCAAGCCTTGAGGACGTGGCCACTCCAGGAGAGACTTTACCTTCTCAGGGTCCATCTTGAGACCTCGATTCATGACGATGTAGCCCAGGAAAGGTAGAGCATCCTTGTCAAATACGCACTTCTCCAACTTGGCGTACAGACGATTCTCCCTTAGCCATAGCAGAACCTGACGGACATGTCTCTGGTGCGTCATAGGATCTGGGGAGAAAATCAAGATGTCAGCAAGGTAGACTACAACACAAACATAGAGGAGGTCACGGAAAATGTCATTCAAAAACTCATGGAAGACCGCGGGAGCATTACACAAGCCGAATGGCATTACTAGATACTCATAGTGTCCATCACGGGTGTTAAATGCAGTCTTCCATTCATCACCCTGGTGAATCCGGACTAGGTTGTAAGCCCCACGCAGGTCTAGCTTAGAAAATTGTTTTGCACCACGTATGCGATCAAACAGTTCAGAGATCATTGGCAACGGATATTTATTCTTCACCGTGATCTGGTTGAGAGCATGGTAGTCGATGCAAGGACTAAGAGAGCCATCTTTCTTTTGGACGAAGAAGAACCCGGCTCCTGCCGGGGAGGAAGACTTTCATATGAAGCCCCTTTCTAAGTTCTTTTTCACATAGGAGGACATGGACAGAGTCTCTGGCAAGGAGAGAGGATATACCCTACCACGGGGAAGGGATGCACCAGGAATCAGTTCAATAGGGCAGTCATATGCCCAATGTGGAGGCAATGTCTCTGCCTCCCTCTTACTGAAGACGTCCAAAAAGGCAGCATAATGACCCGGCAATCCTGCCAATGACCGAGGCAGCGAAGGCTGAGCCAAACGAATATGCTCCAGGCAACGATATTGACACTCAAGGCCCCACTGGAGAACCTCTCCAGAATTCCAGTCCAGAACTGGGGCATGCAGACGGAGCCAAGGCAGCACCAGCAACGCAGGGTTAACAGCTTTGGGCAGGACATAGAAAGGCAGAAGTTCGGAGTGAAGAGCTCCCACTTGGAGCCTCATTGGCTTGGTCACAGCTATAACAGGATCTGGCAGAGGTAGTCAATTTACTGAAGCAACAGTCAACGGGCTCTCCAGAGGGGCGGTGGGCAATTGCAGAAGGTCCACCACATCTCTGCGGATGAAATTAGCTGCGGATCCAGAGTCCAGATACGCAGAGACCTGATGCATTCTCTCGCTATGGTCACAGGTATGGACAATTTAGACGGAAGTCCATCTTTACCCAAGGTTTTCACTCCAAGCAACCCTAGGTTTTGGGATTTTTTGGCCATCGAGACCGCAATAAAGACAGAGTCCAGATGTGCGTCTGCATTGTCTCTCTTGTGTAGATAACTTATACTGATCCGTTATTACCGACTTCTTAGGAGGATCGACATCTGAGGACAACGGGGGTTGCTGCAATGTAGGGACCAGACTAGGAAGGGCTCCCTCCCGTTGAACCGCTTGGAGGTGTTCACGGATGCATATATCAATCCGGGCAGACAGAAGGATAAGGTCATCCAGGGTAGTCGGCAGATCCCAGGCGGCGAGTTCGTCTTTCATTCTGGAAGATAGTCCGTGCCAGAATGCAGCCACCAGAGCCTCAATGTTCCATAAGAGCTCTCCCGCCAGGGTGCGGAAGTGGATGGCGTACTCATTCACAGAGGTGTCTCCTTGGCGCAGGTTAATAAAAAAGGCCGCTGCAGATGAGACCAGTCCAGGCTCCTCAAACACCATGCGAAAAGTCCAGAGGAAGGCAGGGAAGTCACGAGTCTCTGGTCCTTGTCTCTTCCAGATAGGGTTCGCCCATGCAAGAGCCTTTCCGGTGAGAAGAGAAATGTTGAAAGCGACCCTGGCACCATCAGACGAAAATGTCTTAGCATACAAGCTGAAGTGGATCTGGCATTGATTAAGAAAACCATGACAGGTACTTGCTTCTCCATCATAGCGGAGGTCCAGCATATCCGCTCGCATCTCCTGTGTCATCATCATAGTCTTGAACCGACCAGCGGGGTCCATGGCTTGAGCGTACTGTCACGAAGGGTCTGTGGACCCACTGGGCCGTACCGCCTTTAGAAGTAAAAAACTCAAAATGCACTGTTTCAAATTATTATGCACAACAAAACATTTTAAAGGTTGTAAAGAGAACTAAAATGGTAATTTGTTGAATTTGCAGCATCAGGAGGTCATATTTACAGAAATCAAAAGCTCTTTCAATAAAAAAACTTAACAGGCCAAGTTACATATTAACATAGGACCCCTTCTTTGATATCACCTTCAAAATTCTTGCATCCATTGAATTTGTGAGTATTTGGACAGTTTCTGCTTGAATATCTTTGCAGGATGTCAGAATAACCTCCCAGAGCTTCTGTTTTGATGTGAACTGCCTCCGACCATCATAGATATTTTGCTTGAGGATGCTCCAAAGGTTCTCAATAGGGTTGAGGTCAGGGTAACATGGGGACCACACCATGAGTTTCTTTCATTTTATGCCCATAGCAGCCAATGACACAGAGGTATTCTTTGCAGCATGAGATGGTGCATTGTCATGCATGAAGATAATTTTGCTACGGAAGGCACGGTTCTTCTTTTTGTACCACTCTACGAACTTTGCAGAGGTCATTTTCACACCGTCAGGGACCCTAAAGGGGCCTACCAGCTCTCTCCCCATGATTCCAGCCCAAAACATGACTCCGCCACCTCCTTGCTGATGTCGCAGCCCTGTTGGAACATGGTGGCCATTCACCAACCATCCACTACTCCATCCATCTGGACCATCCAGGGTTGCACGGCACTCATCAGTAAACAACACGGTTTGAAAATTAGTCTTCATGTATTTCTGAGCCCACTGCAACCGTTTCTGCTTGTGAGCATTGTTTAGGGGTGGCCGAATAATAGCTTTATGCACACTTGCAAACCTCTGGAGGATCCTACACCTTGAGGTTCGCGGGACTCCAGAGGCACCAGCAGCTTCAAATACCTGTTTGCTGCTTTGCAATGGCATTTTACCAGCTGCTCTCCTAATCCTATTAATTTGTCTGGCAGAAACTTTTCTCATTATGCCTTTTTCTGAACGAATCCGTCTGTGCTCTGAATCAGCCACAAATCTTTTCACAGTACGATGATCACGCTTAAGTTTTCTTGAAATATCCAATGTTTTCATACCTTGTCCAAGGTATTGCACTATTTCACGCTTTTCGGCAGCAGAGAGATCCTTTTTCTTTCCCATATTGCTTGAAACCTGTGGCTTGCTTAATAATGTGGAACGTCCTTCTTAAGTAGTTTTCCTTTGATTGGGCACACCTGGCAAACTAATTATCACAGGTGTCTGAGATTGATTACAATGATCCAAAGAGCCCTAAGACACAATACCATCCATGAGTTTACTTGAAAAACTAATAATTAAATGTTCATAACACTTAAATCCAATGTGCATAATAATTTGGAACACGGTGTAGTTATATAGGGTACCTGTGGCAGCACGGACAGTAGCTTTGCAGGAACTAGGCAGCATGTAGACGTCAGGCGTGGAGAAACAGGACAGGCGTGGTATCCAACACAGCATGACTACAGCTAAGCACGGCACTAGATCAGGATACAGGTAACAGGAACAAAAAACACTGGGAGCAGGAAACACTAGGGGACCATTTGCATAGACAAACTATAGGGAACACAACAACGCTCAGGCATAGAACTAGGGGGCTGGACCCCTCTTATAGTCCAGGGTACTCACGGGTCAAAGTTCGTCCATAAGGTCCGGTGCGCAAGCTGCACCTTTAAGAGCGGGCACGAGCGTGCGCGCGCACCCTACGGGATCCGGCAGAGGTGAGTGGATGCGGGCGCTGGCGTCGCCTGAGGAGGAGGCTGGGGCCAGCGCTTGCCAACTCGTGGCTGCGGCTGTCACTGGGAGGTTGGAGCTGCAGCCACGGACATTACAGATGCTCAGACAACCCCCATCACTTAAATTAGTAGGGCCAGGAAGCTGAGCGCAGTATAGCTCCCCCCACAGCACTCCCCCACAGCAGTCAGTACCCTCCTTCCAGTATAATCCCCCATAGCACCCTCAGCAGTTATTATAATGAAAGAGGAGGGGTGGTTCAGTGTGTTTGGTGTAACTTTCTAATTACTTTTTATTAAAAATTATTTTTACTTTTTGAGATACAGCTGCTTTGTATCCTGTACACAGAGCAGCTGTATATAGCGCTGAATCCTGTATACGTCAGGTCAGCGGGACTGACTGATTCAGTGTCAGAGTGTCCTGCAGGATCGAGCTGTTACCGATCACATCTAAGTTCATAACTTAGATGTGATCGATAATAGGTGACCTAATGGATTCAGGTCTCAGTGCTATAAACAGCTGCTCTGTATACAGGATACAAAGCAGCTGTATCTCAAAAAGCAACAATCATTCTCAATAAAAAGTAATTAAAACTTGCACCAATCGTATTGATGGATATCTTTATATATGTATGTGTCTATATATATATATATATATATATATATATATATATATATATAATATGTTTTTAAAGGTGTACATAGCCTTTAACCCCTTAAGGACGCAGCCTAGTTTTGGCCTTAAGGCTCAGTGCACATTTTTCAAATCTGACATATTTCACTTTATGTGGTAATAACGTCGGAATGCTTAAACCTATCCAAGCGATTCTGAGATTGTTTTCTCGTGACACATTGGGCTTCATGTTCATGGTAAAATTTGGTCGATATATTCAGTGTTTATTGGTGAAAAATTGCAACATTTTGAGAAAATTTTGAAAAAATAGCATTTTTCAGAATTTAAAGAGGCTCTGTCACCAGATTCTCAAATCCCTATCTCCTATTGCATGTGATCGGCGCTGAAATGTAGATAACAGTAACGTTTATTGTGTTTTTAACTGGGCGTGTTTATGTGTATGACGCTGACCAATCAGTGACCAGTCCACGTCATACACTCCTCAACATCTGCACGCTCCTCTCCTGAAATATTCTGTGCTGCTGTGAACTCTGCTCTTACCATTACGAAGCTCTCAGTCTGTTACCTCTCCTCCACTCCTGTCCTCAATAACACCTTCACATGATTGGCAAGTCACCACCCCGCACAAGATCCTACTGCACGGCTGACAGCCGTCAGCTGTATAGCTAACAGCACGGTTGTGTTGGAAGCGCGCCCTGCTGTGTCTCACTTAGCAGCTGGGTGTGTTCCCCTCATCTAGCTGCTACGTTCTATCCTGACTGCCGGTGAATTCTCCGTACGGTCTTCGCAGTGCTGCTACCCCGTTTACCTACGGGAGCAGAATGCGGCTCCTGAAATACTCTGTGCTGCCTTAAACTCTGTGGACAGTTCAGGATCCTTTTTTTTTAAATGCTGCTGGGGAACCCGCTCGATGCACTATATAAGGCTGCACCTCCATCCTCTTCTGCCCCAGTCACTTATTCCCAAGCACTGTAAACTTTCAGATTGGTTGCGCTGTGAATATTCAGAGAACGTGATTGGTTTATGTGCAGGGTAATGAACATACAGACAAGCAGTAGAAGACTGAATTCAATGAAATGCTCAGCCCTTAGTCAGTCTTCTACTGCTTGTCTGTATGTTCATTACCCTGCACATAAACCAATCACGTTCTCCGAATATTCACAGCACAACCAATCTGAAAGTTTACAGTGCTTGGGAATAAATGACTGGGACAGAAGAGGATGGAGGCGCAGCCTTATATAGTGGATCAGCAGCATTTAAAAAAAACAGGATCCTGACCTGTCCACAGAGTTTAAGGCAGCACAGAGTATTTCAGGAGCCGCGTTCTGCTCCCGTAGGTAAACGGGCTAGCAGCACTGCGAAGACCGAACGGAGAATTCACCGGCGGTCAGGATAGAACGTAGCAGCTAGATGAGGGGAACACACCCAGCTGCTAAGTGAGACACAGCAGGGCGCGCTTCCAACACAACCTGTCAGCCATGCAGTAGGATCTTGTGCGGGGTGGTGACTTGCCAATCATGTGAAGGTGTTATTGAGGACAGGAGTGGAGGAGAGGTAACAGACTGAGAGCTACGTAATGGTAAGAGCAGAGTTCACAGCAGCACAGAATATTTCAGGAGAGGAGCGTGCAGATGTTGAGGCGTGTATGACGCGGACTGGTCACTGATTGGTCAGCGTCATACACATAAACACGCCCAGTTAAAAACACAATACACGCCCAGTTGGACATAACGAAAAAAAAACGCCCAGTTGTCCATTTCAAAGCTCATTTGCATAAATATAAAATAGCTCATAACTTGGCCAAAAATGAACGTTTTAAAAAAACAAAAAAACGTTACTGTTATCTACATTGCAGCGCCGATCCCATACAATAGGAGATAGGGGTTTGAGAATCTGGTGACAGAGCCTCTTTAAATGCATCTGCTTGTAAAACAGACGGTTATACCACCCAAAATAGTTACTAGTTCACATTTCCCGTATGTCTACTTTAGATTGGGATCGTTTTTTGAATATTCTTTTATCTTTCTAGGACGTTACAAGGCTTAGAACATAAACAGCAATTTCTCATATTTTTAAGAAAATTTCAAAAGCCTTTTTTCTAAGGTACCTCTTGAGTTCTGAAGTGGCTTTGAGGCGCCTATGTATTAGAAACCCCCATAAAACACACCATTTTAACCCCTTCCCGCGATTGGGCGTAACTGTACGTCCAAATTCCAAGTGAGTTCCCGCATTCGGGCGTACAGTTACGCCCGGCAGATAAAGCGAGCACAGGAGCTGTGCGCGCTTTATCTTCAGCGGCTGTCAGCTGTTATACACAGCTGACATGCCGGCCGCTGCAATGGCTGCGATGGCTGTTACCGCCGATCGCAGCCATTTAACCCCTTCAATGCGGCTGTCAATGACGTCCGCCGCATTGAAGTGGTTTACAGAGGGAGGGAGCTCTGGCAACCAGGAAGCCGTTACTAGGCTTCCTGGTTGCCAAGGTACTACCTATTAGGTCCTGCCTGAAAAATGACAGTTACGATGCACTACACTACATAAGTAGTGCAGTGCATCGTACCGGGGATCAGAAGACCAGATCTTCATGTCCCCAGGTCAGTGTAAAAGAAAAAGTGAAAAATGTCAAAAAAAATGTGAAAGAAAAATAAATAAATAAAAGTTAATAAATAATAAATAAATAATAAAAACAACACTATGACAGTATTTTATTTTTTGGTCATCTTGTCTCAAATTTTTTTTTATAAAAAGTGATCAAAAAGTTGCAAGTAACGCAAAATGGTACCAATAGAAACTAAAGTTCGTCACGCATAAAACAAGCCGTCCCGCAGCGATATCAACTAAAAAATAAAAAAGTTATGGCTGTCAGAAAATGGCGACACTAAAACATGATTTTTTTAGAAAAGAGTATTTTTATTGTGGGAACGTAGTGAAACGTAAAAAACGATATAAATTTGGTGTCGCTGTAATCGTATCGACCCGTAGAATAAAGTTAACATGTTGTTTATACTGCACGGTGAACACTGTAAAAAAAACAAAAAAGAAACGTGCTGGAATGGCTTTTTTTTGGTTTCCTCATCTCCCAAAAAATGGAATAAATAGTGATAAAAAAATCGCATGTCCCCCAAAATGGAACCAATAAAAATTACAGCTCGTTCCACAAAAAACGCGCCCTCACACAGCTCCGTCACCAGAAAAATAACACGTTATGACTCAAAACGCAATGATGCAAAATGATTCTAAATGACGGCCCAGACTCATTTTTAGGTCCAGAAGAATTTCACTAAATACCCCACATCGTCATTTGCGGGACCCTCCAGCTGGACCCAATGGACGCAGCGGTGAGGAGGAAACTTTAGGGCCTTGTGCGGTTTATAGGGCTGGTGAAGAAGTCAAATATAAGGCAACACGGGAGCGCAGATATTTTGTATAATACCCAATAAACCCGGCCTGTGCATAAAGGATGGGTTCAAAGCGTACCACACCAATCCATGGATTATTCATTCTCCCCATTATTACATCATCCTATTATGACCTGATGTACTCCGCACAGTGTACATATACCCTGATGTACTCCGCCCAGCTTACATATACCCTGATGTACTTCGCCCAGCTTACATATACCCTGATGTACTCAGCCCAGTTTACATATATCCTGATGTACTCCTCACATATTACATATACCCTGATGTTCTCCGCACAGATTACACATATCCTGATGTACTCCGCACAGCTTACATATACCCTGATGTACTCCGCCCAGTTTACATATACCCTGATGTACTCCGCCCAGCTTACATATGCCCTGATGTACTCCGCCCAACTTACATATACCCTGATGTACTCCGCCCAGCTTACATATGCCCCCACATTATAAGATAAAATACCACTAAAACAACAAGCAAAATCTGCGCTTCAAAAGCCAAATGGTGGTCCAACTGAGCCTGGCCGTGTACCCAAACGGCAATTTATGACCACATATGGGGTATTACTGTATTCTAGAGAACCCGCTTAACAATTTATGGGATGTGTGTCTACGGTGGTACAAGCTGGGCACAACACATTGGGCACTGAAATGGCATATCTGTGGAAAACAGCAATTTTCAATCTGAAACATCTATTGTTTACTCATTTTTGCAAAACACTTGTGCGGTCAAAATGCTCGCTACACCCCTAGATCAATTCTTTGAGGGATCTAGTTTCCAAAATGGGGTAATTTTTCGGGGGTACCACTGTACTGGTACTATAGCTCATTGCAACATGGGGTCAAAAAACAAATCTTGTAAAATCTCCACTCCAAATACTAAATGACGCTCCTTCACTTTAGAGCCTTGCTGTGTGTCCAAATAGCAGTTTATGACCACATGTGGGGTATTTCCGTACTCTAAAGAAGTTGCTTTACAAATGTTACAGTGCTTTTTCTCCTTTATTTGATGAGAAAATGAAAAATTTTGAACTAATGCTGCGTCTTATTGGAAAATAATGTAAATTTTCATTTTCACTGCCCATTTCTAATAAAATATATGAGACACCTGTGGGGTCAAAATGCTCACTACCCCCCTAGATGAATTCCTCAATGGGTGTAGTTTGCCAAATGGAGACACTTTTTTTGCACTGTACTGGTACCTTAGGAGCTTTACAAATGCGACATGGTGCCGAGAAATCAAACCAGCAAAATCTGTACTCCAAAAGCTAAATGGCGTGCCTTCCCTTCTGAGTCCTGCTGCTTGCCCAAACAGCAGTTTATGACCACATGTTGGGTATTTCCGTACTCTGGAGAAGTTGCTTTACAAATGTTATGGTGCTTTTTCTCCTTTATTTGATGAGAAAATGAAAAATTTTGAACTAATGCTGCGTCTTATTGGAAAATAATGTAAATTTTCATTTTCACTGCCCATTTCTAATAAAATATATGAGACACTTGTGGGGTCAAAATGCTCACTACCCCCCTTGATGAATTCCTCAATGGGTGTAGTTTGCCAAATGGAGACACTTTTTTTACACTGTACTGGTACCTTAGGAGCTTTACAAATGCGACATGGTGCCGAGAAATCAAACCAGCAAAATCTGTACTCCAAAAGCTAAATGGCGTGCCTTCCCTTCTGAGTCCTGCTGCTTGCCCAAACAGCAGTTTATGACCACATGTTGGGTATTTCCGTACTCTGGAGAAGTTGCTTTACAAATGTTGTGGTGCTTTTCATCATTTATTTGTTGAAAAAAATAAAAATTTTGAGGCAAAGCTACATCTTATTGGAAAATAATGTGATTTTTCATTTTCACTGCCCAATTCTAATGAAATCTATGAAACACCTGTGGGGTCAAAATGCTCACTACACCCCTAGATTAATTCCTCAATGGGTGTAGTTTGCCAAATGGAGTCACTTTTGGGTAGTTTCCACTGTACTGCTACCTAAGGGGCTTTGCAAAAGCGACATGGCACAGAAAAACCAATCCAGCAAAATCTGCTCTCCAAAAGCCAAATGGCGCTCCTTCCCTTCTGAGCCGTGATGTGTATTCATACAGTACTTTATTACCACATATGGGGTATTTCCGTACTCTGGAGAAGTTGCTTTACAAATGTTACAGTGATTTTTCTCCTTTATTTGATGAGAAAATGAACCATTTTTACCTAAAGCTACGTCTTAGTGGAAAAAAATGAAATTTTCCATGTTTACTGCCCAATTCTAATGAAATCTATAAAACACCTGGGGGGTCAAAATGCTCACTGCACCCCTAGATGAATTCCTCAAGTGGTGTAGTTTCCTAAATGGAGTCACTTTTGGGGGGTTTCCTTCTGTACTGGTACCTTAGGAGCTTTACAAATGCGACATGGTGCAGAGAAACCAATCCAGAAAAATCAGCGCTCCAAAAGCTAAATGGCGTGCCTTCCCTTCCGAGTCCTGCCGCTTGCCAAAACAGCAGTTTATGACCACATGTTTGGTATTTCCGTACTCTGGAGAAGTTGCTTTACAAATGTTGGGGTGCTTTTCCTCATTTATTTGTTGAAAAATATGAAAAATTTTGCGTTAAAGCTACATCTTATTGGAAAATAATGTAATTTTTCATTTTCACTGCCCAATTCTAATGAAATCTATGAAACACCTGTTGGGTCAAAATTCTCACTACACCCCTAGATGCATTCCTCAAGCGGTGTAGTTTCCAAAATGGGGTCTTTTTTGGGGTGTTTCCTTTATTTTTGCACCACAAGACCTCTTCTAACCTGACATGGTGCCTGAAATATAATTTAATGAAAGGAACGGCCAAAAATCCTCTAGGTGCTCCTTTGCTTCTGGGGCTTTTGTTTCAGGCCCGTAGCGCAGTAAGGCCACATGTGGGATATTTCTAAAAACTTCAGAATCAGGGCAATAAATATTCAGTTGTGTTTCTCTGGTAAAAACCTTCAGTATTACAGGAAAAAATGATTAAAATGGAATTTCTGCAAAAAAAAAAATGAAATTTGCAAATTTCCCTCCACTTTGCTTTAATTCCTGTGAAACGCATAAAGGATTAAGAAACTTTCTAAATGCTGTTTTGAATACATTAAGGGGTGCAGTTTTTAAAATGGGGTGATTTGTGGGGTTCCTAATCTATAAGGTCCTCAAAGCCACTTCAGAACTGAACTGGTCCCTAAAAAAATAGGCTTTGGAAATTTTCTGGAAAATTTGAGAAATTGCTGCTAAACTTATAAGCCTTGTAACGTCCTAGAAAAATAAAAGGATGTTCAAAAAATGATGCTAATCTAAAGTAGACATATGGGAAATGTGAACTAGTAACTATTTTGTGTAATATAACCATCTGTCTTACAAGCAGATACATTTGAATTTAGAAAATGCTAATTTTTTGCAAATTTTCTCTAAATGTTGGTGTTTTTCACACAAAAATATTGAATATATTGACCACATTTTTTCACTAACTTAAAGTACAATATGTCACGAGACAGTCTCAGAATCGCTTGGATAGGTAAAAGCATTCCCGAGTTATTACCACATAAAGTAACACACGTCAGATTTAAAAAATGAGGCTGTGTCATTTGGTCCAAGAGTGGCTTGGTCCTGAAGGGGTTAAAAACTAGACCCCTCAAAGTATTCAAAACAGCATTTAGAAAGTTTTTTAACCCTTCAGGAATTTCACAGGAATTAAAGCAAAGTGGAGGTGAAATTTGCAAATTTCATTTTTCTTGCTGAATTTCAATGTTATTCAATTTTTTTTCTGTAACACAGAAGGTTTTACCAGAGAAACACTACTAAATATGTATTGTCCAGATTCTGCAGTTTTTAGAAATGTCCCACATGTGGCTCTACTGCGCTCGTGGAATAAAACACAAGCCCTAGAAGTAAAGAAGCACCTAGTTGCATTTTGAGGCCTCTTTTTTATTAGAATATATTTTAGGCAGCATGCCAGGTTTGAAGAGGTGTTGAGGTGCCAAAACAGTTGGAATCCCCCAATAGTGACCCCATTTTGGAAACTACACCCCTCAAGGAATTTATTTATGGTTGTTGTTACCATTTTGACAGCACAGTTTTTTCACAGCACCTATTAGAATTGGGCTGTGAAATTAAAAAAATTTCATTTTTTCCAATAAAATGTCACTTGTGATCAAAATTTCTTATTTTCACAGGGAACAAAATACCCCATTTTGTTGCCCAATTTGTCCTTAGTGCGGCAATACCCCATTTGTGGTGATAAACTGCCGTTTGGGCCCATGGGAGGGCTCAGAAGTTAAGGAGCGCTATGTGTTTGTTGGAGTCCAGATTAGCTGGATTGGTTTTCGGGTGCCATGTCGCATTTGCAGAGCCCCAGAGGAATTAAAGCAATGGAAACCCACCATAAGTGACCCCATTTTGGAAACTACACCACTCAAGGAATTCAAATATTGTTGTTGTTACAATTTTGACCCCACAGTTTTTTCACAGCACCTATTTGAATTGGGCTGTGAAATGAAAAAAATATAATTTTTTCCAATAAGATGTAATTTTTTATCAAAATTTCTTATTTTCACAGGGAACAAAATACCCCATTTTGTTGCCGAATTTCTCCTGAGTGCAGCAATACCCCATTTGTGTCGATAAACTACCGTTTGGGCCCATGGGAGGCCTCAGAAGGGAAGGAGCGCTGTGTGTTCTTTGGAGTGCAGATTTTGCTGGTTTGGTTTTCGGGTGCCATGTCGCATTTGCAGAGCCGCAGAGGTATCGAAGCAATGGAAACCCACCAGAAGTGACCCCATTTTGGAAACGACACCCCTCAAGGAATTCATTTATGTGTAATGTGACCATTTAGACCCCATAGTTTCTTCACAGAACTTATTTGAATTGGGCTGGGAATTAAAAAAAAATATATTTTTTCCAATAATATGTCGTTTTAGCTCAAAAATTCTTATTTTCACAAGAAATAAAATAGTCCATTTTGTTGCCCAATTTGTCCTGAATACCCCATTTGTGGTGATAAACTGCCGTTTGGGCCCATGGGAGGGCTCAGAAGGAAAGGATTGCTATTTGTTCTTTGGAGTCCAGATTTTGCTGGATTGGTTTTCGGGTGCCATGTTGCATTTGCAAAGCCCCAGAGGTATCAAAGCAATGGAAACAAACCACAAATGACCCCATTTTGGAAACTACACCCTCAAGGAATTCATTTATGGGTGTTGTGACCATTTTAACCCCATAGTTTTTTCACAGAACTTATTTGAATTGGGCTGGGAATTAAAACAAAATTAATTTTTTCCAATAATATGTAGTTTTGGCTGAAAATGTCTTATTTTCACAAGAAACAAAATACCCCATCCTGTTGCGCAATTTGTTCTGAGTGCCGCAATACCCCATGTGTGGTGATAAACTGCGGTTTGGGCCCATGGGAGGGCTCAGAAGGAAAGGACCACCATTTGGCCTACTGGGGATTTTCTGGTGCGAAGTCATGTATGCAGAAGCCCCTGAGGTACCAGTACAGTTGAAACCCGCAAGCAGTGACCCCGTTTTAAAAACTACACCCTTAAGGCATTCATCTAGAGGTGTAGTGAGCATTTTGACCGGAGACCTACACCCCATAAACTGTAATGTGGGTTCTCCCGGGTATGGCAATACCCTGCATGTGGCTGTTATCAGCTGTCTGGGCACACAGCAGGGCCCAGAGGGGAAAGATGAGGGGGGATAAGCTAGGCGGAGTGCATCAGGGTAAGTAAAATTGGGGTAAATTATAAACCAAGGGATGTATGATAAATCTTAAAACACTCTTTCATACAGAGCTCTGGTTTTTCGGGACACGTGTCACATTGATATATTGTGTCCATCCTTATCCCCCTCTTATAGCAGTCTTTGCACCTCTTTTGACTTTTTCCCTTCTTGCCGGTTTGGGGAACTACTCCTGGAAAATGTTGCCCTGGTGCGATGCGTGTGGCCTCGCTTCCAGAAGTACTGGGTGCCCCCCCTTTTTGGTCCCTAAAGATTAGGTTCTTGATAATCACCTCTTGAAATTCCAGGAAAGTTCCCCTCTGGCCTGCACATCGACGTAGCACGTACACATTGTACAAAGCCATCGGTATGATGTGCACGGCCAGGTTCTTATACCACACCACATGGCGCTGTAGGGCTTCAGGACTTGGTCTGTAGTCCAGGATACAGGCTGGTTTGGGGGTGGCCTTTCCTTCATATATCCTAAATCTGTAGGTATACCCTGATGCACTCTCGCACAGCTTATACATCTTCACGCCATACCTTGCCCTCTTACCCGCAGGTACTCGCGGAATTGAAACCTCCCTTTAAAATGTACCAGGGACTCATCAATAGAAATACACTTCTCGGGGGTGTATGCTTGGGAAAACCGGGCACTGAAACGGTCTAATAGGGGTCTCCGTTTATACAAACGGTCAAATTTGGGGTCATCTCGGGGTGGGCACGGCTCATTATCAGTATAATGTAAGAAGCGAAGTATTGCCTAATTTTTTTTTTTTTTTTTTAGCATACAGTTCAGTTCTGAAGTTGCTTTGAGGGGCCCATATATTAGAAACCCCTATCAAACACCCCATTATAGAAACTAGACCCCTCAAAGTATTCACAACAGCATTTAGAAAGTTTATGAACCCTTTAGGTGTTTCACAGAAATTTAGAGCAATGTAGAGGTGAAATTTACATATTTTTTTTTGTCAGAAAATCCTCTTTATACCATTTTTTTTATAACACAAAAGGTTTTATCAGAGAAACGCAACTTAATACGTATTGCCCAGATTCTGCAGTTTTGAGAAATATCCCACATGTGGCCCTAGTGCGGTAATGGACTGAAGCACCGGCCTCCGAACCAAAGGAGCACCTAGTGGATTTTGAGGCCTCTTTTTTTATTAGGCACCATGTCCGGTTTGAAGAGGTCTTGTGGTGCCAAAATAGTGGAAACCCCCCAAAAGTGACCCCAATTTGGAAACTAGACCCCTTGAGGAATCCATTGTAGTTTTCTTGGGGTGCATGCAGATTTTTGATCAGTTTTTATTCTATTTTTAGGTGGCGTGGTGACTAAAAAAACAGCAATTCTACTATTGTTTTTTTATTCTATTTTTTTTACAGCGTTCACCGTGCGCTATAAATGACATATTCCCTTTATTTTGCGGGGCGATACGATTATGGGGATACCCTATGTTTATAGTTTTTTTTATGTCTTATGGCGTTTGCACAATAAAATAAGTTTTGTAAAAAATCATTCACTTTTTGTGTTACATTATTCTAAGCGCCATAACTTTTTTATTTTTCAATCAATAAAGCCGTGCGAGGACTTATTTTTTGTGTAACGAACTGTAGTTTCGATCAGTACCATTTTTAGGTACATGCGACTTTTTGATCTCTTTTTATTCCATTTTTTGGGAGGTGAAGTGACCAAACAATTGTGATTGTGGTACGGTTTATTATTATTATTATTTTCTTTTACGACGTTTACCGTCCGGGATAAATAATTTTGTAGTTCAGGCCGTTACGGACACGGCGATACCAATTATGTATAGTTTATTTGTTTGTTTATATATTTTTATTAATAATAAATGACTGATAAGGTAAAAAGGGGGATTTTTACTTTTAATACTTTTAAAACTTTTATTTTCTTATTTTTACACATCTTTTTTTTACTTTATTACTTTGTCCCACTAGGGGACTTGAGGGCAGGAGGCCCTGATCGCAATTCTAATACACTGCACTACATGCATAGTGCAGTGTATTAGAACTGTCAGCTACTCACTGACAGCAAGCATAGTGGGTCCTGACTTTGTCAGGAACCACTAGGCTTCCGTCGATGGCATAGCCGGACGCCATTGTTTGGTGTCCGGTTGCCATAGTCACCATCGCCGGCCGCTATTGTGTAGCAGGCCGGCGATGGCAGCTTAACCCCTAAAAAGCCGCGATCTCTATAGAACGCGGCTTTTAAGGGGTTAATCAGCGAGGACACAGCGATCGGTCCCCGCTGTAGGAGCTGTGACAGCTGCTGTACGAGACAGCAGCTGTCACAGCTCCTGTATGTGTCAGGAGGACGGCCGAAACGGGCGTTACTCCCGAGACGTACTATTAGGTCATGGAGCGCGAACAATACAGCTACCATGACCTAATAGTACGTCCAGGAGCGGGAAGGGGTTAAACTATAACTAAATTTTTATCATGTCAAAGTGACATGTCAGAAGTTTTCATCGGTGGGGGACCGAGCACTGAGACCCCCACCTATCGTTAAAACGAAGCAGAAGAAGTGATTGGGTGAGCGCTGTGCCGCTTAATTTATGATCGACTTTCAGCCGAGTGAGCTGTGTACAGACTCATAGACTTTCTATTGAGCCTGTACACTGCTCCAAGGAAAGCCAAACAGAATTGAAGCGGCACACCGCTCACCCGAGCACTTCTGCTGCTTCAATTTAGCGACTAGTGGGGGGTCTCAGTGTTCGGACCCCACTGATCAAAACTTCTGATATGTCAAAAGTTTTTTAAAAAGTTGTTACACTTTAAATAGAACCTTTCACCTGCCCATAGATGTGTATTTGAGTGCAGTATGTAATGGTCAGGGCTGCACAAACTCTACCCTTTCCTTATTTAGATATCAGTGCCGTAATATTTGGCTCCCGATATTTAAATAACCCCATGAACTGTCAATGGGGGCGGTAATTGGCAAGGGGGCATGTAACATCGCTGTGACACTGTCCAATCAGCTACGGACAATGTCAACAGCAAGAGCTGGAGAGAGGAGAGCATGTGCGCACACACGCTCTCACTCTTCAGCTCTCGGCAGGCAAGTACAAGACAGTGTGATCTCTCGCGAGTGTGCAGAGAGCTAAAGAGTTACATAGTTACATGGAAGCAGCTGATTGACATTGCATGATGTTATTTAGTTTATGATTTACAAGTATACCCAGATCCTTCTCAACAAGTGACTCCCCCAGTGTAGCTCCCCCTAGGAAATATGATGCATGCAAGTTGTTCGTACCCAGGTGCATAACTTTACATTTATCTACATTAAACTTCATTTGCCAAGTGGACGCCCAAACACTTAGGCCCCATGCACACGAACGTAAAAACGCCCATAATTACTTATGGACTTCTATTGGCCACAGGTACCTCCCCGTATGCTTACAGGAAGGTGCCCGTGCCGTTGAAAAATATAGAACATGTCCTATTTCAGGCCGTAATTACGGCACGTGCAGGCCCATAGAAGTCTATGGGGCTCCCGTAATTACGGGTGACTACGTGTGTGCACCCGTAATTACGGGAGCATTGCTAGGCGACGTCAGTAAATAGTCACTGTCCAGGGTGCTGAAAGAGTTAAACGATCAGCAGTAACTGTTTCAGCACCCTGGACAGTGACTTCCGATCACAATATAGATCAACCTGTATGTAACACCCCTTTGGGCCGACCTCTGTAGACAGGGTGTAGTGTAGTGTAGTTCTCACCTCACTATGGCGCAGTGCCTCCACCCGAATCTTGCTAGGAGCTCTATAGGAAAGCATGAGGGTCTTCCTCTTCTTCCAGGGGTCAACTCGGGAAACACCCACCTGAGCTCAGTACACACTCACAAGCGGTTATGGTGAAACTACTCAACCGGTTTATTTAGGGAAAGGTAAACAGGGGCGATCTGAATAAGAATGATGCAAATAAAGAAATAAAGCATAAATGACATAACAGTTACAGTTCTGTGTGATTGACCCCATAGTGGTGGGCATGGACTATATGCCAGGCCTGGCTGCGACAACACTTAGCAATATTCCCTGAAATGTTATGGGGGTAACAAAGGGTTAATCTACTGTCTTCACCAAACATATACAGTATATCAGCGACCCACACAGGATAATGATCACTCACACACACTTATACTGCTGGTAATAGCTGGCACACACTTATACTGTTACTAATGGCTGCAGTAATGCAATGAACACAGTCTAAACGTTGGGGCCCTGTTGCCGCGGACATTTGCGCGCTTTTCAGGAACCGTTGGTGCACTTAGATACTGAACTTCCTCTCAAAAACAGTTCTCTCACTAAGTCCTCAATATCCGCACAATAAGTTCCAGCAATGTGTAGTCACTACTTCTTGCAGCAAAGTTGATATTGCCCTGGGGTCCAGCTCGGGGCCGCAGTGTTCAGACGCGTGGACGACAATGGAGTGCTGCAGACCAGGGAACCTCCCTGGAATCAGGCTGTTTTGCAGAGGTGATGCTGCTGCAGTATTTCTTTCTCTCATACAGTGAGCTACTGGGCTGTCAGGATTGTCTCTGGGTCTCTCAATAAATACCTATAACTGTATGTGAAGACAAATCAAATCTCCCAAAAGGGAAAAATAATGACACCAAGTACAGTAAGTAACTTGCAAAAAATATAAATTCTTTATTACAATATACATAAGAACATGTTGGCCATCAGGACCTAAAAACCACAGACAATTAAAATATACAATGTGGAGAACATGAGGCTACTCAGAATGGCCTATATTCAACATTCAATAATACCGGACAGGGTCACTATGACAGTCATGCTATAAATGTACAGTACAAGGATAACCGACACCACAAAATGTGTCTCCAAAAAGCATGCTGAAACAGAACAATGTAATACAGACCCTGTAAAAAATAGTATACACGAGAGACTTGTAGCTAACTCTGAAATCTCAGTGTAAATAAAGTGGTATAGAGACCAGGGTATCACCAAAAATCAGAGTAGGTCCCAGAAGCCATACCAACCCGTGTATTGCATATCAAGCCAAAAATGAGCTCCACAGCAAGAGCCCCGACGCACGTTTCGCGGTAGCTTTTTCAAGGGGTACTGACTAGTAAGGTGACCGGCGTTGTATTTATACTCAGTGGTGGGAGAGGTTTAATCAGAGATAGCAAATAGCAGCACGACATTCTCAAATCCCCAATGCTGAACACCTGAAATGTACCAGGTGTTCTACATTGGTGAATCAGCATATCTAAAGTTACCTGAATGCTGATCGGTAAGCAGCAAACACCACCATTGCAAATGTCCAGTGTACGTCTCAAGGAAAGTAAACGCGCATGCGCGTGCGCATCAGACCGCAAGCGCCGCAGACAACAGATGTAATAGCTTATATATGACGTATCACACCATAGTGGCCATTTTAAGTATGGGCAAGGACAATACGAGATCAACTTATATGGCAAGAACCAGTATAGGGCATATGTATCACGATCCGATTTTTTATGTGAGAAACAGAATATAAATATACAATGGAACTCTAATGTCTCAAAATATAAACAATAATACATATATAGAAAAAATATACATAATTTGATAATACATCAAACATAGTGTCATACTGTCATTTCATAAAACCATCAATACAAAAAAGACCATATATTGACTTATATATATACAAAAATAAATATATATAACATATAGTAAACCGGGGAAACAATTTATGAAAGAATATTATTTCATAAAAAATAATAATAAATAATAAATGATAGTGAGAAGTGAGTGAACACACGTGCACAGTGTGGTGATAAAATAAAAAACAAAATAAATAAAGTGAAACACACGTGACAAGACCGCAGTTAAAATACAATTCTATTTATTAATATAAATAATACATACAATAATGTAACAGATGTACAATGTGATATGTTCTAATATGCTCAAAAAAATTATAATGATAAGACATATGTGATTTTATTGTTAGCATGTATATAAATAACAAGCGTGTAAAAAATATATATATATATATTGAGAGTGAATATGTGTAAACATAAATGTGAGTAAATAAAAATATAAATATAAAAAAATATATATATACAACATAACAAGTGTGATGACAAAATTTATATAAGGATATATAAAGTGGATAATAAATAATGTATAATAAATATGTGTGCAGTGTGTGCACAAACACACGAATAAAAATAAGTACCCCATGAAAAAAGCTAAAAAATGATCAAAATTTAGAGTATGTTCAAAACGTATTGTTGAATAGAGTCCAACCAAAAACATTATTCTGAGATATAATATGTGATACTTGGTATTCTATTCAGCCCAATAAATACAGATCGTATGGCCCCTATAAAAAGACAAAAATGATGATATTAAAAATGCCACCAAATATGGATATAGCCAAAACGCAATAATGCTTAAACCGACAAGACCACCAATTATTAACAGCACAGTCCAACCATACCAGTCAAATATATACAGGTTTAAAAAGTTAAGATAATGATGCTATAGGACCCAAAAAGAAAATATTGTTATAGGAAGGAAGCGAAGGACATTTTCTCATTGAGCCCCAGAGGCGCGCTAGTCTTCAGTTTTGTGATCCATTTACATTCGATCCGTTCTAATTTACGGAAAGTGTCTCCTCCACGTGATCCAACAATAATTTTGTCGATGCCATGAACCTTTAAATCCTGCCACTTGTTATTGTGAAAATCACGGAAATGTCGGGGGATAGATTTCAATTTATCGATTTCTTCCCAGTTGTTACCCTCTATTGTTCCAGCCTTTTTAATGTCCCTCACGTGTTCTTGAATTCGAATTTTAAGTTCTCTTGTGGTCATGCCTACATAAGACAGGCCACATGGACATGTTGCCATGTACACTACACCAGTAGTACTGCAATTGATGAAGTGTACAATTTTAAAACTTCTTTTCTTTTCAGAATCAGTGAATGTATCAGTTTTCACAATCAATTTGCAAATAGAGCAATGACCACAAGAGAAAGATCCCCACATCGGCCCTTTAGAGCCAAAAAGATAGGTTTTGGGACTAGGAGCACTATAGTGACTCCGAACTAAGTGGTCACCCAAGGTTTTACTTCTTTTGGCTGTAAGTTGGGGCTTCGGGGGTAGATGTTTTTTCAAATCTGGATCCGTGAGCAGAATTGGCCAAAAGCGAGTCACAATATTTCTTATCTCCATCCATTGCGAGTTGTATGGAGTAATAAGTCTCACTATATCATCCGTGTTCTTACGTTTTTGTTGAGTAAGCAGATTATTCCTATTACTGTGACAAGCCCTATGATATCCCTTCTCGATATCCTTTTTAGGATACCCTCGTTGTATGAAACGGGTCCTCAGACATTGTGATTCTCTTTCAAAATTAGAATCGGAGTCACATACACGTCTGGCCCTCAGGAATTGCCCCGTAGGGATAGCCCGTATAACATGAGAGGGATGAAAGGACGATGCATGTAGGAGAGAATTTACAGAAGTTTCCTTACGGAAAATGGTGGTGCTGAGCTTACCTGTATCTTGTACTGTCATTTTGATATCCAAAAAATCCATGTTGGTTTGACTGATCTTACTCGTTAATTTGATGTTCTGTGTGTTATTGTTCAAAATGGATACAAACTGATCAAGGTCTGCTCGTGTACCCTGCCAAATAAAAAGGATGTCATCGATAAAACGCATCCAACTAACAACACATCCAGACACCATATCCATGGCCTCCCGTACAATTTCCTGTTCCCAGTAGCCCAAAAATAAATTCGCATATGAAGGTGCACAGGTGGCACCCATTGCCGTCCCCCGAAGTTGTAAATAGTGTTTGTCCCTGAACACAAAATAATTATGCTCAAGGACAAAACGCAAAAGGAGGATCAGAAATTGGATGATCACATGGGCCTAAGAAGTATTGAATAGCTCGCAGCCCTAACTCGTGGTCAATACAGGTGTACAGGGATTCCACATCACAGGATACCAAATACATATCCTGCTCAATGGTCACCCCATCTAGGCGTTTCAACACGTCCGTAGAATCCTTCACATATGATTGTAGATTCTCGACGCATGGATGGAGATAAAAATCCAGGAAGCGACAGATAGACTCACACAAACTCCCACATCCTGACACAATAGGCCGGCCTGGTGGTTTCTTATGATCTTTATGTACCTTTGGTAGGAGGTATAGTGTGGGAGTGATGGGAAACTTCACAGTGAGCCCATCCATGATTTTTTTAGTGATGATGTTATTATCACAAGCTTCCATTAGTATCACATCCAACTGTCCTTTGAAGTCAGTAGTCGGGTTATATGTCAAACGCTTGTAACACTCCACATCCCGTAATTGCCGATATGCCTCTGATTCGTACATCTCAATAGGCCATATCACCACATTTCCACCCTTGTCAGCCGGTTTAAACACAATGCCCTTCATCTGCTTAAGCTCACGTAAAGCCTTTCGCTGGGCCCAAGATAAATTATCATAGCCACGATCCTGTGGCAACTTCCGAAGCTCGTCAACCACCATTCTGACGAACATCTCCACCGATGGATTTATTGACAAGGGAGGAAATGTGGTGGACCTAGGGCGAATGGTATCTGGAAACCTACCATTACTGACTTCCTGCTCCTGGAGTAGAGATTCTAGCGCCCGGACCGCTTCCAATTCCTCCTGTGCTGTAAAGAGATGATGAGGTTCATTTTTAGAGTGATACTTTTTGTATATAAGTATACATAAGTATACATAAGTATATAAGTGCTGTGTGCCCCAGTGCAGGACTCTCTTCTCTCTGCAATGCACTCACAGTCTCCCTATCTCCTGACCATGTGCCTCTCCCAAAGATGGCCACTGTCTCTCCTCAATGCTCAGCCTTGTCCCACAATCCCCTGCTCAGCCAATCAGTGCTACCCTCTGCTGCTCCTCTCCTAGGCTGCAGGGGTATAGAGAAACAAGTGATGCTGGGACATGTAGTCCACTGCACTTCAGAAGAAGATGTGCTAAAGTCTGTTGATGTGAGTCCCTGCTTGGCATTAACTGCAGCATCCTCCATACACAATGCTTTCTCTGCAGGTGTTACATGTAAAAAAAAAAAGATGTTCATACTTACCCAGAACTCCCTGCTTCTTCCTCCAGTCCGACCTCCTGGGATGACGTTTCAGCCCATGTGACCGCTGCAGCCAATCACAGGCCAATCACAGGCTGCAGCGGTCACATGGACTGCCGCTTCATCCGGGGAGGTCGGACTGGCTGTCAAGAGAGGGACGCGTCACCAAGACAACGGCCGGGTAAGTATGAATTTCTTTTACTTTTTCTGCGGAAAGGGCTGTACCTTCTCTCTATCCTGCACTGATAGAGAGAAGGGCTGCCGATTACTGCAGTGTAATTTTGCAGCGAAAACGTGCCCGTAAATACGGGTGGAATACGGGTGACACCGGACCCGTATTTACGGGCACGGGTTCGTAAATACTGGTGCAATACGGGTCAAATACGTGTGACCAAGGACCCATATTTATGCCAGTATTTACGGGAAGACAAAAATACGTTCGTGTGCATGAGGCCTTAGTGTGCTCAAATCAGCTTGCAATTCATGAACCTCTTCCCTAGTCTGAACTATATTACATAGTTTGGTGTCATCTGCAAAAATAGAAATAGTGCTATTAATCCCATCCTCTATATCATTAATAAATAAGTTGAATAATAGTGGTCCCAGCACTGAACCCTGTGGTACACCACTTATAACCGGGGGCCATTCAAAGTAGGAATCACTGACCACAACTCTCTGGATACGGTCCTTGAGCCAATTCTCAATCCAATTACAAACTATACTTTCTAAACCTATAGTCCTTAATTAACACATTAGAAATCTTTGAGGGACAGTGTCAAATGCCTTTGCAAAGTCCAAAAACACTACATCCACAGCGGCCCCTCTGTCTAGGCTTCTGCTCACCTCTTCATAAAAACAAATCAGGTTGGTTTGACAGCTTCTGTCCTAAGTAAAACCGTGCTGGCTGTCACTTATAATACTATTTTTTGTCACATAATCCTGTATATAGTCCCTCATTAGCCCCTCAAACATTTTCCCCACAATGGATGTTAACCTTACTGGTCTATAATTACCCGGGGAAGACCAAGAGCCCTTTTTGAAAATAGGCACCACATTTTCCCTGCGCCAGTCCCTTGGCACTATACCAGTCACTAAAGAATCTCTAAATATTATGAAGAGGGGGACAGAAATAACTGAACTAAGCTCCTTAAGAACTCTAGGGTGTAACCCATCTGGCCCCGGGGCCTTGTGTACGTTTATTCTATTTAATTTAGCTTGCACCATATCTAAATTCATCCAATTCAGTATATCAACTGATATATTAACAGCACTGGCACCAGCTACATCACCTGCTCTTTCTTCTGTTGTATATACAGAGCCGAAGAACCCCTCTAGTAACTCTGCCTTCTCTTGATCCCCTGTGACCAACTCCCTATTACCACTATCTAGGGGTCCCACATGTTCAGACCTTGGCTTTTTTGCATTTATATACTTGAAGAATTTTTTGGGATTTGTTTTACTATCCTTGGCCACCTGCTTTTCAATTTGTATTTTTGCTGATTTTATTACCTTTTTACAGATTTTATTAAGCTCTTTATATTTTACAAAGGCTACAGCTGTACCCTCAGATTTGTATTTATCAAATGCCCTTTTTTTTGTCATGTATTGCCCTTTTTACAGAAGGAGTAAGCCATGTGGTGTTTAATTTTAGTCGTTTATACTTGTTACCTATAGGAATAAATTTTGCACTATAATTACCCAAAGTAGATTTGAAAATCTCCCATTTATCATTTGTACCATTATTTGACATTAGTTCTTCCCAGTCTTTATCCTGAATTGCAGCCCTCATCCTGGGGAAATTGGCCTTCTTAAAATTAAGTGTATTTGCCCTCCCAGCCTGTGTTTGTTTTTTACAATATATGTAATTACAAGCCATGACTAAGGACGCAGCAGGCGTCTGAAACGCGCAGGCTTCAGCCTATTATCTTTCAAACCATCCTCTGTACTCTGGACTAAACCCGCTTCCATTACTTTTCACTGCTTTTAAACTTACGAAAATACAACTTGGAAGAAGTTTCCTGTTTTTACCAGATGCACCAATTCCCAGGGCTGGATCCAATCCTTCATCTTCTTTGTCTATGCAAGTACGTGTGCCGACACGAGGACCCGTGCGCTAACCACTATACCTATGATAAGGTGAGCTGGAGGAATCCTCCCTTTTTTTCTGTTCTAATATATAACTATATTATGATCACTGTTACCGAGGTTTTCACGAACATTGACGTTCCCAACAAGCTCTGCATTATTAGAAATGACCAGATCCAACAGAGCTTCACCTTTAGTCGGTTCTTCCACAAACTGGCCCGTAAAATTTTCCTGCAACAGGTTGAGGAAATGTCTCCCTTTTGCAGTTGAAGCCGAACCATGACACCAATTAATATCCCGGTAATTTAAATCCCCGATTATCACTATTGTACCCCCCTGTGCAGTCCGCTCCATCTGTTTATATAGCTGACATTCCATCTCCTCAGTTATATTGGGGGGTCTATAGATTACACCAAAAGTAATTTTTTCAGTGTTTACCTCCCTTTTGTAATTCCACCCAAAAGGTTTCAACCTCCTCACAATCTTCACTCTCTAATGTCTCATTCACACTCACCTTCATATCGCTTCTCACATACAGACATACACCTTTCCTATTTGTCCTGTCTTTCCGAAACAGTGTAAAACCCTGTAGATTTACAGCCCAATCATGTGAAGAGTCTAGCCATGTTTCAGCAACACCAACTATATCTATATTTTCTTCCAGTACCAAGGCCTCCAGCTCCCCCATTTTGCTTGCTAGACTTCTGGCATTTGTGAACATACACTTTAACTTGCCTTTAAATGTTTCACTTTCAGTATCAGAAATGTAATTATTTGACATTATTTGGGCATTTTTATTTTCACTGCTGTTTTGTAATGAAAGGATCTCCTTATCTTGTTGCCTAGTTCTCTCCCCACAGTCTGTTTCTCCCCCCACCAATATAGTCTGACCACTCTCTAACCTAACTATCCCTTTATTTTCTACATTGGCCTCCCTCCTCAGCCTTAGTTTAAATACTCCGCCACCCCAGCTAGAATTCTCTCCCCCAGCACAGCGGACCCCTTCCATTTAGATGCAAATTATCTGCAGAATACAGTTTGTACCCCAATGAAAAGTCAGCCCAGTCCTCTAGGGACCCAAAGCCTTCTCCTCTACACCAAGACTTAAGCCATGCATTTAACTACCTGAGCTCTCACTGTCCTTCCTTTGATGCGCATGGCACAGGCAGTATTCCTGAGAATACTTCCTTGGATGTCCTTCCCTTCAGCTTGTAGCCTAGTTCTTTAAAATTATTCTTAAGGCTCCTCCACCTACCATTTATTCTGTCATTAGTACCCACATGGACCACGACTGCTGGATCATCACCAGCCCCTCCCAGCAATTTGTCCACCCGTTACACCACATGCCGAACCCTGGCACCAGGGAGACAGAAAACCATTCGGTTGAGGCGGTCTTGGCGACAAATTATTTTATCCGTCTTCCTGATTATAGAATCCCCTACAACTATCAATTGTCTTGCCTTACCTGCATTACCATCCTGCCGACTACTAGCTGGGCTGTTCTCCCGGCTGTTAGGGAGATCAGTAGCCACTAGGGCTGGCATTTTTGAGACCGACACCCTCGCATCATCACCCAACTTGGCAATTTTGCTTGGAATGTCAGAAACAGGATTGGCCTTCCTTTTCTTTGACCCCTTTCTGCTGCCTCTAACTACATTAACCCAGCTACTTGCCTAATCCTGCTCACCCATGTCTTCACCCTCCAGTTCTACCCCACTAACTGCATGCTCCCTGAGCAGCAAGCTCAGCTCAAGATTGTTTATCTTCCTCAGTGTTGCATTCTGCTCCTCCAGATCTCTAATGCGAGCTTCCAGGCGAACAACATGCTCACATCTGCCACAGAGGTATTTACCCTGGAACTCCGGCTCCAGTCGTGCATACATATGGCAAACTGTGCACTGAAGAAAACCTCCAATCTTGCTATCCATTATCCGAGTTACAACAAAACAGTGAACAATTGTCAAAGTAAAAAAAAAAGAAGAATACTTACTGGGGCTTTAACTCCTCTTTTAACTCCGGTTTTATATCACCAAGCTCAGACAGAGCCAAGCTCAAAATGAGTACAGCAGTTTAATTTATATCACCTGAGACTAATTAACCCCTCCCCCTAGTCAGCTGCTCAGCTGGAATGAATCTGCAAGGAAAAAAAAACGTTTTTAAATTGTGTCAGCATGCGTGTGTGCACAGCTCCTCTCTCATGGAACAGAAGAAGAAGAATTCACACTCTTCTTCTCCTCTTCTGTTCCGTAGTGGTGGCGGAGCTGCACGCTCGCGCAGGCAAGTTCTCCTATCTCCAGCTCTTACTGTGACCCTGTTACACACCCCCTTGCCAATTTCCTCCCCATTGACAGTTCAGAAGGTTATTTAAATATCGGGCACCAAATATTACAGCACCAATATCTAAATAACGAAGGAGGATAGGGAAAAAAATGTAAGTGCCCCAGAGTTTGTGCAGCCCTGCCCATTACATTCTGCACATGTATGGGCAGGTGAAAGGTTCTCTTTAAGGCCCCATGCACACGACCGTATTTTTTCCCTCCTCTAAATACTGGCGTAAATACGGGTCCTTTATCACCCGTATTCCACCCGTATTTACGGACCCGTGCCCGTAAATCTATCAGCCCCTTCTCTCTATCCAGCACTGATCGCCAGCCTCTTCTCTCTATCAGTGCTGGATAGAGAGAAGGGGCAGCCCTTTTGGGCAGAGTTTCCACAGCGAAACGCAGCAATAGAAAGAAATAGAAGTTCATACATACCCCGGCCGTTGTCTCTGTGACGCGTCCCTCTTTTGACATCCAGTCCAACCTCCCTGGATGACGCGGCAGTCCATGTGACCACTGCAGCCTGTGACTGGCTGCATCGGTCACATGGGATGAAACGTTATCCCAGGAGGCCGGACTGGAAGAAGAAGCAGGGAGTTCTGGGTAAGTATGAATAATTTTTTTTGCGGGTTTTTAGTCACTGTCCAGCGGTAGTCACTGTCCAGGCTGCTGAAAGAGTTACTGCCGATCAGTGCAGCCCCTTCTCTCTATACTGCACTGATCGTTTAACTCTTTCAGCACCCTGGACAGTGATAATCCCCTGACGTCGCCTAGCATCGCTCCCATAATTACGGGTACACACACGTAGACACCTGTAATTACGGGAGCCCCATAGACTTCTAGGTGCCTGCCCGTGCCGTAATTACGGCCTGAAATAGGACATGATCTACTTCAATTTAAGCAAACGGGAAGGTACCCATGGCCAATAGAAGCCTATGGGCCCGTAATTATGGCCTGTAATTATGGACGTTTTTACTGTCGTGTGCATGGGGCCTAAAGAAAAGGTGTTATAATTTTTTTATTTTTTTTTTATTTTATACACTACCGTTCAAAAGTTTAGGGTTACTTCGAAATGTGCTTATTTTTGAAAGAAAAGCCCAGTTTTTTTCAATGAAGATAACATTAAATTAATCAGAAATACACTCTATACATTGTTAATGTGGTAAATGACTATTCTAGCTGCAAACGTCTGGTTTTTAATGCAATATCTACATAGGTGTATAGAGGCCCATTTCCAGCAACCATCACTCCAGTGTTCTAATGGTACATTGTGTTTGCTAACTGTATTAGAAGGCTAATGGATGATTAGAAAACACTTGAAAACCCTTGTGCAATTATGTTAGCACCGCTGTAAACAGTTTTGCTGTTTAGAGGAGCTATAAAACTGACCTTCCTTTGAGCTAGTTGAGAATCTGGAGCATTACATTTGTGGGTTCGATTAAACTCTCCAAATGGCTAGAAAAAGAGAGCTTTCATGTGAAACTCGACAGTCTATTCTTGTTCTTAGAAATGAAGGCTATTCCATTCGAGAAATTGCCAAGAAACTGAAGATTTCCTACAACGGTGTGTACTACTCCCTTCAGAGGACAGCACAAACAGGCTCTAACCAGAGTAGAAAGAGAAATGGGAGGCCCCGCTGCACAACTGAGCAACAAGACAAGTACATTAGAGTCTCTAGTTTGAGAAATAGACGCCTCAAAGGTCCTCAACTGGCAGCTTCATTAAATAGTACCCGCAAAACGCCAGTGTCAATGTCTACAGTGAAGAGGCGACTCCGGGATGCTGGCCTTCAGGACAGAGTGGCAAAAGAAAAAGCTATATCTGAGACTGGCTAATAAAAGGAAAAGATTAATATGGGCAAAAGCACACAGACATTAGACAGAGGAAGATTGGAAAAAAGTGTTATGGACAGGCGAATCAAAGTTTGAGGTGTTTGGATCACACAGAAGAACATTTGTGAGACGCAGAACAACTGAAAAGATGCTGGAAGAGTGCCTGACGCCATCGGTCAAGCATGGTGGAGGTAATGTGATGGTCTGGGGTTGCTTTGGTGCTGGTAAAGTGGGAGATTTGTACAAGGTAAAAGGGATTTTGAATAAGGAAGGCTATCACTCCATTTTGCAACGCCATGCCATACCCTGTGGACAGCGCTTGATTGGAGCGAATTTCATCCTACAACAGGACAATGACCCAAAGCACACCTCCAAATTATGCAAGAACTATTTAGGGAAGAAGCAGGCAGCTGGTATTCTATCTGTAATGGAGTAGCCAGCGCAGTCACCAGATCTCAACCCCATAGAGCTGTTGTGGGAGCAGCTTGACCGTATGGTACGCAAGAAGTGCCCATCAAGCCAATCCAAATTAACAGCTAGAATGCCAAAGGTCTGCAATGCTGTAATTGCTGCAAATGGAGCATTCTTTGACGAAAGCAAAGTTTGAAGGAGAAAATTATTATTTCCATTAAAAATCATTATTTCTAACCTTGTCAATGTCTTGACTATATTTTCTAGTCATTTTGCAACTCATTTGATAAATATAAGTGTGAGTTTTCATGGAAAACACAAAATTGTCTGGGTGACCCCAAACTTTTGAACGGTAGTGTATATATAGTGTGTATGTATATATGTGTGTGTGTATATGTATATATATATACACATATATATAATATGTATGTGTATGTATAATGCATATAATGTATCATGAGCCAGGGCTTTAACAACAGCAGCCCTGGCCATGAATATGGTTGTAAACAAAGCAGGACAATTAGCATTGCCCTGCTTTGTTTGGAAACCATGGAGACAGGAGATAGTTACCCCCTGTCTCCATTTGAAATCTCCCGCGCGCACGGACGGTCTCGCGCGGGCACTCATGAGTCGGCTGGTGATACATTATCACCATGCCGACCCATGCTAGCCAGGGGCAAGCGCCACTTGTCCCCCGCTGCGAGCGTACCGGCAGGGTTAAATAGCCCTGCGTCGGTACACTCAGCAGCTGAAGACGACCTCACCACTCCACCAACGAGGAGCAGCTGAAGACGACTGCCTGTCTCCCACACCACAACGAATCGGCTCACCTCTCCTGTCCTGTCTCTCTCCTCCAACGACCTGCTGCTGTCTCCTGCTACGGCTCCTGCTTCTGCCTCTGCTTCTGCTCCACCAACGAGTCATGCTAAGTATCAAGTGTAGCAACAGCTACACTTAACCCTGTCTCTCCCTGTCTCCTCCTGCTGTAATCCTTGCTTCCCTGAGTCCCTGAGTTAACCCCTTTCTCTCCCTGAGTACTAACCACTACTCTCCCTGAGTAAGTCAACCCTTGCTTCCTTGAGTAACCCTTGGTGCCCCTGCTGTCCCTGAAGTTCCCTGAGTTAACCCCTTGCTGAACCCTGTTTACCTTTGCTGCCCTTAGTACCCTGCAGTGACCCTTGACCTGCACATCCCCAGGTACACAGTAACCCATTCCCCTTGTTCCTCCTTATCCCGTATTAACCCTTAGTGTATAGGGAAAGTTATATTAGGAGGGAGTGGGACAGAGATAGTGAGCGTGTGAGAATTACAAGTAACTTATGTGTATTGTGTTGTAATGTAACTGTATTCATATGTATGGTTAGGTAAGTGGGTGGTGGTATAATTAGGATTGTGATACCGTGTTTATACTGTACTGTGATTAGTTACTGTATTTTATATATGAGTGATTACTGTATGTTAATAAATATTATCTTTATTTACTATACGGTCTTATTCCCATGAGTAGCAGCAAAAACAATTAGATCAACGTTAGTATAAGGAAAAGGTAGGGGAACTAGGCATAACCCTAGTGACTCTGATTATAAAGGAGGTAGTAATAGTGGGTGACACTAACCAGTGAATCCTGCTTTAACAAGTATGTTCACGAATATAGAGATAGCCCAGTAAGGGCAAACTTAAATGAAAAATGGGCCAAAGATTTTGGGAAGGATTATATAGTGACTTGGAGGGAAGTGTTTAAAGGGGTTAATAGTGTGTCACTAAATTACTCAAATAGATTCTCCCAGTTTATGTTGGTACACCGACTGTAATTTACTCCTGAACGTCTGTGTAGTATGGTATGGGATATAAAGAGAATGATACCTGTCCTAGGTGTAATATAGAACAGGCTGATCTTATTCATTTGATGTGGCGATGCCCAAAGCTGCATTGATATTGGTTCTTGGTAATTGAAACTATTCAATCTATTTTAGGTATGGCTTTGGGAAAATCTGAAGGTTTTATGTTTTTGGGAAATCCCTCACAAGTACCGGGGCTGAAGCAGAGGAATGACTGTGATCTTGTGATTCAGTTGTTATTATTGGCAAGATTACACATTTTGAGAAAATGGTTTCTAAAAAATTCACCAGTAGTGATCGAATGGCAAAAGGCAGTTTTTAGAGTTCTGCTTTATGAAAGATCATATCTATCTCTCTCAAAAGGGAGGTATGAATATTTTTGCAATAGATGGAGAAGTTGAATTGACCAATTGGATATTAGGGACAAAGTTATTGCCCTGAGGTCCCATATTTGATAGTTATTTATCTCGTTTTTTTAATTTATTTTTTAGTACGGTATGTTCCTCATCTTCCTTGCCGTCAGGAAAAGGACAAGTGGGTATTGTATTCCTTCTTGGTTTTTTTCTGTTTATGATTGAACCATGTTGAAGGAAAATATTGCAGAATGAAATAATAAAATAAAAATTATGATAAATAAAAAAAATTGGAAAAAAAATTATATATGTTTTTTATCTAATTAGTTCAGTAAGAATAACTAGGGATCATCCACTGAATCTAGAAGAACGAAGATGTCACCATCAAGAGGCTATGGAGCTCTGTGTATTTTATTGTAAACGTTATCTGTACTAGATTGTTTGAGATGTTCTCAGGGATTAAATCTGGTCATAGACAGGAGATTTTAAGTGGCCGACAGATGGACAACAAATAGGTTATCTGACTGCACTTTTGGCTTTTATCACCACAAACAAACATACTTTTTATAATGGGATGATTTGGTCAACTATTGGATAAAAAAAATCTAAACGAACACAGATACAAATTCCAGCGGAAAGCATGCGGGTAATTTAGTTTAGTCTCAGGGAAATGGTCAAAATCTGCCATCATGTTCATGGCAGCATATTCTCATCAGTCTATAAATCAGGAAGGATTTTTTTTTCCCATAAGGTTATTCTTCCTTTCCTCTATCAATACAGCAAGGTAATAGGTAGATGAGTCTGTCTTTTTCCACTTTTTTATATAAATTTGTAAAATCTGTAACAATATTAAACAAGCAAAGAATGCTGGGAGATTTGAGCTCTGGAGGTTGCAGAATTATGAATGAAGCAGTGAGTGAGAAATCTCTATAAGACAGGATTCGTACAGGATAGGTATTAGGGCTTATTCAGACAAACGTGGGGGAACTCGGACATGAAAAACTGCCATTTTCACGGATCTCCATAGACTTGAATCTATGGAGTGATCCGTGAAAACGGAAGAAAATAGTACATGTTCTATTTTTTAATGGATCCTTCACACGGTCCATTGAAACAACGGCCATGTGAGGGGCCCCATTAAAATACATGTGTCCGTGTGACGGCCGTTGTTTTAACGGCCGCCACACGAACGTATTTAACATTTGTCTAAATAAGCCCTTACAATGTATTTTCAAAGTTGCTTTGGAACTTTATATAAAGATTATATCGAAGTACAAACTGGAAAATGGTGTATAATGGGGATACTGTTTACAAATTTTCAGTTGACAACAAAAAATCCATGCATTACTGGACTGTTTCTTATGCATAGGGATAGGATGTGGATTAGTGCATAAGGCTTCATTCACATGAGCGTGTCCAAAAAATGGACCATATTTCTTGCATTTTATGTCCGTGTGCCATCAGTATGCTTTCCGTTCCGCATCAGTTTGCTTTGCGTGTGGCATCCGTTTTTCACGTCCGTGTTTCTCCTCTGCAAGCACTTCCTCTTTCATAACTGTGAAAAACTTTACCACCAGGGGGCTGCTTTACACTGCTTCTACTGGCCTGCTTAGAGACCGCGTTCAAATCTGCCCCCTAGTGATGACAACAGGCAAATTTTTAGTAGTAAGCGTCTGGAGGAATGGTGTTTTGTACCAAATAAATGGAGCACACCTTACCAGTGAAATTTTGTGTTTATTTTTCTGCTTGATTCCTCATTTACAAAAAACCATGGCATTACCATTGTACTAAGAACAAACAAAGTATAGGAGCTGCACCGTAGCATGAAATGTGGGTGCTATCCTCAGGGGAAACTTGACATGAGACCCCAAACAAGTTCAACCACAATCCAAAAGAAGAGACAGCACTCCAGTGATATAAAAATGCAAAATGTATTCACCCAATATACAGGCTATGTATGTTGGGTGAATAAATGTTGGATTTTTGTATCACTGGAGTGCTGCCTCTTCTTTTGGATTGTGGTTGAACTATTTTACTAATATTGCAAGCCGTATAGCCTGATAAACTTCTTAACTTGTTAATTAAAGATGATAGATTTTTAGACACATTGTCATTGTATGAAGTTATTTGCTGCCTTAAAATATTAAAGAAGTTGTCAGAGATGAGAAAAAACACTGCCGCTCTATAGACTGAGAGAGAAAAGGAGACACGGCGCCACATAGTGCAAGTAAACGAGAGACTAAAATAGAGCACCTAAATTAATAAAAAGTGCTTACCTAGGATTGTAGATACTGGCAGGTATCACAATGGGGAGAAATGTAGAGACTAAAAAAGCTGCTGCCGGGTCCACAAATCACAACAAAACTAAATTTGTTGTGAAGTAAAGTATGTAACACAAAAAGTAAAAAATGAAACCAAAGTGGCGCTGCTAATGAAGACAAATAGACTAGGCAAAGTTCATAATTTCATGTAGGTATGCAGGGTCGACAAGCTACGCATTTCAATGCCGGACCGGCGTTTTCATCAGGCTAATACAGACAGTGCAACTTAGGGGGGATTCACACGAACGTGATTTGGCAGCGTGTAGGCTGCGTGGTTTTCGTGCGGCACGCAATGCCCTATAGAAGTCTATGGGGCAGTACACACAGTCCGTGTATTTTGCGCAGCGTTCGTTCGACAGTGACTTGCGATCCCAAAATACATGAACCTGTAAAAAAAAACGAAGTTCTAACTTACCAATTACTCCTGTCTCCTTCCTGCAGTCCGACCTCCCGAGATGACACTTCAGTTCAAGTGACAGCTCCAGCCAATCACAGGCCAAGCACAGGCTGCAGCCAATCACAGGCTGCAGCGGTCACTTGGACTGCCGCGTCATCCAGCGAGGTGGGGCCCGATGTCAAGAGAGGCGCGTCACCAAGGACGCGTCACCAAGGCAACGGCCGGGAAGTTTATTTACAGGTTTTTCGCTGTTGTGTTCGGCATTCACTGTCGAGGGTGCTGAAAGATTTAGCTCTTTCAGCACCTTGGACAGTGACGGGCGTTGACAAGCCTCATCACTATGATGCCGGCTGCGCGAAAATCACGCAGCCGCGCATCAGACACGCATGACACACGCAGCTGTCAAATGGTTTTTGCGCTCTCAAAACGCCGCGTTGTTTGCGCGCGCAAAAACGCAACGTTCGTGTGAATCTGCCCTTACAGCGGTTTATATACAGAAACAATAAATTACAAATAACTGCAAGGTGAGACAAAAACCGCCAAAAGGCGGGTCAAAAGTCAAATGTCAAATGTCATTCATTGCGTCACAAGTAACGCACATCGACAGAATCAATTAATTAGCCCAAAAAATTAGCTAAAGCATACACAAAATACGAAAAACACTAACACTAACACTAAAATGATGGGAAAGATGTTATATAGAAGAAAGCAGATACGTAAGCAAAATTTGTAAAAAAATTGAATATTGTAACGGCAACATATGTAACACTCACCCACATGATGGTTGGGGAGAATCCACGTAGGGGATAGTAAGAAGAGGCAGTGGTGAAGCATGATCAAGAAGAAATGAATAAAACAAATAAAACACAGGCGGCGCTGAGACAGCGTCCCTGGCGTCAACGCAACCAGAAGAATACGGTGGCCGAGGAAGACCAAAGAAAAGATCATGACACGCAAAATGGTACGCAGAAGAGGAGCGAGAAGTAGACTCGCAGTAAACGAGAGAAGAATGATTTCAAGACAAAGGTAAACAAAGTCCTAACGATAATAGGTGAGTAGAAATAATATAATAAGTAATTAGTAAAATAAATAATGTATAAAAGCTAGATACAGTTAAAAGGGACAAAAAAATGTAAAATGCTCGAAAAAGAATAAGAATAATAAATATAATAACAACAAGAAATTAAATGCATATATATAAGAGATATATAGAGGAATAAAATAGAAGAAACAATGCAAGGTCATGGGTATGTCAGCATAAAAACGCATAATAAATAACCGTAATAACAGAGAAGTTCCAAGTCTCTGACCAAGAGAACGTTTGTATAAAGGATAATATATAGTAGAAAGTACATAATATCATTCCAAAGTAGATTCTGTCAGGTCATTCAGACCATTGGGATGTAAGGTCACAAGCTTATAAATCCAATAATTTTCCCTCTGCTTGAGTCTGATGAATCTATTAGATATATCTACAGGAATCTATTCTATTGGGGTAACTGTTATGTTATCAAAGTTACAATCATGCTTAAATGTACAATGGCGAGAGACACTTTGCTTCAGAAAACCTTTTTTAACATTTGATCTGTGTTTGTTGATTCTGTTCCTAAGTGTTTGGGTCGTGCGTCCCACATATTGCAAATTGCACGTACTACATTGTAGCAAATAAATGACAAGTATTGTAAACAAAAGTACAGACTACTGTTCTACAATAACGCATGAAATTTTTCCTATTAAGAGCTCTTTAAATTGTGGAAGCGATTTTGTCATTTATTTGCTACAATGTAGTACGTGCAATTTGCAATATGTGGGACGCACGACCCAAACACTTAGGAACAGAATCAACAAACACAGATCAAATGTTAAAAAAGGTTTTCTGAAGCAAAGTGTCTCTCGCCATTGTACATTTAAGCATGATTGTAACTTTGATAACATAACACTTACCCCAATAGAATAGATTCCTGTAGATATATCTAATAGATTAATCAGACTCAAGCAGAGGGAAAATTATTGGATTTATAAGCTTGTGACCTTACATCCCAATGGTCTGAATGACCTGACAGAATCTACTTTGGAATGATATTATGTACTTTCTACTATATATTATCCTTTATACAAACGTTCTCTTGGTCAGAGACTTGGAACTTCTCTGTTATTACGGTTATTTATTATGCGTTTTAATGCTGACATACCCATGACCTTGCATTGTTTCTTCTGTTTTATTCCTCTATATATCTCTTATATATATATGCATTTAATCTCTTGTTGTTATTATATTTATTATTCTTATTCTTTTTCGAGCATTTTAATTTTTTTTTGTCCCTTTTAACTGTATCTAGCTTTTATACATTATTTATTTTACTAATTACTTATTATATTATTTCTACTCACCTATTATAGTTAGGACTTTGTGTACCTTTGTCTTGAAATCATTCTTCTCTCGTTTACTGCGAGTCTACTTCTCGCTCCTCTTCTGAGTACCATTTTGCGTGTCATGATCTTTTCTTTGGTCTTCCTCGGCCACCGTATTCTTCTGGTTGCCTTGACGCCAGGGACGCTGTCTCAGCGCCGCCTGTGTTTTATTTGTTTTATTCATTTCTTCTTGATCATGCATCACCACTGCCTCTTCTTACTATCCCCTACGTGGATATTCCCCAACCATCATGTGGGTGAGTGTTACATATGTTGCCGTTACAATATTCAATTTTTTTACAAATTTTGCTTACGTATCTGCTTTCTTCTATATAACATCTTTCCCATCATTTTTTCTATTTAATTTTTTACTAATGTTAGTGTTTTTCTTATTTTGTGTATGTTTTAACAAATTTTTTGGGCTAATTAATTAATTCTGTGGATGTGCGCTACTTGTGGCGCAATGAATGACATTTGAGTTTTGACCCGCCTTTTGGCGGTTTTTGTCTCACCTTGCAGTTATTTGTAAAATTATTGTTTCTGTATTTAAACCGCTGTAAGTTGCACTGTCTGTATTAGCCTGATGAAGACGCCGGTCCAGCGTTGAAATGCGTAGCTTGTCGACCCTGCATACCTACATTAAATTATGAACTTTGCCTAGTCTATTTGCCTTCACTAGCAGCGCCACTTTGATTCCATTTTTTTCTTTTTGTGTTACATGCTCTATGGACTGTGCCAGGTAAAGCAGCTCAGCTCCATTCACTTGTATGAGCCTAAGCTGAAATGACCGATAGAACCAATGGACAAGAGTGGTGCTGTTTCTGGAAAAAAAAATAGACTTATTTTGCTAATATCATACAATACAACTTTCAACCAATACTTTTACTTCCCATAGAGTTTACCTGAGATGAATCTAGAATACATTAAAATTATTAATACATATTGTGTTACTGCTTGAGTTTATAATCATAAAAATTCCAAATAGCAACAGTAGATATGGGTGAATGTTAGCTGCGGTCTTTTGATGGGTATGATATAGAGACTTTCAGTCATAGATTGCTAGAAATTGTGTCCAGTTTGAAAGCGCTTCTTGTATTTCAGTATTTCTGTTCAGCATTATTGCCCACTCCCTGGCTTTGAGAATCCAATTTAGACCATAGTTCAAGTAGCTGTTTCATTAGAAAAAAAAATTATGAAGCCAATTGTTTATTGCCAAACGATCGTTCTTCACTAAAGTTATCTTGAAATCTCAGTGAGTTCCTACCTTGCCTGTGAGACAGGACTATTTTAGTATCCTGTCCAATAAACCATTGCATTCCAGGAACATCATAGTTCATTGACAGGGCTTTGAATATTAACATGTCATATCTGCTAGAAAGATTCTCCAAGGATCTAATATGGTCAATTATTTTAGAAGATGCAATCTAAAGGATGTCTTTGATGTCTTCTCCATTCTGACTCCTAAGTGCCAGAGGAGACAAAGTGCATCTCAGTATTGGCATTAGCATGAGCCACTCTAGTGCTGCCCACTCGTTGCTTGAAGAGGAATGGAAAAACCTTGTTAAAGGAATTACGGAAGTTGGCACCCATAAAAGCGTAGACAATTGGATTAATAGATGAATTGGTGTAGGACATGCAGTGGGCCCATATCTTTACCTTATATGTGTAATAGTCTCGTTTGAAGGTAGGACTAAAGGCTTGAAAGAGGATGTAGAGCTGGATGGGACCCCAACAGACAGTGAAAAGCAAGACAATAACCGCCACCATACGTGAAATTTTAGTGCGCATAACCTCAGAGCGCTCAGCAAGAAGCTGTATCTGGAAGAAAAATACAGTGAAACTCTGGAAGTACAAAATAGTTTAAGCAAAACTCTCTTTATGAAACCAAATTATGACTTGGTAGAAACTAGAAATATATAATATCAATAATCTGATGAAAAACTGTGATCATTTATAGAGTGAATAGTATGTAAAAAGGCAATGGCAGACTGTTCAGACATTTGGACACGAAAGGAGAGGGACCCCTTGCTCAATACCATGTAGAATGAGTACTTCTACATTAATGTTCGTTCTAGGACTGCTCTGCTGGACTGCTCTGCTGAAAAATTTTCAATGACGTGCAACCCGGTTGATAGATATGGAGCATCTTGACGAATGTTACACTCCTTTCCCTTCTTTACACCACCTATTGGGTGGTATACTTTAGACCAATATTCTGCGGCAGTTTTGTTAAACCTGGTGCATTTCACGACTCTAAAAATCAACAGCGATATTCTAAGTATGCGACCCGATGTGGCGAGCATGTTGCAAATCAAGGTTCTTTCTGGCGCACACATTAATACATTTTAGCCAACAATATATGTGCTAAGAAAATAGGCGCACGAAACGCCAGAACCGACATGCAAGGACAATAATAAATCTGCTCCAATGTATATCTCAACTGAGCCCAGCATGAATCAACAAGGAAATGTATGGCTTTTCTTTACATTGGACACCTGCAAAATTAGCTGCCTCATCCACTGCTCTAGACACCAGCGAATATTATCTACGTTTCCTGCCCCACTGGTACCAGGGAATATAGATTCCTTCGCCTGTCACTGGACAACAGGTAAAGTAAGCTACCTCCACCTCGCCTCTAGACAAGACCGAATATTACGTACCACCCTTTCAAATGGACTCCAGGAAACTGGGCCCCCTCACTGAATGCAAAGGAGAACTGTAATACCTACTCCTTCTGCTTTTTCTTTTGTTATTACCCACTTTTGTAACAGTGTTAAATACCCAGTTTACATTTTACAGCTTTTTACCTGATAACTGTTATCAGCCGGCTCCACAGAAGGCCGTCCCATCTGGTAGACCATAGCAGAGTAACAGATACAAATTGTGAGCAATGGGAGCAGGTAAACCACAAGGAAGTTGTAAAGGATAAAAGCCTTTTCGTGGGAAACCGATGGAAATGATTCAATGCAGTACATCTGTGGTCCAAACCAATAGCCTTCAATGAGCTTGTTATAAATGGGGACTGGGATAGATACAATAAAGGAACCTGTAATAAAAAGAAAAAAAAGTACATAAGCAGGTTAGACACAACATAATACACATACAGCTACTTATTTGTAAAGGACTGGTACTCCTTAGGTCTAAAACCAAAAATATTTCTTAGCGTCAATCTTCTTACTTATTACTTTTATTCCAAAGCGTTTTGGTTTGTGGCATTTTTGGGGTCAGTGTTGTTTTGTTTTTTTTTTCAAAACGCAGCATGCTCTCGGTGTGACGTTTTTTTCTGCCTTTTTCCCATAGGCTTCTCTATAGGACTTCAAAAACACCACTAAAATCACATTTAAAATACCATAAAAATGCATGTTACATTTCAAAAATGCTGGCGTTTTAAGTGAATTTTTTTATGCAGTTTTAAATGCCAGACAAAAACTTTGTGTGAAGAAGGCCTAAGGGTAAGTTCACATGTAGCGTAAATACTGCAGACTATCTGCAACAGATTTCATTGCGGAAATTCCGCAGAATGATACAGTAGCAGCAGCGTGGATGCGATTTGAAGAAATCTTATCCACACGTTGTGTAAGTGCTGAGTGGAAAAATAGCTCAGAAATTGACCTGCGGTGTTTTTTTTAATCCGCAGCATGTCAATTGTATATGCGTAATCGCTGCTTATTTGTTGTGGGATATTCCCCATTGAATTCAATGTAGAGGTAAAACCTGCAACAATAGCAGATGTGTTTTTTGCAGCAGAAAAGCAGCGATTCCGACCGGGCCTCCTGGGATGACATTTCATCCCATGTAACCGCTGCAGCCATTCACAGGCTGCAGAGGTCACATGGGATGAACATCATCCCAGGACGTCGGGCTGCAGGATGGCGAAGGGACACAACGCCATGGCTACGCAAGTATGAAACGTTTTTTTTGTTTTATGTGCAGTTTTCCGCAGCAAACATTCCGTCCGAAAAACTGCACCACAATTTGGTGAGGTTTATCGGCCAGAATTCCCTGCGGTGCACAGGGCGGATACGCTGTGTGCTTTTACCCAGCGTATGCACCCTGTGTGAACATAGCCTAAAGGTGTACTTTGTTTTTTTATATATATTCTCCCAAAAAAATACACCACCACATCAAGTTGCATTGTAATGAGATAATCATTATTCACTTCACATATCAGTGTTTTTTCTTAGTTTCAGGCTTCTTTCAAATGCCAGTATTTGGTCAGTATTTTGCATCAGTATTTGGAAGGCAAAGAGTGAAACAAGCAGAGAAAAAGTATTATGGAAGAATTATACCACTCCGTATTTTGGACCCACTCCAGATTTTGGCCTACAAATACGGATGCAAAATACTGACCAAAATACTGGCGTGTGAAAGTGGCCTCAGCCAGTTTCAATTCAAAAGCATCTGGAAATTCTTTAAGTTCTTTTTTAACATCTATTTACAGTTTAAATACTGGTTGAAGAGGAGAAACCAGGACCGCACATCCGCAATATTAATCAATGAACATGAACATGAGGTTAACATTTTGATCAAATTGTATAAGCCCTCTTGCCACTTCACGACGACCTCTGATAAGTAGGTCCCTACTCTATTGGTTGCAGCACCACATGGCAGCGCCTGCCACCTCAAAACCGCACCCACAGAGGGAGCAACCCAGAGGCCCAGAAGCACCCCTGCTGCCAGGCCAAGCCACCTCAGCTCTGGCCCATGTCCCCCCACAAGTGCAACACCACAGCAACAGGCACCACAACAAGTGAATTTTTGGTACCAGCACTCCACGCTTTTAACCCAGCTGATTTCAATTAAGGAATGACCTTATAAGTATTTCTGCTCTTATGCTCTCAGTTGGCCACTGGGGGCACATCTAAAGGTGAGTTCATTCCATCTTTTCGCATGTTGTTGTGCCGTGTAGTGGTGTCTGTTGCTGTGGTACTGCACTTGTAAGGGGACGTGGCCCAGAGCCAAGGTGACTTGGCCTGGCAGCAGCTGTAAAGGGTTTGCCAGACACAGGTTCTGTGTCGACGCCCAGGGTTAATCAGCCTTCATCAGCTCCAAGGTCTGCTAGAGTGACGCGATCTGTTACCACTCAGGCTTGCAGGCTGAGGAGAGGGAGAACCTATCACCACCTGGCCTGACAGTTCTAGCTCTCGCCCTTGGTCTATTTATACCCTCACTTGCAGCATGTTCCTTGCCTGTGATTGTCTGGTTTCCTGGCTTTGCGATTCCTGCTATTTATCTGATTGACCACTGTTACTTATTGACCCTGGATTGCCTGACTATTCTCCTGCTCTGATTTGCTACTATGTACTCTCCTGGTTTGATTCGGCTCGTTCACCACTGCCTGTTGCTCACGGTGTTTCCGTGGGCAACTCTCCCTACTTCCCCCTTTGCTTCTGTGTGCCCTTGTCTTGTGTTGTCTGTCTTGCACTTACTGAGCGTAGGGACCGTCGCTCAGTTGTACGCCGTCACTTAGGACGGGCCGTGCAAGTAGGCAGGGACTGAGTGGCGAGTAAATTAGGGCTTACCTGTCCGTCTCCCTACCCCGATTCATAACATAATCACAGGCCCCATACCTTTTCTTACCCTGGTCCCTGACTCTACTATGGACCCCCTTGAGGCCTTGGCTCAGCAAATGCAGGGTCTCTCCCTACAGGTCCAAGACCTGGCTCAGAGGTTCAACCAGCGTGATGCTAACCAGGTAGTGCCCTTCACCTCACCTGTTGAACCCCACCTCAAGTTGCCTGACCAGTTCTCAGGGGGCCGGAGGACTTTTTTTCTCTTTTTGGGAGAGTTGTAGACTCTATTTCCGATTAAGACCCCACTCCTCAGGTTCTGAGAGCCAGCGAGTGGGTATAATTAGGTCCCGGCTCCAGAACGGCCCCCAGGAATGGGCCTTCTCCTTGGCTCCTGACGCCCCTGAACTTTCTTCTGTTTACCTTTTTTTTTCTGTTCTCGGGCTTATCTATGACGAGACTGACAAGACTGCCATGGCCGAGAGTCAGCTGGTGACCTTACGTCAGGGTAAGAGACCCGTTGAGGAGTACTGTTCTGACTTTAGGAAGTGGTGTGTAGCCTCTTGGTGGAATGACCCTGCCTTGAGGTGCCAGTTTAGATTGGGTCTGTCGAACGACCTGAAAGACCTGTTTGTTAGCTATCCCACCTCAGACTCTCTAGATCAGGCTATGGCTTTAGCGGTACGTCTTGACCGACGTCTCAGAGAACGACGACTTGAACGTTCTGATGCCTTCACCTCTGGCTCCCCTATGATGGCTCCAGAGGTTCCGTTGCTTCGTTCTTCCACGCAGAACACGGATGAACAGATGCAACTCGGGGCCTCCGTGTCTACCGAACAACGTAGAGAGTTCCGCAGGAAGAATGGTCTCTGCTTCTACTGTGGGGATGACAAGCATCGATTGAACTCCTGTCCCAGGCGCAAGAATAAGCAGCCGGAAAACTTCCGCGCCTAAGTGACCATCAGGGAGGTTGCTTGGGCGCACAGGTATTTCCCGTAAACATGAAGCCTAATAAAATCTTGCTTCCCTTTCAGGTCTCTTTTGATGGAAGGTCTGCCACCGGCAGTGCCTTCGTGGATTCAGGGTCTGCTGCTAATATTATGTCTGTGGAATTTGCTATGTCTCTAGCTATGCCACTAATTGATTTGCCTAAACCTGTCCCGGTAGTAGGTATTGACTCCACTCTGCTTGCTAATGGTTATTTTATGCAGCATACCCATGTTTTTTAACTCATTGTTAACTCCATTGATATGGAGCAGTGTTCTGTGTTAGTGATGCAGGGGTTATCGTCCGATTTGATTTTAGGCCTCCCTTGGTTGCATCCCACTTTTAACTGGAATACTGGTGATCTTACTAAATAGGGTAATGAATGCATGACGTCATGTTTTTCTATTAATTTGGTTTCTCTCGTTGAGGAGGTGATCACTCTACCTGAGTTTATTCAGGACTTCGCTGATGTCTTTTCTAAAAGGGCCTCTAATGAGTTACCTCCTCATTGAGAGTATGATTGCGCAATGGATTTGGCACCAGGAGCTAAACTCCCTAAAGATAGGATATTTAATCTCTCTTGTCCTGAACGTGAAGCCATGAGAGAATATATCCAGGAAAGCCTGGCCAAGGGTTACATTCGCCCCTCTACTTCTCCGGTAGGTGCTGGCTTCTTCTTAGTGGGGAAGAAGGATGGTGGTCTTAGGCTGTGCATCGATTACCGAAATTTAAATAAGATCACTGTAAGGAACCAATATCCCCTTCCTTTGATTCCTGATCTCTTCAATCAGGTTCAGGGGGCCCAATGGTTCTCTAAGTTCAATCTTCGTGGGGCATATAACCTTATCCGGATCAGAGAGGGGGATGAGTGGAAGACTGCGTTTAATACACCCGAAGGTCATTTCGAATATCTCGTCATGCCCTTTGGGTTGTGTAATGCTCCCGCGGTCTTCCAGAATTTCATAAATTAGATTTTAAGAGACTACCTGGGGGTATTTCTTGTAGTGTACCTTGATGATATACTTGTGTTTTCCAAGGACTGGTCCTCCCACATTGAGCATGTCAGGAAGGTGCTCCAGGCCCTTCGGAAAAACAAACACTTTGCAAAAATCGAAAAATGTGTGTTTGGGGTTAAGGAGATACCATTTTTGGGTCAAATCCTCACTCCCAACAAATTCCGCATGGACCCCGCCAAGGTTCAGGCTGTGGCAGAATGGGTCTGCCCTGCCTCCCTGTAGGCCTTACAGTGTTTCCTGGGGTTTGCTAATTATTACAGGAGATTTATTGCTAACTTCTCGGTCATCGCTAAGCCTCTTACGGACCTCACTCGTAAAGGTGCTGATTTCCTTCACTGGCCTCCGGAGGCGGTCCAGGCTTTTGAGATTTTTAAGAGGTGCTTTGTCTCTGCCCCAGTGCTGATTCAGCCTAACCAAATGGAGCCATTCATTGTGGAGGTTGACGTCTCCGAGGTGGGAGTGGGTGCTGTCTTGTCCCAGGGTACTAGGTCTCTCACCCATCTCCGTCCCTGTGCCTACTTCTCCAGGAAGTTCTCCTCCACTGAGAGAAACTATGACGTTGGCAACCGCGAACTCTTAGCCATCAAATGGGCATTTGAAGAGTGGCGCCACTTCCTGGAGGGGGCTAGGCACCAGGTAATGGTCCTTACTGACCACAAGAATCTGGTTTTCCTAGAATCTGCCCGGAGGCTAAACCCGAGACAAGCTCTATGGGCGTTGTTTTTTACGAGATTCAACTTTGTGGTTACCTATAGGGCTGGGTCTAAAAATATTAAAGCTGATGCTCTTTCGTGTAGTTTCATGGCCAGCCCTCCTCCTGAGGAGGATCCCGCTTGTATTTTGCCTCCAGGTATAATCATAATTCAGATTTAGTCTCCGAAATTGCGGCTGATCAAGGTTCTGCTCCCGAGAACCTTCCTGAGAACAAGCTGTTTGTTCCCCTGCAATTCCGGCTAAGGTTGCTAGGGGAGAATCATGACTCCGCACTATCTGGCCATACAGGCATCCGGGGTACCAAGCACCTTATTTCTAGAACCTATTGGTGGCAGGGGTTGCTTAAAGACGTTAAGGCCTACGTCGCCGCTTGTGAAATTTGTGCTAGGTCCAAGACTCCCAGGTCCCGACCTGCGGGCTTACTATGTTCTTTGCCCATTCCCCAGAGACCTTGGACCCATATCTCCATGGATTTTATCACCGATCTGCCTCCATCCCAAGGCAAGTCGGTGGTGTGGGTTGTAGTAGACCGCTTCAGTAAGATGTGCCACTTTGTACCCCTCAAGAAACTACCCAATGCCAAGACGTTAGCTACCTTGTTTGTCAAATACATCCTGCGTCTCCAAGGGGTTCCGGTCAATATTGTTTCTGACAGAGGGGTACAATTTGTTTCTTTGTTTTGGAGAGCTTTATGTAGGAAGCTGGAGATTGATCTGTCCTTTTCCTCGGTCTTCCATCCTGAAACTAATGGCCAAACTGAGAGGACTAATCAGTCTCTAGAACAATACTTAAGGTGTTTTATCTCTGACTGTCAAAATGATTGGGTCTCCTTCATTCCCCTCGCCGAATTTTCCCTTAATAACCGGGTCAGTAACTTGTCGGGGGTCTCTCCCTTCTTCTGTAATTTTGGGTTTAATCCACGGTTCTCTTCCATTTCACCTGGTGGTTCCAACAATCCCGAGGTAGATGTCATTCATCGGGAACTGTGCACAGTCTGGGCCCAGGTTCAGAAGAACCTTGAGGCGTCCCAGAGCATCCAAAAGACTCAGACAGATAAGAGACGTTCAAATAACCCCCTATTTGTGGTTGGGGATCTGGTGTGGCTGTATATAGGGCCGTACAAAATCATTGAGGTCCTCAACCCTGTCTCCTTCCGGCTGGAGTTACCCCCGTCTTTTCAGATACACAACGTGTTCCATGCCTCCCTCTAGAAAAGCTGCTCCCCATCCTTGGCTACATCGAGGAAACCTCCGGTCCCTGTTCTCACCCCGGATGGGGTAGAATTCGAGGTGGCCAAGATTGTGGACAGCAGGATGGTCCAAGGCTCCCTCCAGTAACTGGTCCATTGGAGAGGATACGGGCCTGAGGAGAGGACTTGGGTACCACGCTGGTATATTGCTCAGGAAGTGCCTTCTTCGGTTCCCCAACAATCCAGGCCCACCTAGGAAGGGTCCAGTGGCCCCTCATAAAAGGGGGGGGTACTGTAAAGGGTTTGCCAGACACAGGTTCTGTGACGATGCCCTGGGTTAATCAGCCTTCATCAGCTCCAAGGTCTGCTAGAGTGACGCGATCTGTTACCACTAAGGCTTGCAGACTGAGGAGAGGGAGAACCTATCACAGCCTGGCCTGACGGTTCTAGCTCTCGCCCTTGGTCTATTTATACCCTCACTTGCAGCATGTTCCTTGCCTGTGATTGTCTGGTTTCCTGGCTCTGCGATTCCTGCTATTTATCTGATTGACCGCTGTTACTTATTGACCCTGGATTGCCTGACTATTCTCCTGCTCTGATTTGCTACTATGTACTCTCCTGGTTTGATTCGGCTCGTTCACCACTGCCTGTTGCTCACGGTGTTTCCGTGGGCAACTGTCCCTACTTCCCCCTTTGCTTCTGTGTGCCCTTGTCTTGTGTTGTCTGTCTTGCACTTACTGAGCGTAGGGACCGTCGCTCAATTGTACGCCGTCACTTAGGACGGGCCGTGCAAGTAGGCAGGGACTGAGTTGTGGGTAGATTAGGGCTTACCTGTCGGTCTCCCTACCCCGATTCATAACATAATTAGACAAAGAGTCTCACAGGACATATAAATATCAGGGTGGGAATAGAGAAGTCTCGACCACCCACTACATCTATCAGAGATAAAGACTCCAAAGGATGATATATATAAACAAGAGGAAAGGAGTCCAAAGATATCAAGTATTGAAAAAATAGAAAATCTTTATTAATGATCAAACATGAGAATCTAAAACAAGTCAATCACTGGATCAGAAATGGATGTACAAACAGTATATAATGCCCCGGGGCATCACTTTATCCGCTGGGTCATATAACTATGCTACTGAACATGGCTAAGCACATTTCTGCGGTTTTGTCAGGTCTTATATACAGTTATTAACTGGCTATGTTTACTAGGTGCAAGCCCTTACTTAAGCTCTTCACCTTCTTCTTTCGTCTGTCCTGACATATACCTACCTATATGGATATATCCCTGATTTGGGGTATAATAAATAAGTGACTTCTCATGCCATATACTGTTTGTACATAATTTTGACTAAGTGTACATCCATTTCTGATCCAGTGATTGACTTGTTTTAGATTCATTTCTCATGTTTGATCATTAATAAAGATTTTCTATTTTTTCAATACTTGATATCTTTGGACTCCTTTCCTCTTGTTTATATATACCCGATTCATAACAGCAGGGGTGCAGAAAATGGCGAACATTATAGGACAAATCTACTCCAGCTAATTGCTGGAGCAGATGTGCCTTTCTGGTGTATGGACGGCCAGAGATGCGCCTAATTTGTGTACCTCTTAATAAATTAGGCACATTTTACTTCAACACTCCTTAGATTAAGACTGGCGTCTGAAACGCTAGCCTTCATTAATTTCCTGATTTGTCTTTTAGTGTAGCGTTGGTTTCAGTAGTCCCACTATGCTTCTCCAACATTTTGAAATAAAATTGTAATTTCTATCCATCCACTGATTTTACATTCTTTTCTGGACAGAAACGATTAAGAGCTGTTCCATGTACTGCAAAGCTAAATGCCTCTGTGGTCCACTTTTAAATCAACTTTTGCCCTGACTACAGAGAGTTACTGCTCTGCAAAAAAAAAAAATATTTTTTTTTTTTATTTAAACAGTACAATCTATATAAATCAGCATTGTGCTAAACTCAATGCAAGCGGACTGTATGTGGGAGAAAGTAGTCTATCAACAAGTAGGCTGATCCAAATAAAACTTCACATTTATTAATGCATATTCAAAACCATAGGACATGCTACAGACAACAGACACAAGTTCCTTCATCACCATGGGTGAGTGCAGAGGTCAAAGCTCACTTTGCTCCTGCTCCTTCCTGCTGGAAAACTGATCTTGAGAGTGGCCACATGTTGATATAACGTCCTGCTTTTCCATTAGACGCCTAGGTGGCAATGTCTCTTCTCTCTTTAAAAATTGCATACTAAATTTCATATGCTAGTAGAACCCAATATGGTGGCAAACATGGCTTTTGAGATACAGCATATTTTCTTCTTTTTAGCTCTACTTTTTGGCAATTTTGTATTTTATGTTGACATAACTTTCACTCCTTGCTTTTTGTGTAATGTTTTTTCACTGGCTGTTTTAAGGTACATGTAAGTTTGCTTTTAATTTATATTCATTTATCTTCTATTTTGCTTATTAAATCAAAGTTTACTGATCACTAAATCATTTTCTGAATTTATTATATGGGTTAATACTGTTACAAGGATACTGTTAATTATTTTCTGAAAATAGAGAAACTGCAGCACATGATTCTTGTGGTATCAAGAGTGAAACTTTTTCTTTTATTCCACCATAATACACAGTGACGTTTCGACCCTAGGTGTGGGTCTTTTTCAAGCAGTTAAACAAAGTACAAAGTGCAATTTATATAGGGGATATGACATCACAATATCAATTCCATATGCAAAATAGTGTTAACAACAATCAAGTTAATATAAACATTACAAGAATAATACAAGTTCAACAGTTTACATAAAAATCAGTTACATAGCAATAACTGATGGAAGCCCGGACTTGTACTTCCAAAATACTGCGCGATCGTAAATATAAATTGATGCATAAAAACCGGCGTTCAATCCTCTCTAATGTCCATGCGCCAACATTATCCCACGTGATCGAATGTCACGTCATTTACGTTCACTCTCGGCATCATGGTTACCCGCTGTATACAAACAGCGTGTCTCAATATTTAACCATACCGTTACTTCTTGCCTCTATAGAGGTCACTGTGTCGTAGATCAGGAGACATTAAAAAACAGCATTGTAAAGAACATGATAGTTAACCTCTGTCAGAGGACATAGTTGGTTATTGTAAAACCTCAGAACCCCCACAGCTCCTACCATCCTGGGAAACATTCAGCAATCACCTGTCAGTATAATAGGAACAGCATGAAAGCAACGAACGGTAAACCTGGATGGTGTATACCAGCAACCCCACGATGTAATCACCAGTAAGGTGACAACTATCGAGGTAGGTACCAGCAAGAACCACCCAGGAATACCCATAGAGAGGGCATCACCATTAGATAACGTCCCATCCACAGGGGACGCAAGGATAGTGGAAATTGTACCAAAACCAAATAGATCAATAGATCCTAGATAATCTCCTCAAGGAAAAGGTACCAGAGGAAAAGAGGATAATGTTTATTCCGTAATTTAAAAGCCTCCATAATACTATATCACATTATATAACAGAAATATTAACACATAGATATAGATCAGAGGGCAGAGAGGCATTGACTGCCGGATGCAAATTAATATATTGAATTACAGTCCGGAGTTCCATCTTCACGTTTTCTCAGTATGGAAACTTGTACCAATATATACGCATAATCTAAAAAAAATTTAAAAAAAACATCAGTTTTATTAATGACTACATTTTAAAAAAAATTAAAATCATCATGACAGGCCAATCAAAAGAGAGTGGCTTGTTAGGTACCCAACTTAGTTACTTGACACTTATGTTTAAATTCCAATCCTATAGCAATGTGACACAAGCACGACCCAAATAGTAGACCACTAGTAGAGAGAGTCTATCCTAAATTCACGGTCCAAACAATCCAACTCATAAATCCAGCTTAACTCTAATCTTTTTAACATGTCTTCTCTATCACCTTCTCTCCTTAACATTGATACCACAAGAATTGTGTGCTGCAGTTTTTTTATGTTTATATCTGGAGTCTATTTGGCTACGACTCTAGACTCTATACTGCATGCACCGGACATATACCTACAATTTGGTGAACTATCTCCCATGAAGTAACTGGGTTTGTGATGTGCTGCTACTTTTCCTCGTTTATTATTTTCTGTCATATAATAAACTTTTTTTCAAATTGTGTTTATTGTAATTTTTACAGCTACTTTTTAACCGTTATTTTCATTTGAGGTTTTTTTTAAGCCTTTTTGTAAAACCCATTAAGGGATTTTTATTATTGGTCCTTATTTTTACACTATAATATATTGGCATATGCCTATATACCAGTACATCACTAAATACACAGGGGCAGATTTATTAAGACTGGCGTTTCATACGCCAGTATTAACAACCAACTCGCTGGCGTAAGATGTGAAACATTTATTAAGCGGTAGTGGGCCACAATTGTGGAGGCTATACGTCACAATTGTGGCGTAAAGAATGTGTCTCACGTATCCCCCATTACAGGAAATAAAAAAACTACTCACCTTACTGCTCCTCTTCTCCGCACCAGGGCCCTTCCGGGTCTATTTTCATGGCCCGACTCATGTAAGGTACTGACGGGCATTGTCAGAACCTACGCGATGACACAGCACTGATGACGAGTACTGCATCATATCCCTCAAATGAGCCACAGAGTGAAGAGGGAGCTGGAGGGGACCCAGTGGGTAGAAGAGAAGAAAAGCAGAGCGGTGAGGGAAGTATAAATATACAGTATATATTTTTTAATCTGTCGGAAAGGGAAGGGGGTAGTCGAAGGGGGATCACATGGGCCTTTACATTGCTACGCTCGACAAACTGTGTAAGGTTCAATTCACACAGATTTGGATGTTCGTTGAAAACAAAAGCGGCATTAACTTTCTTTGAGCGGTTTCCACCTCTGACCTCTCATTGAAATCAATGGGAGGCAGAAAAATCCAGCAGTGCTCATTTGGAGTGTTTTTTTTGCTACGGTTTTTGCATTAGCTTCAACAGCTTAACCCCTTCCCGCCGGATCACGTACAGTAACGTCATTAAAACTGGTGTCTTACCGCATTTTCACGTTACTGCACGTGATGGAGATGAAGCTGGCTCAGGAGCTGAGCCAGCGACATCACCGCTGGGTGACAGCTGTATGTTACAGCTGGCACCCTGAGGTATCGGCCAGGACCGGAGCTAGCCTCCGATCCAACCGATTAACCCCTCACATGCGGCGTTCAATAGAGATCGCAGCATGTGAGAAGTTTATAGCCACCGGCGCCCCAGCAACATGATCGCTGGGTTGCCGGTGGCTGCAAAGGCGATCGGAGGGCTAATGCTTACCTCCCGGTCTGCCAGTAACGGAATCCTCCTATGCCCCGTCGTCGGCGGGGCCCAGGAGGATTCCGGTACCATCGGCAAGATGGCGCCGGCTCAGCTTCCGGCTCAGAAGCTGAGCCGGCGTCATTAGCAGTGGGTGTCCACTGTATGTTACAGTGGACACCCCGATCTATCGCCAGGAACCGGAGCTAGCTCCGATTCCTGGCTTTAACCCCTTCGATGCAGCGATCCATTGTGATCGCTGCATCCTAGAGGTTTGTAGCAAATCGGCAGCCTTGGCATGCGATGGCAAGGCTGGTGACTGTTACTATGCCAACAGGAGCCCTAACAATGGACTCCTGTCTGCCATTACGTAAGCTGATTAGGCCCCGCCCAGAGGCGGAGCCTGATCGGCTTGCTGTCAGCGAACAACTGACAGTTCCTATACATTGCACTTCATAGGTAGTGCAATGTATTAGAACATCAAACAAACAGTTGGACCTTCAAGTCCCCTACTGGGACTAAATAAAAGTATAAAAAAAAAGTGTAAAAAAAGTAAAATAAAAGTTGTAAAATATACCATAAAAGTTTCAAGTAATAAAATAAAACACAATCGCCCTTTTCCCCTTATCAAGTAATTTATTATTGAAAAAAATAATAAAGCCATACATATTTGGTATCGCTGCGACCGTAACGACCTGAACTATAAAATATTATGTTATTTATCCAGCGCAGTGAACGGCGTAAAAAAAAAAAAACCTCAAAAACACTGCCATAATTACTGTTTTTTTGGTCACGGTCTTCCAAAAATTGAAATAAAAAGTGATCAAAAAGTCGCATGTATCCAAAAATGGTACCTATAAAATCCATACCTCGTCTCGCAAAAAACAAGCCCTCACACAGCTCCATAGACCAAAAAATGTAAAAGTTATGGCTCTCACAACATGGCGACAGAAAAAATACATTCTCTTTCCAAAAGTAATTTTATTGTGCAAAAAGTTATAAAAAAAGTTCTATAAATTAAGTATCGCCGGAATCGTACTGACCCACAGAATAAAGGTAACATGTAGTTTATAACGCATGGTGAACGCTGTATAAAAAAAAACTATGGCAGAATTGCTGTTTTTTTGTCAACTTGCCTCCCAAAAAAAGGATAACAAGTGATCAAAAAGTCGCATGTACCCCAATATGGTACCAATAAAAGCTACAGCTCGTCCCGTAAAAAAAGAGCCCTCATACCACTACGTCTATGAAAAAATAAAATAAGTTAAGGCTCCAATAATTCAGGAAAGGAAAATATCCAGTTGTGCCGGCCCGAGGGGAACATTTCTTCTGTTTCAAAAGGCGATGTATCAAGGCACTAAAATTAGAGAACCAGGAAGGGGAGGGCCCAAACATATCTGCTGGAAGCGAGGGCGCCCGTATTATACCAGGACAACACTTCCCAGCAAAATTCCCCAAACTGCAAAGGTGCGGAGTGTGGACCAAAAGGGGGATAAAGAAGGCCATTTATCATTGCAACACTGGCCTGTGCAGAAAGGATCGATCACAGCGTAACACACATCTATGGATCATTTTATTATTTTTTTTACCTTATTATTATACCACCTGATTATGCCCCTGATGTACTCTGCCGAGCTCACATGTACCCCCACATTATAAACGGAAACACCAGTAATACTCAAACAAAACTATTACCAAGCAAATTCCACGCTCCAAAAGCCAAATGGCGCTCCCACCCATCTGAGCCCTACAGTGTGCCCAAATAGCAGTTTACTTCCACATATTTGTCATCGCCACACCCGGGAGAACCCTTTTAACAATTTTTGGGGTGTGTGTCCCCAGTGGCACAAGCTGGGCACGACATATTTGACACTGAATTGGCATATCTAGGGAAAAATGTTAATTTGTACCTTCCGCAGCGCAATCATTTATGGAAAAGACACGTGGGGTGAAAATGCTCACTACACCCCTTAATAAATGCCTTGAGCGGTGCAGTTTCCAAAATGGGGTCACTTCTCAGGGGTTTCTTTTATTATATCACATCAAAGCCTCTGCAATTGTGAACCAATACTTTATATGTCGCCAAATTAGGCCTCAATTTTACATGGTACTCTTTCACTCCTGAGCCCTGTCGAATGTCCAGGCAAAAGATTAGGGCCACATGTAGGGTGATTCTAAAACAGGGAAACACCGCATAATAATTGAGAGCTGTCTTGTTATGGTGGCACAAGCTGGGCACCACATATTGGCGTATCTAAGGAAAAATTCCCATTTTCACTCTCCCACATCGTGTGCACACGAATTTCTGCAAAACACCAGTGGGGTCAACATGCTCACTACACCCCTAGGTGAATACCTTGAGGATGTTGTTTCCAAAATGGGGTCACTTCTGGGGGGGGATCCACTGTTTTGGTCCCACAGGGACTTTGCAAATGCAACATAGCGACCAGAAACCAAATGCAGCAAAATCTGTACACCAAACGCGAATGGCACTCCTTCCCTTCTGAGCCCTGCCGTGTGCCCAAACAGCAGTTTATGACCATGTGTTGGGTATTGCCGTACTCCAGAGAAGTTGCTTTACAAATGTTGGGGTTCCTTTTTTCCTTTATTTGTTGAGAAAGTTAAAAATTTGGAGCTAAAGCTACGTCTTATTGAAGAAAAAGGATTTTTTTTATTTTCACTGCCCAATTCTAATAAAATCTATGAAACACCTGTGGGGGCAAAATGCTCACTACACCCCTAGATGAATTCCTCCACGGGTGTAGTTTTCTCAATGGAGTCACTTTTTTGGCGTTTTCACTGTTTTGGTCCCTTAGGGGCTTTGCAAATGCGACATGGCCTCCGCAAACCATTCCTGCTAAATTTGAGCTCCAAAAGCCAAATAGCGCTCTTTCCCTTCTAAGCCCTGCCGTGTGTCCAAACAGCAATTTATTTCCACATGTGGGGTATTGTTTTACTCGGGAGAAATGGCTTTACAAATGTTGTGGTGCTTTTTCTCCTTTAGTCCTTGTGGAAATTAGAAAAAATTAGCTAAACCTACATTTTCTTTGAAAGAATGTAGATTTTCATTTTCATGGCCCATTTTCAATAATTTCTGCAAAAAACCTGCAGGGTCAAAATTCTCACTACACCCCTAGATGGATTCCTCAAGGGGTGTAGTTTTCTCAATAGAGTAACTTTTTTGGCGTTTTCACTATTTTGGTCCCTTAGGGGCTTTGCAAATGTGACATGGCCTCCGCAAACCATTTCTGCTAAATTTGAGCTCCAAAAGCCAAATGGCACTCTTTCCTTTCTTAGCTCCGCCGTGTGTCCAAACAGCCGTTTATTACCACATGTGGGGTATTGCTTTACTCGGGAGAAATTGCTTTACAAATGTTGCGGTGCTTTTTCTCCTTTAGTCCTTGTGGAAATTAGAAAAAATTTGCTAAACCTACATTTTCTTTGAAAGAACATTTTCATTTTCACGGCCTACTTCCAATAATTTCTGCAAAATACCTGCGGGGTCAAAATACTCACTATACCCCTAGATAATTTCCTGAAGGGGTGTAGTTTCCCAAATGGGGTCACTTTTGGTGGATTTCCACTGTTTTGGCACCGAAAAAGCCCTTGAAACCTGACATGGTGCCTAAAATATTTTCTAATAAAAAGGAGGCCCAAAATCCTCTAGGTGCTCCTTTGCTTCTGAGGCCGGTGCTTCAGTCCATTACCACACTAGGGCCACATGTGGGATATTTCTAAAAACTGCAGAATCTGGGCAATAAATATTGAGTTGTGTTTCTCTGGTAAAAACTTCTGTGTTACAAAAAAAATAGATTATAAATGAATTTCTGCAAAAAAAAATGAAATTTGTAAATTTCACATCTACCTTGCTTTAATTCCTGTTTAAAGGGTTAAGAAACTTTTTAAATGCTGTTTTGAATACTTTGAGGGGTGAAGATTTTAAAATGGGGTGACTTTTTGGCGGTTTCTAATATATAAGGCCCTAAAAGCCTCTTCACAACTGAACTGGCCCCTGTAAAAATAGCCTTTTGAAATTTTCTTGAAAATGTGAGAAATTGCTGCTGAAGTTCTAAGCCTTGTGACGTCATAGAAAAATAAAAGGACGTTCAAAAAACGATGCCAATCTAAAGTAGACATGTGGGGGATGTTAATTAGCAACAATTTTGTGTGGTATAACTGCCTGTCTTACAAGCAGATACATTTACATTTAGAAAAATGCTAATTTTTGCAATTTTTCACAAAATTTTGGTGTTTTTCACTGGTAAATATTGAATTTATCGACCACATTTTTCCACTATCATAAAGTCCAATGTGTCACGAGAAAACAATCTCAGAATCGCTTTCATAGGTAAAAGCATTCCGGAGTTATTACCACATAAAGTGAAATATGTCAGATTTGAAAAAATGGGTCTGGTCCTGAAGGCCAAAATGAGCTTGGTCCTGAAGGGGTTAAAGAAACCTCATGCAAAAAAACACTGCAAAAAAAGGTGTAAAAACATTAGCAAGACATCTGCAGATGCTTTTTGTCTTCCAGTTGACCAATGATGATTTCATTTATAACTACTCTAATTTCATTTACTTTATTTTTCTGTATCCCAGTGACCGCCAATATGCCTTTTTTTCAGGCGGTCACTAAGGGGCCTTATTCAGATACAGAAGTCTTTTTATGGCGCATCGGAATAAGCTCGGCACGGGTGTTCCTTAGCGGAAGGAGTCGGTTCTCAGCTGTCTGATGACAGCCAGGCTTCTACTCGAACAGCAAAAAGCAGAGTTGCCTACAATTCTGGGCCATTTAACCCCTTAGATGCCGTGGTCAATAGCAACCGCAGCATCTAAGTGGTTTACAGAGGGAGGGGGCTAACAAAGGCCCAAAGGCCTTCCATGGCTGTATGCCTATTAGGCCATGCGAGATGAATGGCCTAATTAACTGTCTGTCAGTTTTAGGCTATGTTTACATGGCATATGTTTGATACAGAAACACACAAGGCTGAATTCAAGAGCCTCTGAATCCACACATTTTGAAGCTGATTTTCAAATCCTTTTTGATTTTTGTAAATTTATTTTGAAGTGTATTTTGAAGCGTATTTTGAAGCATATTTCCAAAATATGCCTGAAAATGAGCCGTGTGAACATGCCCTTACACTGATAAGCAGTAATGCTTCGTTATACTAAGTATAACAAAGCATTATAGAAGCGATCAAAGCATTACATACTGTACAAAAGTGGGACTTAAATTTTTTTTATCAATGTGAAATAAAGTTAATTAAAAACTAAGCACAAAAAGTGGTTTTATTTTGTCAACGTGTATTTAATTAAAAACTAAGCACAAAAAGTGCCATGACTATGATGATGTTGTCATCCCCTGGAGGGCTTATGGGAGGAAGGCCATAAGGGCCCATTTACTGAGCTAAGGGTTCCATCAACCAAATATGCACCCCTCAGTGACAATACTCCCATTGATGTTTTTGTGAAAGTGGTGGAGGACCAATTAAAACTGATTAACCAGAGAGAGTACTGTTCTAATATTTCTAGCAAAGAGATGGCGGGCCTATTATCTCTAGAAAGGGATGACAACATCATCATAAAGCCCTCTGACAAAGGTGGGAACATAGTGGTGATGGATCGATCACAATACAGCAGGATGTGTCATGGCATCCTGGGTGATCGAAATTGCTATAGGGTGCTCACCAGCAACCCCACCGCCATTTTTAGAGAGAAACTAAAGAACATTCTTGGTCCAGCAAAATCGGGCAATCTTATAAACGACAGAGAAATGAATTTTATGCTGAGGGAGCATCCGCAGACGGCAACATTCTATAGTCTCCCCAAGGTGCATAAAGGGGTGAATCCTTTGAAAGGTCACCCCATTGTATCTGGGATTGACAGCCTCACGCAGAATGCTAGCCTGTACCTTGATCAGGTCCTCAGGCCATTCGTGGTGTCCCTGCCATCTTATTTGAGGGACACCATGGATGTGCTGAGAAGACTGGAGGGTATACGCTGCGACGTTGATGTGCTGTTGGCATCTTTGGACGTTGAGTCTCTATACAGTTCCATCCCACACAATCAGGGATGTAGAGCCATTGAATATTTCCTAATGGATAAAGGGACGCAATACCAGGCCCATAATAAATTTGTCATTGACCTGTTGAGATTTATCTTAGAACACAATTTCTTTTTATTCGATCAGAAGATATACCATCAGCTCAGAGGAGTGGCCATGGGCAGCCCCTGTGCCCCCACCTTCGCCAATCTTTACTTGGGGTGGTGGGAAAAAGAGGTTGTGTTCAGTGACCTTATGGACAAATGGTCAGCTTGCATCTTGCTCTGGATCAGATTTATAGATGACGTCTTGATCCTTTGGACAGGGACCAAGGGGGACTTCCAGGAGTTTGTGGAGATCTTGAATGCCAATGAGTTAGGTCTCTTTTTCACATCTGAAATTCAAGACACTAAAATTACATTCTTGGACATCATGATCTTCAAGATAGACTCAGGGGTGTTACAGACGAACATGTGTCGCAAGGAGACTGCAACAAATAGTCTACTGCGTTGGGAAAGCTGGCACCCAATAAATCTGAAGAGAGGAATAGCGAAGGGCCAATATCTCAGGGCACGTCGAAACTGCTCAACCATCTCGGATTTTAGGGTCTCTGCACGGGATCTTGAGAACAGATTCAGACACAGGGGATACCCCAGGGATGTGTTGAAAGGGGCATATCAAAATGCCCTGGGTTGCAACAGAAACGATCTCTTGAACCCCAAACCGAAAAAAATGGAGGAAGAATCAATCAGGGTTATAGGCACCTTCGACTCTGCCAATAGGGAGGTGAGGGAAGTCCTTAAACGTTTCTGGGGCATCCTTAAAGCTGATCCTGACGTGGGGGACCTGGTGGGGGACTCTCCGTTGATTACATACAGGAGGGGACGTAACCTAAGGGATCGACTTGTTCATAGTGACCTACAACCGCAGGCACATATTAGCACCTGGTTGGATAATAGTATAAAAAGGACTTTTAGATGCGGAACATGTAAAGCATGTGTGTCTATCCTAGGCAGTAGGAACTTTACGAGCACAAAAACCGGAAAAACTTTCAATAACAGGTCATACATTAATTGCAAGACGAAGGGTATTGTCTACCTGATCACCTGTAGATGTGGCCTACAATACGTTGGCAAGACTTGGAGGGAGTTCAGGAGAAGCATCCGTGACCACATTGGGGATGTCAGAAGGAAAGTGGACACCCCGGTATCAAGACATGTGTGGTCATGCCATGATGGGGATGTGTCTGCTCTTGGATTTCAGGGAATTGAACATGTCAGACCCCTTCCTGAGAGGTGGGGACCTGGATAGGAAGATACTACAAAAAGAGGCAGAATAGATATTTAGAATGCAGACCATAAACCCCCATGGCCTTAATGAACAAATTTCCTACTCCTGTTTTCTCTAGTAACATTGTGCGATTCCCTATTGCCACTCATATGCCTGCTCGCTGACCCTGCATATGCCCTGAGAGAGTGTATCTCGGTATTTCACCATGCTTTCTCAGTTGCATCCTGGTGGATATTTTGTGAAGGGCAGCCTCAATGCCAAGGCTACTAGTGTTTGATAAAGAATAAAAAACGGGATACTGAGGCGCTGCTTGATAAAGAGTTAATACATTTAATTGAGGTAGTATAAATAGACAATTGCTACGCGTTTCAACGCCGGACTGGCGTCTTCCTCAGGCCTGAGGAAGACGCCAGTCCGGCGTTGAAACGCGTAGCAATTGTCTATTTATACTACCTCAATTAAATGTATTAACTCTTTATCAAGCAGCGCCTCAGTATCCCGTTTTTTATTCTTTATCAATCAATTTTGGCATCTCTTTGGAGTTTTGCGTTGGGATCGGCAGCAGCTTTGAACTCGCGGATTACTTTTAACTTTACAGGTGAGCAGTTACGATCTTTTGCCCATCAAATTCATAATTGATACACACATGTGGCGCCGTGTTTTTTCACTCTACTTTAAGGCTACTAGTGTGTGTAGGTATGGGTCCCGCCCTAAGTGAGTCTTCATTTGGGACGGCTCCCGGGTATGCTCTTACACCGCTTGGTGCCCATTTTGCCCCATTCCAATATGCTCTGGGGCTGGTACGGGACTCTTCTAGTCTAGGCGCCGGTCCCTTTTATTCATGCCCCATGTCCAGCGTCCCTGATCTGCGATACGAAGGGCAGTTGCCCTCGCCTATCTGAGATGTGAGTTCCCCGGCCAGTATTGTGACGGGATGTTGCTATGCAACGTGTGTAATCACTGGGAGATAGTCTCTTTGAGACGGCTCCCGAGATGTATTACACCTCCTTCTGTCTCCACATTGCCCTATCCGTTTGGGGCAGTGTCTTCCGTGACAGGAGGGGTACTCGATCATGATCCTGTTAGTGGATCCATTGTGTTGTGTGATGTCGGTGGGTAGTTCAGGAGCCGCGTCTAGCGTCCCCTGGTTACAATGGACACCTGTGTCGTCCAGACCCCCTCATTGGTCGTCAGGATCGAGGTGCGCCGCCTCCGGCACGTCACAGAGTGTCGTGTTCAATGCGGATTGGCGGTCTGCCTCGGTGACGACCTCAGGAGGGCGGGCTCTCAACCTTATAAGCCCATAGCTTCTCCGGCGCGTGTGCGGCCAGTACATTAGAGTCGTACACGCGTCTGGAGGCTAAAATCAGCACATGAACAGTGCTATCCAGTGTTCTGCTTTTAACAATTTAAGAATCAATGTCTATGAATCCCTGATGAGGCATCACTTTGATGGTGATACTGAAACTCGTAGGATCTGGATATATTGTAATTTAATGGCAAGGGTGTAGCGAATAACTATACAATAAGCAGGGAGAGAGGTGGTTCCTGGGTGCTATAGACACACCATTCACCCTGGACACTTTCCTTTTCGCCAATCACTTGCTTATGCCTGGTTCTGGAGTTAGTGGCTGGTTGAGCCATATTTTTAACAAATATCACTAATAAACATTTTCTTAATCGTTCTTTCAGGCGGTGAATCTATTTAATTAAAAACTAAGCACAAAAAGTGGTTTTATTTTGTCAACGTGTAAAAAAAATATTTTGGGAGGTGTCTGATGTATTGACGTTGCCACGCCCACCACCGGAGACACCGCTGCTATTTCACTCTGCACGCTTCATGTGGTTGTGCATTGGGAGCGCGATGGTCTGTACCATTACCTGAGCCTAGTAACCTGATCCCCATGTCTGCTGCACGTGCTGTGCCTGTTGCCCTGCCTGCCTTTTGTTCTGATCTGTAGCCTTGGATGTTGGAATCTTGGGCTACACGCTCTCAGCTGTCACTCCTCGTGCCTCCGTCTCTGTTTGTGGTCTGTAGCTGAGGATTGGGAAACTGGAGGAGTCCTACCCTGCTTCACACTAAATCTCACACTGGATCTAAAGCCCCGTTTTCTGAAGCTGGTCCGTGAGTTTTTTTTTGTTCCCTCCAGGATGAGGTTATTATGCTGTCTTGAGATGTGGTGTCAATTAGCACCTCAGTGACTGTTTTGTTTTTTTTGTTGAGGGGAGTGTGTTCATTCTTAGACCTTAGACCTTGTTGAAACAGAGAGTGCTTGTACAAGCATTGATTGAGAAATTATTGATGGAATAGGCACTGCTGAAATTGAAACTGCTGGATTGGGCATTTCTTGATATTGCTGGATTAGCCATTATTTCGACATGGTTGGAATGGGCATTACTGGAACAGGTGTCAGGGATCATTAGCCTGTAGAAAAAGAAAAAGAAAAAATTGATCCAGGAATATAACTAGGCACTCTTGGGTTGGATAAAATTTAACAAAATATTTTATTTATGAATCCAGATAATACCGGCAGTGTAAATTTATACAGCAACAATTTAAAACATTTTTTCTCATGGCCAGGAAAAGAGACATATAATAGCACCTCTATGCTTCTATAATATCACCTCATGAGTATGTATGTAAACACCATATATGCACGGAACAAATTTGAAAAGAAAACAATTTTCAAAACAAAAACGCTGGGTTATGTTCACACTTGCGATTTTCAACCATATATGCTGTTTTTGTCACAAAGTGGCCAGAGTTCCTGTGTAGAGTGATTGGTAATGATGTTTTGATTGGTAAACATCATTACCAATCACTCTACACAGGAACTCTGGCCACTTTGTGACAAAAACAGCATATATGGTTGAAAATCGCAAGTGTGAACATAACCCAGCGTTTTTGTTTTGAAAATTGTTTTCTTTTCAAATTTGTTCCGTGCATATATGGTGTTTACATACATACTCATGAGGTGATATTATAGAAGCATAGAGGTGCTATTATATGTCTCTTTTCCTGGCCAGGAGAAAAAATGTTTTAAATTGTTGCTGTATAAATTTACACTGCCGGTATTATCTGGATTCATAAATAAAATATTTTGTTAAATTTTATCCAACCCAAGAGTGCCTAGTTATATTCCTGGATCAATTTTTTCTTTTTCTTTTTCAATATTCTTTATCAGGAATGGCACCGTGCTATATTATATTGCAATTTTGGGTATCTTTAGGTATGGTTTTGAATAACCACATCTTTTTTCTATAAATCATTAGCCTGTATATTGCTTGCAAAAACATTATTACTTTATATCAGTATATTCCACAAAGAACTTGAATGTAACAAGATGGAGCCTGCATCAGGAACACGCCTATGGAGACACCGCCCCTGGAATGCAAGAGGAGTGTACAGATGAACTCACAGCTGAATAGAGCCAATAGGGCTTAAGCACGTCCCACATCTCTAGGGAGGAGATTTGTAAATTCTTTGTTCAATTAAGTTAGTTGTACTTCCTGTCTCACTGAGGGAGGATGTCTACCAACTTGTTTGCCTGGTATATCTCTTCCACGCATGCCCTCAGTTTCCAATTTACAGAGGTGGGTATTCGGTGTGAAATAACAGGGAAAAGAAAGTGACCCTGACAATTGGCACCCAAACGTGGGGCTACACTCGAGGGGATCTCGGAATCTGGACAACCGACAATCACAGGGTGAAACAGATGACCCGGGACTGCCCAGTGAAGGAGCCTGATCACCTCCACCATCCTCTGGGTAATTATGGACTTGATAGAACATTTAACCTGTCTTATATGCAGGGTGTATAAAGACTGATAAGTCGTGGGACAGGTGCACGCGGGGTGTATAAACACTGATAAGTCCTGGGAAAGGTGCACGCGGGGTGTAAACACTGATAAGTCGTGGGACAGGTGCACGCGGGGTGTATACACTGACAAGTCGTGGGACAGGTGCACGCGGGGTGTATAAACACTGATAAGTCGTGGGACAGGCGCACGCGGGGTGTAAACACTGATAAGTCGTGTGATAAGTCGTAGGTAATATGTTGGCCAGACCACGGTGAAACCGGTCACCAGAGGGTTGCAGACCAAAAGTTGTTATATAAATTACGTGAAGGATATAGAAGGTTAGAATGGATGGTTTACGGTCCATATTCAAATCATCAGGATTACCGTACCCGGACGATCCTATTCGTATGATTTGGGGAAGCGAAGGGAAGGGAAACAGTATGTGAGTAAAACGAAAATGGAAGTGTGCAGGATGCATAGGGGAGGGCGGCTAAAAGCCGGAGACTGGTCAAAAGGTATTCGAGAGAACAAAGGGAAGTTAGGAATGAGAAAGGCATTGTATTATGTTATATGTATTATAAACCACAGGACCAGCCACCGCCCTATAATGGCGGCAGTCCCTCATGTTGGGTGTGTCTTCATTGTGGGCAGCAAAACCCCTCACAGCTGAGCAATGTGTTTCCTGTGGGAGAGGCTGCCCCCACCCCCTGATGTGGTCACGCCCGGCCCAACCAAATCAGTATGAAATGATAGCCTTGTTAATTTTGTCATTTCCCTCAGTAAAGAGTTGACAGTAACACATGCTGCAGTGTTTTCTTCTATTCTAGATTCCGTCCCAGGGGCGCAGGACGCTGTGCACTGGTGAAAAGGCACATCATAATAATATAGAGATAGTGGCCGACAGATTGGACACTGTTACAGATTATGTGGTTGATGTTTTGAACGTAGATAATTCCTATACAATAGTGTGATGAATGATTGCAGATACGTACGTTATCTTGAGTTGTTGTACAGATGTGTGACTCTTGGAGGTTCATTGTATGGGAGAATTTTTGCCGGCATTGAAATTGTTAAGATTTTGAGAACAGAAGCTGTGAGGAGTGAGTGTGTGACCCCCTTCTGTAGAATGTGATGACTGATATCGATTGTGTGGGGGAGGGGGGCTGTGTGATATAACGTGTGCAGTGTGAAGTCTGAGAAGCAGACTGGTATAAGCTTATATATAGAGCATGGACTGATGAGACAAGGGATTACAATATTGCACTGATTTTAGATCTATATTGTATGCTCTTATTTTCAGCAGCAGTAATGTTTACAAACAATTCTTAGTGTTTTGTGTATGGGGTTAAAATCAATCACCAAGCGAGGAAAATATTACAGACCGCTGGATATGTCTGCAAAACTATAAAAGTTACGCTGCATATTTATGTGTTATGATGTGACAAGATTTAATGTTGGAATGTTTTGATGTTAATTCAAATTACTTAAAATACAGATATTGTGAGACACGGGGTCTTGATAATGTATGTGCCCCCACTGTTCCCTATTCTTATATATAGTTTATTGGTTTGCAGTAATTAATATTACCAGATATTATTTTCCGTTTTATTAAATAACTAATTACAATTGTATTGTTTTGTTTTTGTTTTCACACCATGAGGCGCGTGCTATAGTGCGGCCTAAATGTTATTTTGGAAAATGTGAGATGTTTTACAGGTAAATGGTTGCTAGTTATTTTTAAGATAAAATGTATTTTGGTCAGGAGAAAGTAATTTTTGTTCCAGGCTGTTGTGTATTACAGGGGGTTAAACGAGTGCCCCCAGATAGAGTGCCTGTCCTTATTATGTTGAGATGTAGTTTTGAACTCTGCTACATTACTTTCGCAAAGTCCAAAAAGGGGGAAATGGTGAAGGGACTGATCAGGTACAATTTTGGTTTGTTTTGAATTTATGAATTTGGTTCCAGGAGATCTACAAAATGTGTAAGAGACCATCCCCCTCCAGCAAATTTACACAAGAGGCCGAGGTCACTCACAGATGAGTCTTTACAGATTTAGTAGGGAAGGAGGTGAAAATTATCTGAGCATTGTTAATTTTATGTAAAGATTTTAGTAATTTTTATTTGTTTTTGTATTAATCAAGTATTTACAGAACCTGATAAAAGTGAGATTCTCAAAGTGTTCTGGATTATCAGATGAGTGTGGAGAAGTGTATAACATTTGTTTTATTTTTGAGAATGAAGACGCCACCCCTTTGAAATGTTCTATCTATATGTGACATGGGTTTTTAATGTAAATTTGTAATGTAGAAATATTTCATCATCTACAGTATGTGCAAGACAGGATACGAGGCACCAGGTAAATTATCCAGAAACCACTCTCACCTTCTTGTTCATCTCAAGGATCGGAGCTGGAGGTGCTGGCTGAGGCTTGTAACCTGGCAGAAGGTAAGACGGCCGACATTTACACTGGCTCTAGGTACGCTTTTGGCATCACCCACAATTATGGGCCCATTGGTAGAAGGAACTTTATTGGATCATCGGGTAAGCCAATTGAGAGACCAATAGATGACAGAACTGACAACAAGAGTATGTGCAGCCAGGTGTCAGTAAATTGGCTGGATACAATAACGCCACCACTAGGTTTGTAGCAGCCTGCATGATATGCGCATGGCATGACATATGTAAAACAGCAAAGGTACCTGTGAAAAGTGCAGCCCGGCCATATTACCCGTCCCAGCGACTGCAGAACATACAACTACCTGAGGTAGAAGTGTATGACAATGTGCTCGTGTGTGTAGACCTGTTCTCAGGGGGGCCTGAAGCCCGGCCGGTATCTTCCCCACTGCAGAACTGTTGTTTGTACAATGATAAGATGTCAGCAGTTCTCCAGATGTTATTCCAGAAGTTAGTTTGTTTAATAATGATATTCAGAAAGTGTTGTGGGAATATTAAATACTCAGGTTAAGTTTTATGTAAAGTTCTGGATCAGCCTTAGCATTGGAATATTGGAGGCATGCGTCAGTATTATGTTTGTGCAGATGATAACTTCTTGGTGCAAGTAGATTCCCATTTGAAAATATTTTTGTTGTGAAAGGAAAATTTTAGAGCAGAGTGTTCTGTACAGTGTATATGTGTATGTATAGATATATATAAAGAGAAGAAGAATCAGTTTGTATGTATCAGTTTTAGTTACTGCCCAGTGTGAACGTTTAACATAAATATGTACACTACCGTTCAAAAGTTTAGGGTCACTTAGAAATTTCCTTATTTTTTAAAGAAAAGCACAGTTTTTTTCAATGAAGATAACATTAAATTAATCAGAAATACACTCTATACATTGTTAATGTGCTAAATGACTATTCTAGCTGCAAACGTCTGGTTTTTAATGCAATATTTACATAGGTGTATAGAGGCCCATTTCCAGCAACCATCACTCCAGTGTTCTAATGGTACATTGTGTTTGCTAACTGTGTTAGAAGGCTAATGGATGATTAGAAAACACTTGAAAACCCTTGTGCAATTATGTTAGCACCACTGTAAACAGTTTTGCTGTTTAGAGGAGCTATAAAACTGACCTTCCTTTGAGCTAGTTGAGAATCTGGAGCATTACATTTGTGGCTTCGATTAAACTCTCAAAATGGCTAGAAAAAGAGAGCTTTCATGTGAAATGAAGGCTGTTCCATGCGAGAAATTGCCAAGAAACTGAAGATTTCCAACAACGGTGTGTACTACTCCCTTCAGAGGACAGCACAAACAGGCTCTAACCAGAGTAGAAAGAGAAATGGGAGGCCCCGCTGCACAACTGAGCAACAAGTACATTAGAGTCTCTAGTTTGAGAAATAGACGCCTCACAGGTCCTCAACTGGCAACTTCATTAAATAGTACCCGCAAAACGCCAGTGTCAATGTCCACAGTGAAGAGGCGACTCCGGGATGCTGGCCTTCAGGGCAGCGTGGCAAAGAAAAAGCCATATCTGAGACTGGCTAATAAAAGGAAAAGATTAATATGGGCAAAAGCACACAGACATTGGACAGAGGAAGATTGGAAAAAACTGTTATGGACAGACGAATCAAAGTTTGAGGTGTTTGGATCACACAGAAGAACATTTGTGAGACGCAGAACAACTGAAAAGATGCTGGAAGAGTGCCTGACGCCATCTGTCAAGCATGGTGGAGGTAATGTGATGGTCTGGGGTTGCTTTGGTGCTGGAAAAAGTGGGAGATTTGTACAAGGTAAAAGGGATTTTGGAACCAATTTCATCCTACAACAGGACAATGGCCCAAAGCACACCTCCAAATTATGGCAGAACTATTTAGGGAAGAAGCAGGCAGCTGGTATTCTATCTGTAATGGAGTGGCCAGCGCAGTCACCAGATCTCAACCCCATAGAGCTGTTGTGGGAGCAGCTTGACCGTATGGTACGCAAGAAGTGCCCATCAAGCCAATCCAACTTGTGGGAGGGGCTTCTGGAAGCATGGGGTGAAATTTCTCCCGATTACCTCAGCAAATTAACATCTAGAATGCCAAAGGTCTGCAATGCTGTAATTGCTGCAAATGGAGCATTCTTTGACTAAAGCAAAGTTTGAAGGAGAAAATTATTATTTCAAATAAAAATCATTATTTCTAACCTTGTCAATGTCTTGACTATATTTTCTAGTCATTTTGCAACTCATTTGATAAATATAAGTGTGAGTTTTCATGGAAAACACAAAATTGTCTGGGTGACCCCAAACTTTTGAACGGTGGTGTAATTGTTAATGTTTTTCTTCAACTCAATTATCTGATTAAGATAAATTACTGATTATGCGATGAAAAGATTGTTCCCCACAGGAAGTGTCCAACTGGGAGCGGAAGGCATGAGAACCAGATTCTGACAGAATGTCGACGAATAAAGGAAGGTAAACCGGTAGCACCCAAGGCACTCTTGATGGCACTTGCATTGATGGTGTATGACCTCACATATGCCCCAAGACTGCAAGGATCGATGTGGTAAGATCTTAATTGGTATGTCCCAGGCTTTACAGCTGATGATGGTAAATTCTGTTAGAGCTGTTTGATTTGCCTACAGAACACGAAGAGAACAGAACTTGAGAGGCCTTCCCAGGTAGAACAAATCAGAGTAGGGGGAGGAAAATTGGTTTGAGACACTTGTCAGATAAACATGTGGAATCCGTGTATATTTCTGTGAATAGGAGATGTTCCAGGTAATCAGCTGAGAATAAGATATAAATCCTGCTGGAAAGTGTAACACCAAGTGCAAATACAATGTACCCAGTAATTACACATCTTCTAGGCGCCCTGTCCAGTGGAACAGAGAAGTTTTTTTTGTATAAAGGTGTTTGATGTGGTTTAAGGGCCTGACATTATTATTGTATATACTTAGAACAACTTTTATAGTGTATGCGGATGATGTTATCACCAGATTAGTATTTATTTTAACAATTGACAAGGGTTGGGCGTCCCCAGCAAGTGCCAGTAAGCATGAACTTGAAGACTTTTAATATGATGAACTCCATCACTGAGATGCGGCAGGCGCAGCCTGAACCAGTACAACGCGTTTGTCATGAACTGACGGCAGTGTCACAATTCTAAGCAGCCGTGCAGACAAGTAACTTGCCAGAGGAAAAGGACAGATGCGGAGGGTTTGTGCTAGTCACAATAAAACTCCACTACTCCGTCTACGTGGGAACTCACCCCAGGCTCACAGCATGAGGTGCTATGTACAGCCCGGTGACGTATACTAAAAGAGACTGTGTCTGACAGATGAGAAGGACCAAACCAAGTCCTGATGACATCAGCAAAGATCAAACTGAAGACCAAAGACCTGAGTGAATCCGTCAGCAGTATCCAAGTGTTTTAATAAGTAAGTGACCAGGGGGGGGGAGGGGTAATAATAAATCCCCCATTAGACACCACTGTACAGTCTGACTCCACAATTATGTGGGTTACCCTGAGGGTGACAGTCAGTGAAGAGCAGAAGACAAAAGAAGAAGATGACGATGATGTACAGGACTTGCAATGAACTGATAGGACCCAAAACCTGAGGGTGATAGCATGAGATTGGTGATAGCATTATATTATTAATTGAGGCCCTATTGTTTATATTGTCTGCGGTTTATAATTATAATATGTGTACATATGCCACGGTACTGCAAATTACAATCTGAGGGGGTTTATGAGGAGGTGTGAGGTGAAGGTCACTGGTTGTTGTCACTCATATATAAGAAGTACAGGGCAGCAATGAGAGCCGGGAGGATATGTTAACTGGGTGTCTTGAGGTTTGGGGAAGATGCTGCCCATGACCTGTTATATCTGCAGGGGTAAAAGTCCCATTAGGACAGTAAGTGACAGTGCGACAATTATGACCAATACAAGTGCCGTGGAGGAGAAGTTTGGATTATTGCCAATATTAGTAGGTTTAACAGTAAAGAGGGTGAGGGGCTTAGAAGCCAGATTCGAGGGTCCATACTAGGTCCTCCTGATCTCGCCCACTGCAGTTAAGCCGGAAGGAAGGCCAACATGGATGGCACTGCAAGAGGGTCTCTTCAAAAGATTGACTATCATCATATACATCCTAAATCCTGAGGAGAATAGGGAAAGTTAGGACCACTCCAAAACCTTGGAAGTCCAGGTACAAAGGGGGGTCACTCATAAGGAGTAGCTCGTCTCAAGCTGGTGAAGAAATCCAAAACCCCTACCCGCCTGGTTCGAGTGGTCAGTAGTAGGTTGCTAGGCAAGACTCAGGGATAGAGTAATAATATTTTTAGGGGGGACTGTCAGGGATCATTAGCCTGTATATTGCTTGCAAAAACATTATTACTTTATATCAGTATATTCCACAAAGAACTTGAATGTAACAAGATGGAGCCTGCATCAGGAACACGCCTATGGAGACACCGCCCCTGGAATGCAAGAGAAGTGTACAGATGAACTCACAGCTGAATAGAGCCAATAGGGCTTAAGCACGTCCCACATCTCTAGGGAGGAGATTTGTAAATTCTTTGTTCAATAAAGTTAGTTGTACTTCCTGTCTGACTGAGGGAGGATGTCTACCAACTTGTCTGCCTGGTATATCTCTTCCACGCATGCCCTTAGTTTCCAATTTACAGAGGTGGGTATTCGGTGTGAAATAACAGGGAAAAGGAAGTAACCCTGACACAGGCATCATGGGATCAGGCATTAAAGAATTGTCATTTTTGTAAACAACACTGAATTGATACTGAAAGTCAGCACTGCTTGAATAGTCATTGCTGATTATAGAGATTGCTGGAACAGGCGTTGCTGTGTTATTTCTGGTGCAAGTATTGCTGGAGTGGAAACCGCCGGAATACTTACTGTTGAAAAAGTATTTATGGAATAAGTAGTGCTGGAATAGGCCTTACTGGAAAGAACATTTCGGGAGTCGGCATCGTTAAATAATGTTGGAGTGATTATTGCTTGAATAGATACTGGCATAGTTGGAATTAGTCGTGTTGGAAAACGGGGGGTTTGTGTGGTTTTACCGCCTGTTGCATTTTGTCTCTGGAAATAATTCCCAAACTTTTCTGACTTTAGGAAAAAATTGGAGTAGTTATATGGTATTATTGAGCCCCTATTTCATCTGCTGCTTGAATCTGTTATATCTACTGTGGATTATTTACTTCGTTTACAGTATTGTGGGAAACATATCTATTGCTTAACAATATTGTATGAACGTACGTGGCTGTTTATTCATTTATTTATTCTAACTGCCACTTGCTGTATTTAGAGCTATCTGATTAAGGGGGGTTGTCTGTATGAAAATTTTTATGATGACCAGAAGAGGTAGGGAAGAACTTAGGGGGGGGGGGGTGTATCCAGGGAGAGAAAAAAGGCATTATAGGCAAGGCAGAAAATTTGAAAATGTATACATTTTTTAATTCTCCTCCAATGTTTTCCCCAAAAAATAGGGGAGATAGAAGTAGTAAGGAAAAAATCTTAATTAGAATCGGCAGAATCCAGCTTAATAATAAAAGTAGGAGGTATAATATCTGTGGAATTGGCCCCATCCATAGATCAGGAGGGTGTAACAGGCCAAAATAAAAGAGAACTTACTCTTAATGATATCTCAGGTCAGATCTCCCAGTGCTGTACGGCTATAAAAAAATTGTCCAATCAAATGGGATGGGTAAAGACAGAAATATCCCTGTTGAGAAACGATATGGGGAAATCCGGAATTGGGTGGAAAAGGTTGAGAATATAATAAATCTGGTGCAAGACAACAATAATGGCTTGATAAAAGAGGTTAAGAATTTGCAAAAATCAAATAAAATCTTGGAGGAAAAGGTATTCGATTTGGAGAATCGTGCCAGGCGGCAAAATGTTAGGATAGTCGGCCTTCCCGGAGGGGTTGAGGGGAACAATCCTGTAAAATTTGTATCAAACTGATTTTTTAATACATTTGAAAAAGAGGATTTTACTTCCTTAATGTTTGTGGATAGAGCTCACAGGGTTACGGGTAACCCCAGGCCATCTGGAGCTCCACCAGGAGCATTACTAAGTAAATTGAAGTAAATTGTTAACATCAAGAGACAAAGAATTGATATTGCAGAAAGCTACAGGAAAAACTGAAATAATGTAGAATTGTAAAATAATGTTATTTGCAGATTATGCGACAGAGATTCAAAAGAAAAGGACTGTCTTTATAGAGACTAAGAGGAAATTGAGAGCAGCAGGGATTCAATATGCTTTAAAGAGGCTCTGTCACCAGATTTTGCAACCCCTATCTGCTATTGCAGCAGATCGGCGCTGCAATGTAGATTACAGTAACGTTTTTATTTTTAAAAAACAAGCATTTTTGGCCAAGTTATGACCATTTTTGTATTTATGCAAATGAGGCTTGCAAAAGTCCAACTGGGCGTGTTTAAAGTAAAAGTCCAACTAGGTGTGTATTATGTGTGTTACAACAGGGCGTGTTTACTTCTTTTACTAGCTGGGCGTTCTGACGAGAAGTATCATCCACTTCTCTTCAGAACGCCCAGCTTCTGGCAGTGCAGACACACAGCGTGTTCTCGAGAGATCACGCTGTGTCGTCACTCACTTCCTGCCCCAGGTCCTGCATCGTGTCGGACGAGCGAGGACACATCGGCACCAGAGGCTACAGTTGATTCTGCAGCAGCATCGGCGTTTGCAGGTAAGTCGATGTAGCTACTTACCTGCAAATGCTGATGCTGCTGCAGAATCAACTGTAGCCTCTGGTGCCGATGTGGCCGACACGATGCAGGACCTGGGGCAGGAAGTGAGTGACGTCACAGCGTGATCTCTCGAGAACACGCTGTGTGTCTGCACTGCCAGAAGCTGGGTGTTAACGAACAGAAGTGGATGATGCTGATTCGTCAGCATCATACACTCCCATTCCTAATGCCCAGCTAGTAAAAGAAGTAAACACACCCCGATGTACACACATAATACACGCCCAGTTGTACTTTTACTGTAAACACGCCCAGTTGGACTTTTGCAAGCCTCATTTGCATAAATACAAAAATGGTCATAACTTGGCCAAAAATGCTCGTTTTTTAAAAATAAAAACGTTACTGTAATCTACATTGCAGCGCCTATCTGCTAATAGCAGATAGGGGTTGCAAAATCTGGTGACAGAGCCTCTTTAATGTTTACGGCCAGGTTAAAAGTATTTTTTTAATGGGTGGACAGAATTCTTTGAAAATGTGTCTAAAGCCTCGGGTTCGATTGAAGCTAATATTAAAAGCTAAAAGAGGTGATAAATGCAGCAGGTGAGGGGATTTAGGTATTCTTATTTGTTATAGATGGAGCGGTGGGGAGAATGGTGGGTGTGGGGATGGTTTAGCTAGGGACCTGTGGACTGGAGAGGAGGTTGCAATTATCTCCAGTTTTGGGTCGCGAGATGGGTTGGGGCGGGTGGGTCTATTTTTTTATTTTTTTTTGGTCCTTCTCTTTTTTCTCATCCTATGTATATATCCATACTCCTTTCCCAGGAATTTTTTCTATTATGTTATTTAAACAGTGGCTAATGCAGAAATTTTATCATGGAATGTGAGGGGACTTGGTGATAAGCTTAACCCCTTCAGGCCTGTTTTGGCCTTCAGGACACAGCCGATTTTTTCAAATCTGACATGTGTTAATTTATGTAGTAATAGCTTTTACCTATCCAAGCGATTCTGAGATTGTTCTCTCGTGGCATGTTGTACTTTATGTTAGTGAAAAAATTTGGTCGATAAATTTGGTATTTATTTATGAAAAACACAAAAATGTAACATTTTTTTTGCAAAAATTAGCATTTTTCTAAATTTAAACGTATCTGCTTGTAAAACAGATAGTAATACCACACAACATAGTTACTAATTAACATTTACCATATGTCTACTTTATGTTTGCATCATTTTTTGAACGTACTTTTATTTTTCTAGGACGTTACAAGGCTTAGAACTTTAGAAGCAATTTCTCATATTTTAAAGAAAATGTCAAAGGGCCATTTTTTCAGGGACCAGTTCAGGTCTGATGTGGCTTTGAGGGCCTTATATATTAGAAAATACCCATAATTCACCCCATTTTGAAAATTGCACCCCTCAAGGTATTCTAATCAGCATTCACAAAGTGTTTTAACTCTTTAGGCGTTTCACAGAAATTAAAGCAATGTAGAGGTGAAATTTACAAACTATTTTTTTTTTGCTGAAATTCATTTTTAATTAAAAAAAATTTGTAACACAAAAGGTTTTACCATAGAAATGCAACTCAATATTTTATTGCCCAGATTCTGCAGTTTTTAGAAATATCCCACGTGGCCCTAGTGCGCTAATGGACTGAAACACCGGCCTCAGAAGCAAAGAAGCACCTAGTGGATTTTGGGCCTCCTTTTTTTTAGAATATATTTTAGGCATCTTGTCAGGTTTGAAGAGGTCTTGTGGGGCCAAAACAGTGGAAACACCCGAAAGTTACCCCATTTTGGAAACTACACCTCTCAAGAAATGTATCTAAGGGTATAGTTAGCACTTTGGATTTTGGAGCACGGATTTTGCTGGATTGTTTTTCGGTGCCATGTCGCGTTTGCAACGCCCTGGAGGGACCAAAACAGTGGAAACCCCCCAAAAGTGACCCCATTTTGGAAACTACACCCCTCAAGTAATTTTTCTAGGGGTATAGTTAGCATTTAGACTCCACATGTTTTTTACAGAATTTATTAGAATTAGGCCGCGAAAATGAATATCAAAATTTTTTCCACTAAAATTTTGAATTTTCTCATTTTCACAAGGTATAAAGGAGAAAAAAACAACCAATTTTGTAAACACATTTTTCCCGAGTACGGAAATACCCCACATGTGGTCATAAATTTTTTCATTAGAAATTAATTAACCCTTTCAGGACTGATCCATTTTTTGCTTTCTTATTTTCATTTTTCACTCTCCGCCTTCCAAGAGCCATAACTTTTTTCTTTTTCCGTCAGTAGAGTGTTGTGAGGGCTTATTTCTTGTGGGAGGAGTTGTAGTTTCTATTGACACCATTTAAAGTACCATAAAATGTACTGAGAAACTGAAAAAAAATTCTTTGCGGGCTGAAATTGGAAAAAAATCTGATTCCATTTTTTGGGGGGTTCCGCTTTTACAAGCGAAAACTTTATTTTACTTTATTCTGCAGCTCAATACAATTACGGTGATACCAAATATATATAGTTTTTTTTATATTATACTACTTTTACAAAGAAAAATCTAATTGTTAAAATAAAAATTGTTTTGTTTCACCACATTCTGAGAGCCGTAACTTTTTTATTTTTCGGTTGATTGAGCGGTGGGAGGTCTTATCTTTTGCGGGACGAGCTTTAGTTTTTATTGGTACCATTTTTTGGTACATAAAAAGTAATCAAAAAGTTGTAATACATTTTTTTTTGAGAGCTAAGGTGACAAAAAAAAATGTGATTTTGGCGGTATAAATTATTTACGTTTTATACGGTGTTCACCGTGCGAGTTAAATAATGGTATATTGTAATAGTTCGGCCTTTTACGGATGTAGTGATACCAATTTTGTTTATTTTTTTACATTACTTTAATGTATTGCAGTATATTGTTATTTTTACAGGCTTCTGTAACAGCACGATCGCTGTTCCTGTCCGTTAGTCCCGGTTGTCAGCTGTAATAGTGCGCAAAGGTGTTAATGAACAGCGGATGGTTCAAAGTGAATATTGCAATTTTCCACTGATATGCCATTTTAGTGCATAATATGTTGTGCCCAGTTTGTGCCACTGAAGACAAATACCTCATAAAACGTTAAGCAGGTTCTCCCAGGTATGGTGATGTTATATATATATATATATATATATGGGTGCAAACTGCTTTTTGGGTACGCTGCAGGGGTCAGAAGGGAGGGAGCGCCATTTTGCTTTCGGAGTGCAGATTTTGCTTGGTAATAGTTCAGTTTGGGGTTTTGCTGGTATTTCAGTTTATAATGTGGGGGCGTATGTAATCTGTGCGGAGTACATCCGGTCAGAATAAGAGGGTATAATAATACGGTAAATAAATAATAATTCATAAATATGGGGCCGGTGTCGCACTGATAAATGGTGCCCGATCTTAGACGCTGTGTGTCTGTGAACTGCCAGAAGCTGGGTGGTAACGAAGAGAAGTGGATGATGCTGATTCGTCAGCATCATACACTTCTATTCACAACGCCCAGCTAGTAAAACAAGTAAACACACCCAGATGTAACGAACACAATACACGCCCAGTTGGAAATAAGATTAAAAACGCCCAGTTGTCCATAAGAAAGGCTAATTTGCATAAATATAAAAATGCTCATAACTTGGCCAAAAATGCTCGTTTTTGAAAAAGAAAAACGTTACTGTTATCTACATTGCAGCGCCGATCAGCTGCAATAGGAGATAGGGGTTTGAAAATCTGGTGACAGAGCCTCTTTAACGTTTCCCCGAGGCAGTCCTTTTTCAGATTTTCATTTTCGTTCTTTCCTCCTCAACTTCCAAAAGCCATAACGTCTTTATTTTTCCATCGATATAGTCCTATGAGGGCTTAATTTTTGAGGGACGAGTTGTAGTTTTTCGTAGCACCATCTATTTTGCCATATAATGTACTAGGAAACGGGAAAAAAATTATTTGTGGGGTAGAAAATGAAAAAAAACAGCGATTCCTCCATGTGTTTTTGCGCGCCGTTTTTACGGAATTCACTGTGAAATTAAAACAACACGTTTACTTTATTTTGTGGGTCAATATGATTACGGTGATACCAAATATATATAGTTTTTTCTATATTTTACTACTTTTACAAGTAAAAACCTAATTTTAAAAAAGAGAATTTATTTTATGTCGCCAAATTCCGAGAGCCATAACTTTTTTATTTTTCCGTCGATTAAGTGGTATGAGGGCTTATTTTTTGCGGGATAAGCTGTAGTTTTTAATAATACCATTTTGGTGTACATGCGACATTTGGATCACTTTTTATTTCATTTCATGTGGGAGATTAGGTGACCAAAAAATTCTGGCGTTTGCAATTTTTATTTTAACGGTGTTCACCGTGCGGGTTAAATAATGATACATTGTAATAGTTCAGACTTTTACGGATGCGGTGATACCAATTATGTTTATTTATTTATTTTTTTACTATGCTTTAGGGGGAAAATGGGAAAAGGGGGAGTTTTTGAACTTTTAATATTTTAAAAATGTTTTACATAAAAAAAACCTGTATTTAACTAATTTTTACTTTTCTTTATTAGTCCCCCTAGGGGACTTCAACCAGCGATCATTAGATCGCTTGCACGATACAATGCAATACTAATGTATTGCAGTATATCGTGATTCTGACAAGGCTTAATAGGTGCACAAAGATGGCGGACCTGGGGGCCTTCATTAGGCCCCCAGGCAGCCATAGCAACCATCGCCCACCCCGCAGGGGGTGCGATGAGCTGTTAGAGGGGGTCGCTCCCCTCTTTATAACGATTTAAATGCTGCGGTCGCTATTGACCGAATCATTTAACAAGTTAAACGAGCGGGATCGCGCTCGAGCGCGATGCCGCTAGTTACTCTGAAGTATCGGCTGTAACAAACAGCTGACACCGGCATCGTATGGAGCGGGTTCACTCCGTGAGCCCGTACCATACTTCCCTTACCCGACTTTGGCATATGGATACGTCAAATGTCGTGAAGGGGTTAAGGAGAGGAAACTTCCTATCTCCATGTCAGAGACACTAATAATATTAATACTTAAAAAAAAAAAAAAGTCCCCTTAAATGTGGATTCGTATCATCCTATTTCACTGATGAATACAAACATTAAATTATTTGCCAAAATGTTAGCCTCTCGTCTTTCAGTGATGATGGCTGACTTGGTTCGTGAAGATCAGACTGGCTTTATTAAGGGTAAATCTACCTCCACCAATATTAGAAGGTTGTTTATGAGTATACAGTCAAAACCAGATAATAATGGTGAAAGGCTGATTTTTTTCCCTAGATGCAGCCAAGGTCTTTGATACGCTTGAATGGTCTTATGTATGGGAAGTAGTGGAAGGTATGGGTTTTGGTACTAATCTTATCAAGTGGATTAAATTGTTGTATTCTGAACCAATGACCAGATTGGAAATTAATGGGATAGTATTGGGCACCTTCCCGATTGGTAGGGGGACTAGGCAGGGGTGTCCACTCTCTCCACTTTTATTTGCTTTAGGAATTGAACCATTGGCGGTTCGAATTAGAGGCGATGAGGAGATTGTGGGATTTAAATATCTGGACAGGAAGGAAAAGTTGCTCTCTATGCAGATGATATTCTACTTTTCTTGGGGTTCTACCCATTGGTCGGGAGGGTACTCGATATCTTAAAGGAATTTGGGGGAGTATCAGGGTTGCAAATTAGCTGGGGGAAATCAATGATGTTGGAGTTTATTCCCCCTGATAATGGAATACAGATAGCTCAGGGAAACGACCTATTTAAGTATCTCGGTATAAACATTATGAAGGCTTTGTTTGGTTATAATCGTTACAACATTGATCCACTCATACATAAAATGAGAACTAGGATAAAGATTTGGTCTAAACTGGGATTGAATATAGCGGTGAGAATATCCCTTATTAAAATGTTACTGATTCCCTCTATTTTGTATATTATGACTAATTGCCCGATATGGCTTCCTGATAAAGAACCATAGAAAGTTTGTTTAGGGACCTGGTCTGGAGAGGAAGGCAGCCGAAAATAAAATTGAATCATCTACAGAGGCCGGTTGATCAGGGGTATTCCTGTAGTGAAATTATTTTATATTGCAGCCCAGATTAAAATGATGTGTGAGAGAAAGGAAAATATAGTCTATACAGAACTTACAGGGAGGAAGTTTCCCTTTTTGAAGAGGTATGGTGCTATTGAGTTACTGGAAACAGGGATAATGGCAGGCATAGTTCAGGTTGAGTTTCCAACAGCAGTCATGGCTCAAAAACTGTGGAAAGCTCTAAAGAACAAACTGGGTAATTATGGTCTATGTAATAATGCCCCAATATGGGGGAATAAAAGGTTAGATAATGAGTACTTTCAGTACGAGGTATTTATAAACTATCACAATTATATAAAGGGAAAAATATTCGTACATATCAAGATTTGAGTATGGAGTATGGACTCTCTCCAAAGAGTTTTTTTTTTCAATATTTACAGATGAAAACAGCTCTTGGGCGAAGGAAATATTCAACTCAAATGCAGACATTGCCCGAAGTCGACTATATAGCTGGGCAAACTAAGATGAAAAAGATGAAAGGTTAATATCTAGAATATATGGTATGGTGATTAAAGGAAGTAGGCAGGAATTACCGATAGATGTAGGAGTTAGATGGGAAAGAGATGTGGGTGAGATTTCACTGAATCAATGGGATAGAATAGCAAATGCCATCCCTCACTTACAGTGGAGGAAATAAGTATTTGATCCCTTGCTGATTTTGTAAGTTTGCCCACTGTCAAAGACATGAACAGTCTAGAATTTTTAGGCTAGGTTAATTTTACCAGTGAGAGATAGATTATATAAAAAAAAAAAAAAAAAAAATCACATTGTCACAATTATATATATTTATTTGCATTGTGCACAGAGAAATAAGTATTTAATCCCTTTGGCAAACAAGACTTAATACTTGGTGGCAAAACCCTTGTTGGCAAGCACAGCAGTCAGACATTTTTAGTAGTTGATGATGAGGTTTGCACACGTTAGGTGGAATTTTGGCCCACTCCTCTTTGCAGATCATCTGTAAATCATTAAGATTTCGAGGCTGTCGCTTGGCAACTCGGATCTTCAGCTCCCTCCATAAGTTTTCGATGGGATTAAGGTCTGGAGACTGGCTAGGCCACTCCATGACCTTAATGTGCTTCTTTTTGAGCCACTCCTTTGTTGCCTTGGCTGTATGTTTCGGGTAATTGTCGTGCTGGAAGACCCAGCCACGAGCCATTTTTAATGTCCTGGTGGAGGGAAGGAGGTTGTCACTCAGGATTTGACGGTACATGGCTCCATCCATTCTCCCATTGATGCGGTGAAGTAGTCCTATGCCCTTAGCAGAGAAACACCCCCAAAACATAATGTTTCCACCTCCATGCTAGACAGTGGGGACGGTGTTCTTTGGGTCATAGGCAGCATTTCTCTTCCTCCAAAAACGGCGAGTTGAGTTAATGCCAAAGAGCTCAATTTTAGTCTCATCTGACCACAACACCTTCTCCCAATCACTCTCAGAATCATCCAGATGTTCATTTGCAAACTTCAGACGGGCCTGTACATGTGCCTTCTTGAGCAGGGGGACCTTGCGGGCACTGCAGGATTTTAATCCATTACGGCGTAATGTGTTACCAATGGTTTTCTTGGTGACTGTGGTCCCAGCTGCCTTGAGATCATTAACAAGTTCCCCCCGTGTAGTTTGCGGCTGAGCTCTCACCTTCCTCAGGATCAAGGATACCCCACGAGGTGAGATTTTGCATGGAGACCCAGATCGATGTCGATTGACAGTCATTTTGTATGTCTTCCATTTTCTTACTATTGCACCAACAGTTGTCTCCTTCTCACCCAGCGTCTTACTTATGGTTTTGTAGCCCATTCCAGCCTTGTGCAGGTCTATGATCTTGTCCCTGACATCCTTAGAAAGCTCTTTGGTCTTGCCCATGTTGTAGAGGTTAGAGTCAGACTGATTAATTGAGTCTGTGGACAGGAGTCTTTTATACAGGTGACCATGTAAGACAGCTGTATTTAATGCAGGCACCAAGTTGATTTGGAGCGTGTAACTGGTCTGGAGGAGGCTGAACTCTTAATGGTTGGTAAGGGATCAAACACTTATTTCTCTGTGCAAAATGCAAATAAATATATATAATTTTGACAATGCGATTTTTTTTTTTTTTAATATATATATAATCTATCTCTCACTGGTAAAATTAACCTAGCCTAAAAATTCCAGACTGTTCATGACTTTGACAGTGGGCAAACTTACAAAATCAGCAAGGGATCAAATACTTATTTCCTCCACTGTATCTAAGAACCCAACGTATAGAGTGACTCAACTATATATACTATATAGAGCTTCTTAGGGTGGCAAAATTTAAAAAAAATGTGAACCCTGATTGTCCGAAATATAAAGTAGCTACAGGGAGTCTTTTCCATATGTTATGGGAGTGTGAAAAGATCAAACAATACTGGACAATGATGTTGGACCGAATTAAAGCTATTTATGAATAAATTGTGTAATATTGTATATCATTTTTTGGAAAATGTATAATAAAAACGAATGAAATCCAAATTTTTTTTTTTTAAAAACCCCCACACATATAAGGTATTGCCGCGATCATAACAGCCTGAACAATAAAGTTTACACGTTATTTAACCCCTTAGTGACCACCAATACGCCTTTTCACGTGAGTCACTAATGGGCTTTAGGCTAGGCTGACGCCTTTTCACGTCAGCCTAGTCTAAGTCCTGCACGGGTCTCCCGTGCAGGCAGGAGCCGGGGCTCTGCTGTCTGATGACAGCTGAGCTCCTGCTCCAACGCCCGCGATCGAAGTTTATTTAACCCGTTAAATGCCGCCGTCAATAGCGACCGCGGCATTTAACTTTGTTTACAAAGGGAGTGCGCTCCCTCTGTCACCCATCGGCGGCCCGCGAATGCAATCGCGGGTCTCCGATGGGGTGTCATGGCAGCCGGGGGCTTGATAAAAGCCCCCAGGTTTGCCCTGGACATATGCCTGTTAGGACGCGCCGGAGGCACGTCCTAACAGATTGCCTGTCAGATTTACACTGACAGGCAATAATGCTCTGGTATACAAAGTTTACCAAAGCATTATAGCAGCGATCGGAACATCGCACAGTAAAGTCCCCTAGTGGGACTAATAAAATAAGTCATCAAAGTGAAATAAAGATTATTAATAAAAAGTACAATAAAATAATAAATAAAATCATTTTTTTCCATAAAAAGTGGTTTTATTTAGTAAAAGTGTAAAAAAAAAAAAAAAAAAGTACACATATGTGTTATCGCCGCGACCGTAATGACTCCATTAATAGAGTTAATATGTCATTTAAACCGCAAGGTGAACACCGTAAAAAAAAAAACGCAAAAAACCATGGCGAAATTGCAATTTTTTTCCATTGCCCCCCCAAAAAATCATAATAAAAATGAATCAATAAGTCCCATGCACCCCAAAACAGTACCATTCAAAACTACGTCTTGTCCCGCAAAAAACAAGCCCAAAAAATCACTACATTGATGGAAAAATAAAAAAATTACGGCTCTTGCAAAGCGATGATGCAAAAACAAATAATTTTAGTTCAAAAGTGTTTTTATTGTGCAAAAGTCGTAAAACATAAAAAAAAACTCTACATATGTGGTATCGCCGTAATCGTACCGACCCATAGAATAAAGGTAACATGTTAATTACGTCGCACAGTGAACGGCGTCAATTTAAAAACGCATAGAACAATGGCGGAATTTCAGGTTTTTGTTATAATCCCCCCCAAAAAGGTTAATAAAAGTTAATATAAAAATTATATGTACCCAAAAATGGTGCTATTAAAAAGCACAACTAATCCCGCAAAAAACAAGTCCTCATACAGCTATGTAGACGAAAAAATAAAAACGTTATAGCTCTTTGAATGCGACTATAGAAAAACGAATAAAATAGCTTGCTCATTAAGGCCTAAAATGGGCTGGTCACTAAGGGGTTAAACCTCATGTTTAACGGCATAAGAAAAAAAAGTGAAAAATAATAATTGCTTTTTTTCATCCCCCTCACCCTCTTGAAATGCTTTGATGGAAAAACAAATTATTTTCTTTCAAAAGTGTTTTTAGTGTGCAAAGGAGTAAAACATAAAAAATTTTACATATTTGGTATCATTGTAATCGTATCGACCCATAGAATAAAGGTTACATGTTATTTACGATGCACATTGAACGGCATAAATTTAAAACGAAAAAAATAAAATAAACGTGGAATTGTTGTTTTCTTTCCATTCCTCTCCAAAAAAAGTAAAAAAAAAAAAGTTAATCAATAAAGTATATGTAACCCAAAATGGTGCAATTAAAAAATACAACTCATTCCGCAAAAGACAAGCCCTCATACAGCTATGTTGACAGGTAAAAAAAGTTATAAGGCCCTGTTCACACAGCGTGCATTTGATTGTATTTTGGCGCGTTTCACGCACCAAAATATTTGTCAAAAACACTTGATTAAGCTTCCCATTTAAATCAATGGGAAAGTGCGCAGTTAGTACATACAACACATTTTTTTTACGCAAGCGTATTGAAAAAAGCGCGTCGTGTAAAAAAAAAAGTGTCAGGTTAATTCTTTGATGCGTAGAATACGCTGAAAACACGCCAAATGTTCCCAAATTTAATGGGAGTCCTAATTGCGCAAAAGCGTTCACAAAATGCGGCAAAAAATAAGTTGAAAAAACGCCTGTATTTTAAAAAGCGCTTCACAAGAGGTGCTCGCGTATTTGACACGTATACGCGTCATTTTTCTTTTAAGCGCCACGTGAACATGCCCTAACTCATTGAATGCAACAGTAAAAAAATTGCTTGGTCATTAAGGGCCAAACGACGCCGGTCATTCAAGGGTTAAATAATCAGTATTTCTACAGTTTAGTATTTTTAAGGCATATATTTATCAATGAAGTAGATAAAGACATCTTAATGCTCCTGATTGGAGACTGTTGTCCTTCATTAGCAGCTTATTCATATCCATCGCCCGGGCAATGCTCCCACATTTCCTTCTTCAATGCTTCATTATTTGGCTTAAAAAGCCCTTGAAAGCCACAAAATTACTTTGAAGGGCGTTTCAAAACAGGAGGAAAAAATAGCATTTGGGTTTAGAGATACATCAGTTAAAGCGGTTTTCCCATCAGAGACATTTTTGACATATTCACAGGATATGTCATAAATGTCAGATAGATGCGGGTCCCACCACTATGACCCACACCTATCTCTAGAATGGGGCCACCTAAACCCGGTTCTACTGCTCTATGTTGTGGTTGAAGCGTGTGATTTCTGACCATGAATTACGGAAACAGCGCAGCTCTCTGAGCTATGCTGTTTCCGTAAGTCCCATAGAACCGAATGGTAGTTACAGAAACAGCGTAGATCACTGCTTCCTTAACTGCCATTCACTACTATGAGAGTTACGGAAACAGCGTAGCCCAGTGAGCTACGCAGTTTTCGTAACTCCCGACCATGAAGTCAGGAAGTGACCGGGAGGCAGCGAGAGCAGAAAGAGGTACAACAGGGTTTAGTGGACCCTGTTCCTGTGGAAACAACTTTAAGTAGAAAGACACCCCTGCCATTGTATTAAAATAACTACTGAGGGCTATATGGGGGGAATTATATTTCAAGGGGAGGTTAGATTGTATGACTGACTGCTGGGGGCTCTATAGGAGGGTCTGAGTGTCTGACTCTGATGTCTCTGTGGGGGAGGAATCCCGCCCATAGAGACCTCAGCAGTTCGTCGCTCAGACCCGCCGATAGAGCCCCCAGCAGTCAGTCAGACAATCTGACCTCCCCTTGCAATATATTAGTAACTATTGAGGGCTCTACGGGAAGGGAGGGGATTATACTGAAAGGGGGCTCTAACCATATAAATGACTGCAGAGGACTCTATGAAGGGGGGAATAATCCCCTCACCCCCATAGAGCCCTCAGTATTTATTATAAAGCAGGGGGGTTGAGTGTCTGACTGCTCTATGGGTGGAAATGATTATCCCCCCATAAAGCCCTCTGCAGTGATTTAGATGGACCCCCCAGCACCTTGCTGTATAATTAATCCGCCCCCATAACGTCGGCCGATCATTTTAAAGTGGGCTGAGAGGTGTGTTCTAACTTCTACCACTAGCAGACGTGCCTATCGTGACTCACATCTGCTAGCCCTGTCCCGCCCCTGCAATTGCTGTCCCTCCCCCTCCTCCCCATCAGCAGCGGCTCTATTCATTTCCAGCTGCCCCTACTATTGCTCTCCCTGACAGAACTATGCAGCTCGCTAGAGCCGCTAATGGCCGCAGTGGCCTAAGGCCATTAGCGGTGGAAACACGCTGCATAGTTCTCTCAGTGATTTTTAAAACTATGTGCGGTTCCGGTGGCCATGGGTTCCCTTGGATTCTTGGGCCCCGGGCTGCCTCCCGAACCACCCATATGATGATCCGCCATTGCCCATAAGCTGGTGTTTAGTAGCCACTCTCTCCTGTGAGTATCTGTGTGAACTGTAATGCTGGTGACCGCCGATCGCCGCCATTCGGCTTCCCTTGGCGGTTGCCAGCATCTATTACCTTTGTGCCGCCGTTCCCCTCCTCCTCCCCGGGTACACCGGCATGTAATGCTTACACCCGCTGCCCGTGCGTGCCCTGGTGACCTCTTAAAGGGCCAACGCGCACCACTATAACCTTCCCTAGCATATTCTTGTGCACCCAGTCCTACTTAAATCCGTCCTGCCCTCATTGCTGTGCCTGGGCCTTGTTGTGTCTACCCATGTTCGTTTAGCTAATAGTCCCTATACCCAGTGTTCCCATATCCTGTTTCCTGTATCCCATATCCAGTAATTGTGATTGTTCCAGTATGAAGTATAGTGTCAGAGTCGAGTTTGTTATCTGTGCCATTTGTTATTGTGCCAAGTGTCATTGTGCCAAGTGTCTGCCTGTCTTCTTCCCAGATACTCTTGTCTTAAAGACTTTCATTGACTGATTGTTTGGCCAACTCCTACTCCACCCTGCAGAGAGGCCTAGTGGGTCCACATGTTCAGCTCAGTGACCTCATATGCACCACAGATTGATCATCTTTGCAAAGAAAGTCAGGGACAAGGCTCTCACACTGAAATGTAAGTTTAATTGTTTAATGTCACATACATAGTAACATTTTGTCTTATATGACTTTCTTTTTTTGAATGGCACACAGAGTACTTCATCGTTGATTTTTTGAAAACATTTTTTTTTACCAGCACAACGTACAAAAAAGATTGACTACACCTGAACTAGAGGATGACTGTCGGAAACAGGATTGGATTGACCAATTTACTGTAGGAATAACAAATAAACTGACTTTTTCTTTGTGAACAGTGCCTCCTCTTTTGATCGCCAGATCTTTCCTTCCCACTATGACACAAAGTAAAATGAAGTTCAGTGTAGAGGGAAGATGATTGTTATGCCTGCTGTTGCTGATCGTGGGCATATTCCATCTAAGGGCAGCCGTGACCGCAGGCCTCTGGATCCAGGCCGGCGTCTCGTCCCATAGAGATGCCGGCACACACTACTCTCTCCTCCTGCTGTTGCCTGTAGGGTGTGCGCGCGCTCGTCCCTGGTCTTAAAGGGCCAGCGGGCGCACCAGGAAATTCACCCAAAGCCAATCCCAGCATACCCTGGACTTTAAAAGGAACCCTGCGCACTTCCACTTTGCCTGAGCAATGTTGTGTTTTACCAGTGTTTGTCATGCAAATGGTTCCTTAGCTATATCCTACATCCCGTATCCTGTAACCCGTATTTGAGTCCATTGTCCGAGTCGACTTCTGTGTTCAAGTCAAGTGTCTGAGACGACTTCACCAGCTGTGTCCGGTGTCCTTGCCAAGTCCATTGTCCGAGACAACTTATGTGTTCAAGTCGATTGTCCGTGAAATGTTCTGATAGTCCGGCACTAGCCAGCTTCCGATAGTCCGACACTAGCCAGCTTCCAATAGTCCGGCACCAGCCTGCTTCTGATTATCTAGCAGAAGCCAGCAACCCAGGTACTTTCTCCCTAGTCACTGTCATTGACATTTTGTTTTATCAGCTGCTACTCCACTACAGCGGCATGGCTCAGTGGGTCCACATACCCAGGTACGGCCTTAGGGGTGTATGACCTGTGCCATTGCACAGGGCGCACCACTCCAGCAGGTGGAAGGGGGCGCTGCGCTGGCTCCCTTCCCCTGCTTGTGTTTCAGAAGCGCCCAGGCCGGCAACTCAGTAGCTGCCTTTCATCCCAGGCGCTTTTTTTCTCAGTGGCGTCACTACCGCTGTAGCAGCGAAAGCGGTTGTATCAGCAAAACCAGGCATGAGGGACACCCCCCATGGACAGCGCCGCCACTAGCAGCCGCTGTGGCTGCTACAGCGGTAGCGACGCCACATTCAATAGTATCTGCGTCCTTAGGACGCAGAAACTATTGAACACTATAGAAGAGCAGGGAGGTATCTCCCTGCTCTGCTATCTACTAGGCCAGTGGTTCCCCACCGGGGTTCCGCGACACTCCTCTGAACCATGGCCGTGCTTTCTCTCCTCCTCCTCACAACGCATAGTGCATGTGAGGAGGAGGAGTTTTTTTGCAGCCTCCGTAGATGGCACCTCCCAACCACCTTACTGTACATAGTGCCACTGTAGCTCCCTAAGGGATTCTGCTCATGGATGGAGCGCTTGAGGTCTATGTCCATATATGGACAATGACATCAGGGTCAACTCCTGAAGCGGAATCCCCGTCCACAGCATTGCCCGCATGGTGGCCGGTGATTCGGCTCCAGGAGAATTCCCTGACGTCATTGTACATATATGACCTAGTAGATAGCAGAACAATGAGATAGCTCCCTGCTCTGCTATAGTGTTAAATAGTTTCTGCATCTGTTAAAGGACAGACATGTCAGGGGCTTCTCCTTGTGTGGAATCCCCGGTCACAGCATCGGCAATGCTGTGGATGGGGTTTCCACTTCAGGAGTTGCCGCTGATGTCACTGTATGTATATGGACAGAGACATCAAGCGCTCAGTCCAGGAGCGGAATCCAGACCACAGGGGGATTCCGCTCTTTCAGTGAGCTACAGTGGCGCTATCTACAGGAAGGGGGGGGGGGGTGCTAAGTACAAGGGGGCTGTGTGGCACTAACTACAAGGGGGCTGTGTGGCACTACCTACATGGGTAGTTGTGTGGCACTATCTACAAGGGGGCTGTGTGGCACTATCTACAAGAGGGCTGTGTGGCAGTACCTACAAGGGGGCTGTGTGGCACTTCCTACAAGGAGGCCGTGTGGCCCTACCTACAAGGGGGCTGTGTGGCACTGTGTGTATGGGGTTTTACAAGGTGGGCCAACTGGTCTTCAATAAAAACAATGCTTCATTCCAGGTGCTCCTCCAGTAGCTGCAAACATTAACATATACAAATCTGGACTCAATAAGGTTGGCTAAGCTTGACCTAAAGTAACTTATTTTTACATCCTAAGGCCCCATGCACACGAACGTGCTTTTGCGGCCGCAATTCCCCCGAAAATCCATGGGAGAATTGCGGCCTTATTCATTCCTATGGGACCATGCACACGACCGTGGTTTTTACGGTCCGTGCATGGCCCCGGAGCCCGGACCGCAGAAAGAACGGGCAAGCCTTTTTACGGCCATGTTAAATAATGGCTGCGTGCACAGCCCACGATTTGCGACCCGGAAATCACGGCCGTTCACATGGCTTTGGTCCTGTGCATGAGGCCTTAAAGTGTGCCTAATACTTTCAAAAAACTTTTGCTAAAGCAAAGCGGCAGTAGATCTTAGGTGAGCGCTGTGCCGCTTAGTTTCTGCTCGGCTTTCCACTGAAAGCCGAGCGAGCAGTGTACGGATTCAAAGACTTTCTATTGAGCTCGTATATTGCTTGCTCGGCTTTCTGAGTAAAGCCGAGCAGAAATGAAGCGGCACAGTGCCCACCTGAGCGCTTTTGTAGCTTCGTTTTAGCTATCGGTGGGGATCTCCGTTCTCGGACCCCCACCAATCAAAACTTCTGACGTTACTATGACATGTCAAAAGTATTTTTAAAGTATAGGTACACTTTAAAGCAGGGGTCTCAAACTCGGCCGGGTAAGTGGGCGACATATAAAAAAAATGGGAAGTTGACGGGCCGCATTACTTTCAAATTTGATACAATACAAAATTATTGTTAATCAATTAGTTATTTTATCTACTATAACACTATATTACTATAGTAATAATAATACATTACTATAATAATAGCGCTAGGTTTAAAATTTGAGATATTTCTCCACGTGCTTATTTCAACAACAGTTTTCGCGTTTAAGTGTCGCTAAATGCAGTCTGGCCGCTCAGTTGGCCGTGTTTGGCAGACACACATGTAAAAAATTGGGCAGCCCCTTTTTAGTTAGTGCCACAGAGCCCTCTAAAGATAATGCCACAGTGCCCTCTGTAGATAATGCCACAATACCCTCTATGGATACTGCCGCAGTGCCCTCTCTGGATGCTGCCACAGTGCCCTCTGTGGATGCTGCCACAATGCCCTCAGTAGATGCTACCACAGTGCCCTCTGTAGATACTGCCACAGAGTCCTCTGTAGATGCTGCCACAGTGCCCTCTGCAGATGCTGCCAGAGTGCCCTCTGTAGATGCTGCCACCGTGCCCTCTGTAGATGCTGCCACAGTGCTCTCTGTAGATGCTGCCACTGTGCCCTCTGTAGATGCTGCCACAGTGCCCTCTGTAGATGCTGCCACAGAGTCCTCTGTAGATGCTGCCACAGTGCCCTCTGCAGATGCTGCCACAGTGCCCTCTGTAGATGCTGCCACCGTGCCCTCTGTAGATGCTGCCACAGTGCCCTCTGTAGATGCTGACACAGTGCCCTCTGTAGATGCTGCCACAGTGCCCTCTGTAGATGCTGCCACAGTGCCCTCCGTAGATGCTGCCACAGTGTTCTTCTCAGATGCTGCCACAGTGCCCTCTGTAGATGCTGCCACAGTGCCCTCCGTAGATGCTGCCACAGTGCCCTCCATAGATGCTGCCACAGTGCCCTCCGCAGATGCTGCCACAGTGCCCTCTGCAGATAATGCCACACACCCCAAGTAGATAGCTCCATTGGGGCTCCCTCTAGGAGTGGAATCCCCAGCCAGAGCATTGCCGACGCTTTGGCTGGGGATTCCTCTAATGTTGGAGCCCCTGACGTCACTGACACAGTGACATCAGGGGATCCTCCTGGACCGGAATGTGATATCAGGGGCAACCCCAGAGCCGGAGTCCCGGAGCAGAGCAATAGTATAGGCTCTGCGCCGGAACTCTGGGGAAGCCATTAACATCAGTGTCCATATATGGACAGTGATGTCAGGGGCTTGCCTAGAGCTGGTGTAATGACAGGGTAGGGAGACAGACAGGTGAGCCCTAATCTACCCGCCACTCAGTCCCTGCCTACTTGCAACGACCCGTCCTAAGCGACGGGGGGTACAACTGGGCGACGGTCCCTACGCTCAGTAAGTGCAAGACAGACAAAACAGACAGGGGTACACAGAAGCAGGGAAACGGGGCAGCTGCCCATGGAGACACCGTAAGCAACAAGAGTGGTGAACGAGCCGAGTCAAACCAGGAGAGAGCGTGGTACAAAACGCTGAGCAGGAGAGTGGTCAGAAAGCCAAGGTCAATAACAAGCAGAGGATCAGTAGAACAAGCAGCAGCAGCAAGCCAGGAAAAAAGCATAGAAAAATCACAGGCAAAGGAGGAACAGGAAAGGCAGGTATAAATAGACAGTGGGCGGGAACTAGCTCCGTCTGGCCAGGCTGTGATAGGCTCTCCCACTCCTAAGCCTGCCATCCTGAGTGGTGGAAGATGGAGTCAGTCTCACAGACATAGGAGCAGGTGCAGACTGATTGCCCACGGGCGTCGACACAGAACCTGTGTCTGGCAAATCCTTTACAGTACCCCCCCTTTTATGAGGGGCCACCGGACCCTTTCTAGGTGGACCTGGTTTATTGGGGAAACAAAGGTGGAACCTCCTGAGCAATACCCCAGCGTGAACATCCCGGGCGGGTACCCAAGTCCTCTCCTCAGGCCCGTATCCTCTCCAATGGACCAGGTACTGGAGGGAGCCTTGGACCATCCTGCTGTCCACAATCTTGGCCACCTAGAATTATACCCCCTCAGGGGTGAGAACAAAGACCGGAGGTTTCCTCGAGGGAGCCAAGGACGGGGAGCAGCGTTTAAGGAGGGAGGTGTAATGATGGGGGTGGGGAAATAGACAAGTGAGCCCTAATCTACCCGCCACTCAGTCCCTGCCTACTTGCAACGACCCACCCTAGGCGACGGGGTACAACTGGGCGACGGTCCCTACGCTCAATAAGTGCACGACAGACAAACAGACAAGGGTACACAGAAGCTAAGGGAAATGGGGCCGTTCCCCACGGCAACACCGTGAGCAACAAGAGTGGTTAATGAGCCGAGTCAAGCCAGGAGTGTACGAGGTACCAAACGCAGAGCAGGAGAGTAGTGAACAAGCCGAGTCAAACCAGGAGTGTACGAGGTACCAAACGCAGAGCAGGGGAGTAGTCAGTAAGCCAGGGTCAATATGAAGCAGGGTCAAATAGTTCAGAAGCTGCAGCAGGGCCAGGAAACCAAACGAGAAGAATCACAAGCAAGGAGGAACAGGAAAGTTAGGTATAAATAGACAGAGGGCCAGGCTGTGATAGGCTCTCCCACTCCTAAGCCTGCCATCCTGAGTGGTGGAGTCAGTCTCACAGACATAGAAGCAGGTGCAGACTGATTACCTATGGGCGTTGACACAGAAGCTGTGCCTGGCAGATCCTTTACAGGAGGCATGAAAGACGTCGTGCACTCGAAAAGACGGGGGCAACTCCAGTCGGAAGGAGACAGGGTTAAGGACTTCAATGACCTTGTACGGCCCTATAAACCGGGGAGCAAATTTCTTAGACGGGACTTTAAGGCGCAAATTTTTAGAAGATAGCCACACCAGATCCCCGACCACAAACAAGGGGTTAGCAGAACGTCTTCTATCTGCCTGAGTCTTTTGTATGCTCTGGGACGCCTCTTGGTTCTTCTGAACCTGGGCCCAGACTGTGCACAGTTCCTGATGAACGACATCTACCTCGGGATTGTTGGAACTACCAGGTGAAACGGAGGAGAACCGTGGATTAACCCCAAAATTACAGAAAAAAGGGGAGACCCCTGACAAGTTACTGACCCGGTTATTAAGGGAAAATTCGGCGAGGGGAATGAATGAGACTCAATCATGTTGACAGTCAGAGATAAAAGACCTTAAATATTGTTCTAGAGACTGATTAGTCCTCTCCGTTTGGCCATTAGTTTCAGGATGGAAAGCCGAGGAGAAGGACAGATCAATCTCCAACTTTTTACAGAAGGCTCTCCAAAACAATGAAACAAATTGTACCCCTCTGTCAGAAACAATATTGACAGGAACCGCATGGAGACGCAGGATGTGTTTGATAAACAAGGTAGCTAACGTCTTAGCATTGGGTAGTTTCTTGAGGGGCACAAAATGGCACATCTTACTGAAGCGGTCGACTACAACCCACACCACCGACTTGCCTTGAGATGGAGGCAAATCGGTGATAAAATCCATGGAGATATGGGTCCAAGGTCTCTGGGGAATGGGCAAAGAACATAGTAAGCCCGCTGGTCGGGACCTGGGAGTCTTGGACCTAGTACAAACCTCACAAGCGGCGACGTAGGCCTTAACGTCTTTAAGCAACCCAGGCCACCAGTAGTTTCTGGCAATAAGGTGCTTGGTACTCAGGATGCCTGGATGGCCAGATAGTGCAGAGTCATGATTTTCCCTAAGTACCCTTAGCCGGAGTTGCAGGGGAACAAACAGCTTGTTCTCAGGAAGGTTCCCGGGAGCTGAACCTTGATCAGCTGCAATTTCGGAGACTAAATCAGAATCAATAGAGGAAATGATTATACCTGGAGGCAAAATACATGCAGGATCCTCCTCCGAAGGAGGGCTGGCCATGAAGCTACGCGACAGTGCGTCAGCCTTAATATTTTTAGACCCAGCCCTATAGGTGACCAAAAAGTTGAATCTGATAAAAAATAACGCCCATCGAGCTTGTCTCGGGTTTAGCCTCCGGGCAGATTCAAAGAAAACCAGATTCTTGTGGTCGGTAAGGACCGTTACCTGGTGCCTAGCCCCCTCCAGGAAATGGCGCCACTCTTCAAATGCCCATTTAATGGCTAAGAGTTCGCGGTTGCCAATATCATAGTTACTCTCAGTGGGCGAAAACTTCCTGGAGAAGTAGGCACAGGGACGGAGATGGGTGAGGGACCTGGTACCCTGGGACAAGACAGCACCCACTCCCACCTCGGAGGCGTCAACCTCCACGATGAATGGCTCCATTTGGTTGGGCTGAACCAGCACTGGGGCCGAGATAAAGCACTTCTTAAGGACCTCAAAAGCCTGGACCGCCTCAGGAGGCCAGTGGAGGAGATCAGCACCTTTGCGAGTGAGATCCGTAAGAGGCTTAGCGATGACCGAGAAGTTAGCAATAAATCTCCTGTAATAATTAGCGATTCCCAGGAAGCACTGTAACGCCTTCAGGAGGCAGGTTGGACCCATTCCGCCACAGCCTGGACCTTGGCGGGGTCCATGCGGAATTCATGAGGAGTGAGGATTTGACCCAAAAATGGTATCTCTTGCACCCCAAAAACACATTTTTCGATCTTAGCAAACAGTTTGTTTTCCCGAAGGACCTGGAGCACCTTCCTGACATGCTCAATGTGGGAGGACCAGTCCTTGGAAAACACAAGTATGTCATCAATGTACACTACAAGAAATACCCCCAGATAGTCTCTTAAAATCTAATTTATTAAATTCTGGAAGACCGCGGGAGCATTACACAACCCAAAGTGCATGACGAGGTATTCGAAATGACCTTCGGGCGTGTTAAACGCAGTCTTCCACTCATCCCCCTCTTTGATGCGGATAAGGTTATACGCCCCCCGTAGATCAAACTTAGAGAACCATTGGGCCCCCTGAACCTGATTGAAGAGATCAGGAATCAAAGGAAGGGGGTACTGGTTCCTTACAGTGACCTTATTCAAGTTCCGGTAGTCGATGCACGGCCTACGACCACCATCCTTCTTCCCTACGAAGAAGAAGCCAGCACCTACCGGAGAAGTAGAGGGGCGAATGTAACCCTTGGCCAGGCATTCCTGGATATACTCTCTCATGGCTTCATGTTCGGGACAAAAGAGATTGAATATCCTACCCTTAGGGAGCTTAGCTCCTGGTACCAAATCGATTGCGCAATCGTATTCTCTATGAGGAGGTAACACTTCGGAGGCCTCCTTAGAGAAAACATCTGCGAAGTCCTGAACAAACTCAGGTAGAGTGTTCACCTCCTCAGGGAGAGAAATAGAATTAATAGAAAAACATGGCGTCATGCATTTATTACCCCATTTGTTAAGATCCCCAGTATTCCAGTTAAACGTAGGACTATGCAACTGCAACCAGGGAAGGCCTAAAACTAAATCGGACGATAATCCCTGCATCACCAGTACAGAGCACTGCTCCAAATGCATGGAGCCAACAAGGAGTTCAAAAACAGGGGTATGCTGTGTAAAATAACCATTAGCAAGAGGAGTGGAGTCGATACCCACTACCGGGACAGGTTTAGGCAAATCAATCAATGGCATAGCTAGAGACATAGCAAATTCCACAGACATAATATTAGCAGAAGATCCTGAATCCACGAAGGCACTGCCGGTAGCAGACCTACCACCAAAAGAGACCTGAAAGGGAAGCAAGATTTTATTAGGTTTCATCTTTACGGGAAATACCTGTGCGCCCAAGTGACCTCCCCGATGATCACTTAGTCGCGGAAATTCTTCCGGCTGCTTATTCTTACGCCCAGGACAGTTGTTCACTTGATGCTTGTCATCCCCACAGTAGAAGCAGAGACCATTCTTCCTGCGGAACTCTCTACGTTGTTGGGGGGACACGGATGCCCCGAGTTGTATTGGTTCGTCCGAGTTTTCCGTGGAAGAATGAAGCAACGGACCATCAGGAGCCATCATGGGGGAGTCAGAGGAGAAGGCACAAAAACGTTCAAGTCGTCGTTCCCTGAGACGTCGGTCAAGTCGTACCGCTAAAGCCATAACCTGATCTAGGGAGTCAGCAGAGGGATAGCTAACTAGCAGGTCTCTCAGGGCGTTCGACAGACCCAATCTAAACTGGCACCTCAAGGCAGGGTCATTCCACCGAGAAGCTACACACCACTTCCTAAAGTCAGAACAATACTCCTCTACAGGTCTCTTACCCTGACGTAAGGTCACCAGCTGACTCTCGGCAAAGGCAGTCTTGTCAGTCTCGTCATAAATGAGCCCGAGAGCAGAAAAGAAAAGATCAACAGAGGAAAGTTCAGGGGCGTCAGGAGCCAAGGAGAAGGCCCATTCTTGGGGCCCGTCCTGGAGCCAGGACATAATTATACCCACCCGCTGGCTCTCAGAACCTGAGGAGTGGGGCTTTAAGCGAAAATAGAGTCTACAACTCTCCCGAAAGGAGAAAAAAGTCTTTCGGTCCCCTGAGAACCGGTCAGGCAACTTGAGGTGGGGTTCAAGAGGTGAGGTGGGGGGCACTACCAGGGAAGCATCACGCAGATTGTCCCTCTGAGCAAGGGCCTGGACCTGTAGGGAGAGGCCCTGCATCTGCTGAGCCAGGTTCTCAAGGGGTTCCATAGATGTGTCAGGGACCAGGGTAGACTAGGTATATGGGCCTGTGGTTATGTAATGACAGGGTAGGGAGACAGACAGGTGAGCCCTAATCTACCCGCCACTCAGTCCCTGCCTACTTGCAACGACCCATCCTAAGCGACGGGGTACAACTGGGCGACGGTCACTACGCTCAGTAAGTGCAAGACAGACAAAACAGACAGGGGTACACAGAAGCAGGGAAACGGGGCAGCTGCCCACGGAGACACCGTGAGCAACAAGAGTGGGGAACGAGCCGAGTCAAACCAGGAGAGAGCGAGGTACAAAACGCTGAGCAGGAGAGTGGTCAGAAAGCCAAGGTCAATAACAAGCAGAGGATCAGTAGTACAAGCAGCAGCAAGCCAGGAAACAAGCATAGAAGAATCACAGGCAAAGGAGGAACAGGAAAGGCAGGTATAAATAGACAGTGGGCAGGAATTAGCTCCGTCTGGCCAGGCTGTGATAGGCTCTCCCACTCCTAAGCCTGCCATCCTGAGTGGTGGAAGATGGAGTCAGTCTCACAGACATAGGAGCAGGTGCAGACTGATTGCCCACGGGTGTCGACACAGAACCTGTGTCTGGCAAATCCTTTACAGCTGGAGTCCCGGAGCAAAGCCGCTTCTAGCACTCTGCCTGGGATTCCAGCTCTGCTTCTGACATCGCTGTCCATATATGGACATGGATATCAGGGGCAACCCCAGAGCTCGAGTCTCGGGCAGAGCGCTAGTAGGCTCTTCCTGGGACTCCACATTTGCTCCCTACATCACTGGGACTCTTGCTCTGGGGAAGCCCTGACATCACTGTCGATGTATGGAGACGCCGGCACTCACTTCCGGGTTCTGGGACTGTTTCCCGCAGGGTGCGCGCGCCCGCGCGTGCACGGCCTTAATGGGCCAGTATGCGTCCAGCTGTCATCACTCAATAATTTGCCCAGATTGCTGCTGGACTATAAAAAGGGCTCTGCCCGGGTTCTAGGACTGTTTCCCGCAGGGTGCGCGCGCCCGCGCGTGCATGGCCTTAAGGGGCCAGTATGCGTCCAGCTGTCATCACTCAATAATTTGCCCAGAATGCTGCTGGACTATAAAAAGGGCTCTGCTCACTTGATCTTTGCCTGAGAGTTATTGTCTTCCTAAAGTTTGTCTTGCAAATGGTCTCCCAGTGTTTTCCAGTTCCCAGTGTTACCCGTTCGTGATGCCTGTACACTGTATCCCGTGCTATCGTACCTACAGAAAGAGTCAAGTCGTGTCTTCCGCTGTATCTACTTTGCCATCTACAGTGAGAGTCAAGTCGTGTCTTCCGCTGCATCTACTAGCCTTCTACAGTGAAAATCAAGTTGTGTCTCCGCTACTGTCTACATTGCCTCAGGTACCCGTTCTGGACTATAGACATTGTTTTGTACCTAGTTGGCCAGCTGCTAACCTGCTACGCGGTACGGCCCAGTGGGTCCACACCCCACGCCGTGACAGTACGCTCAGGCCATGGACCCCGCTGGTCAATTCAAGGGCATGTCACCCTCCCAAGCCATGCAGGCGGACCTGCAGGATCTGTGAACACGACAGGATCAACTCCTTGTGGCAGTAGACTCCATGGCACAGCAGTTAGGGGCGCTAGCTACTTCCTTCACTGCTCCTATTCAAGCTCCTCCGATCGACCCTCCTGCTACACCTCCTGGCAGCTCCGGTTCGGATCCTCGGTTCTCGCTGCCATTGTCATCTCGGTTCCATGGAGACGCAAGTTCGTGCAGGGGGTTTCTGATCCAATGGCATATCCACTTCACTCTGCACGCCCGAGCATTCCCTTCGGACGGAGCCAGGATCACCTTCATTATATCTCTACTTGCCGGCAAGGCCCTGGCGTGGGTGAATCCAATCTGGGAACGACAGGGACCCGAGACCCGAGACTTCCAGGGGTTTGTACGGTTGTTCCGTACCGTATTCGAGGAGCATGGACGAGTCTCGTCGGCAGTCACTGCTTTCTTTAACCTTCGCCAGGAGGACGCCTCCGTGGGCGAATACACCAGTTCTGGACCCTGGCATGAGAATTGTCCTGGAACTATGAGGCCTTGGTAGCTTCCGTCTGGCATGGCCTTTCGCCCGAGATCAGATCGAACTTGCTGCTCGAGATCTACCAGCTGCCTTGGACGACCTGATTCTACTTGCTACTCGAGTGGACATAAGGCTCAGAGAGAGATCTCAAGAGGTTCGACAGGAGAGACGGCTTCCTACACTGGAGCCCAACTTCCAGCAACCCTTCTTGCCTTCTTCTACTGCTCCACCCGAGGTTCCGATGCAGGTGGATCGGCTTAAACTGTCCGTTCAAGAGAAACAGCGCAGGCGCACCTCTGGACTCTGTTTATATTGCGGCCTCGCTGGCCATATCGTGCATCTGTGTCCTCAGAAGCCAAAAAAAAACAATGCCTAGGATTGGTTGGAGAGACAACCCTGGGCGATACCGCATTTAATAGAGAACTTTCCTCCAAACTGTTCATTCCTGTGACCATCGTCGCTGGCGAGAGACCTCATCCAGTCTCTGCCAACCTGGACTCTGGCTCTGCAGCCAATTTCATCTGCCAAGACCTTGTGGATCTTCTTCAGTTGCCCACTGTTCTGCTGGAAAGACCGTTGATCGTTGCCTCGGTAGATGGACTGCCTTTGCCTGACCCAGTTTTGTCTATGACCAAGCCGTTAAGACTCCAAGTGGGAGTCCTTTGTAAAATCATCTCCCTGTTTGTCCTGCCCAAGGCCGTCAACTTCGTGCTGCTGGGTTTGCCTTAGCTCCGTTTACACGCCCCAGTCCTGGATTGGAACTCTGGAGAGGTTCTCCAGTGGGGCCCCAAGTATCTTGACCGCTGTCTGGTGCATGTTCATCCGCCTCAGGCTCCTCCGCATCAGTCACTGGCAGGGTTGCCTCCTTGTTACTCTCAGTTCGCAGATGTCTTCAACAAGAACAAAGCAGAGACATTGCCACCACATCGAGCATATGATTGCCCTATCGACTTGGTTCCTGATTCGTCCCCTCCTCGCGGTAGAGTATACCCTCTCTCCTTGCCTGAGACACAGTCTATGTCAGCCTACATTAAGGAAAATCTGGAGAGGGGGTTCATACGAAAATCTTCACCCCCGGCCGGAGCCGGGTTTTTCTTTGTCAGGAAGAAAGATGGATCCCTTCGACCCTGCATTGACTACCAAGGCCTCAACCAGATCACGGTGAAAAATAGGTACCCTTTGCCTTTGACTTCAGAACTGTTTGATAGCATACGGGGGGCGAATTTTTTTTCCAAGCTAGACCTGTGGGGGGGGGGGGGCTTACAATCTAATCTGCATTCGTCAGGGTGACAAGTGGAAGACTGCATTTAATACACGTGATGGACACCATGAATATCTGGTCATGCCCTTCGGCCTGTGTAACACCCCCGCGGTGTTTCAAGAACTTGTCAATGACATTTTTCGTGACCTCCTCTATGTCTGTGTTATGGTGTATCTCGATGACATTTAGATTTTTTTTCCCAGATCTTGTGACTCATCAGGGTCATGTCCGCTAGGTGTTGCTTTGATTAAGGGAGAATCATCTTTATGCCAAGCTGGAGAAGTGCATTTTCGAAGAGAAGTCTTTACCCTTCCTGGGCTATATCATCTCTGATTAGGGTCTCAAAATGGACCCTGAGAAGGTAAAGGCTGTCCTGGGAGTGTACACGCCCCCAAGGCTTAAGGGCCATACAACGCTTTCTGGGATTCGCCAACTTCTACCGACTGTTCATTCCCAATTTTTCTTCTTTGACAGCTCCCATCTCCACCCTCACTAAAAAGGTTATGAATGCCAAGGTATGGACTCTAGAGGCTGAAGTCACATTTAAAACCTTAAAAAAAGCCTTCACGTCAGCCTCTATTCTTCATGTGGCGAAACCGGGTCAGTGGGGGTCGGTTTACGCCAAGAGAATGTAGGCGATAGATTCAGGCGACACAGATTAACAGGGGACAAGCCACAGCGGCGCGTTTATTAACAGGGACAGACACACACAGAACCAATGCATCACTGCTTCTCCCCTCTGGGCTGGATGGGACAGGCTACCTCACTATGGGGTCTCTCCACTGTACCTTTCATCCTTTGGGGTGTCTCCAGATCCTCCTTAGTTAGATGGGACTCCAGCACTTGTCCTCTATTACTGTCCCTAGGTCAGGTACCATCTCTGAAGTAGACAGCCCCTGCCTGCAGCTCACACTGCTATCTCATCCTCTCCTGGGCTGCAACTAACTCAGTTCTCACACAGCACCACGATATCCCTCACTCACCCCTCCCTCAGGCATCAGGCCCCCTCCTTTTACTTATTTACAATAAACAAGTTCCCGCTCTCAGTCTGTGACTCATTCTCCTTCAGTGTAAGATTAACCCTAGAGGGGAGGACAGTGAAGCAGCACTGAATACGATACAATATAAAACAACTGGTTATCAAACATAACGTAATGCAGTTTGAGGGGACATATCCCCATCTAGCACCGGGCGCCATCTAAGCTATGGCACCCGGATGGCGGGAGTGCGACGGTTTGCGGCAGGCTTAACCTTTATCTGGGTACAATGCCTGTAACCGTCACCCGTTCCGCCACAGACCTCCCCCAGCTTAGATCCAGAATCAGTCCTGCTGACCCTCTGTCGGGTCAGTGATGAGATCTGGGCCCGGTGCTGTCAGTCTCTGCCCATCAGTGTCCTGCTGCCGAGAGAGTCCATCAGCATTCCCGTGGTCCCGGCCCTTTTTATGAGAGATGGTAAAGTTATAGGATTGTAAGGCCAGGCTCCACCGTAGTAAACGCCCATTGTCCCCGGCGGTTCGGTTCAACCAACTGAGAGGACTGTGGTCTGTGACAATTGTGAACTCCCTCCCATAAACGTAGGGCTGGAGCTTCTTTAGAGCCCACACGACAGCCAGGCACTCCTTTTCAATGGTTGCATATGCCCTCTCTCGGTCCAGCAACTTCCGGGAGAGGTACGCAACCGGGTGTTTGTGGCCCGCCTGGTCCACTTGGCTCAGTACCGCTCCCAGCCCGACGTCTGAGGCATCGGTTTGGACTATGATCCGCCGGTGGAAGTCAGGGGCAGCCAGGACAGGGGAGGTGGAGAGGGCAGTCTTAAGGCCCCCGAAGGCCGCCTCACAGTCAGGGGACCAGGGCATCAGTCGACTGAACCTTTTGGACGTCAAGTCGGTCAAGGGCTTGGCCAGGGTACTATACTGCGGGATGAATTTTCGGTAGTACCCTGTGACTCCCAGAAAGGCCCTAACCTGATTCTGGTTGGCCGGCCGGGGCCAATGGAGAAAGGCCTCCACCTTGGCCGGCTCGGGGCGGATCTGTCTGCTGCCCACTCGGTGCCCCAGGTAGGCGACTTCTGCCATCCCCATCTGGCACTTGTCGGGGCGGATGGTGAGGCCGGCATACCGGATGCGCTCCAGGATCTGCGCAACGTGCCCCAAGTGTTCCTCCCAAGTCTCGCTAAAGATAGCGATATCGTCCAGGTAGGCCTGGGCAAACTCCTGACACCCCACGAGGATCCGGTCGACCACCCTCTGGAAGGTCGCGGGGGCGTTCTTCATCCCGAACGGCATGCACGTAAATTCAAACAGGCCGAACGGGGTGATAAACGCCGAGCGCTCTTGGGCTTCCTTGGTCAGAGGAATCTGCCAGTAGCCCTTGCTGAGATCCAGAGTGGACACGAAGCGTGCCCCTCCCAGCCTATCGAGCAGCTCATCAATCGTAATGGTTACCTCGTTCAGCCGCCGGTAGTCTACACAGAACCTCGTGGTTTTGTCCTTCTTGGGGACAAACACAACGCCGGCGGCCCAAGGACTGTGAGATGGTACAATGACCCCCATCTCCAGCATGTCTTCTACTTCTTTTCTCATCGCGGTCAGCACTGAGGGAGCCACTCGGAACGCGGGCTGCCTCAGGGGTCGGGCTCCTCCAGTGTCGACCTCGTGAGCGACTAGGGAGGTACGTCTGGGGGACGCGGTGAACAGGGCCTCCTGGGCTGCTAACACCTCCCCCATCTCCCTACTCTGCAAGCGCGATAGCTGGACTTCAAGCTGCACATCTGCCAGCCCTGTCTGGCGTCGGGCCTCTGCCAGTAGGTCAGGGATGCGGTCCACGTCAGGGTTGTCCATGGGCGGGGAGCATATCGCGACCGCTCCTACCTCCCTTACCACATAGGCCTTGAGCCGGTTTATGTGGTAGTTCCATACCCGCTTTTCTGCTTTGTCGTGGGCTACTAGGTAGTTCGTCGTCCCCTGTCGCCCCACTACAGTGTACGGTCCAGCCCAATTGGCCTGCAACTTGTTGCCTCGTACTGGCGTGAGGACCAGTACCTTCTCCCCCACCCCCAGCTCTCGGGGTCGGGCGCTATGGTTGTACTCGTCCCGTTGACGGCTTCGAGCTACTTCCAATCGCTGATGGGCCAAATCCATCAGCCGTGCTAGGCGCTCCCGCATTTGGCTCACATAGTCTAGTACCGGGATCTCCGGGCTTGCAAACTTCCCTTCCCAACCTTCCCGGACTAAGTCCAAGGGTCCCCGGACCCGCCTCGCGAACAGCAACTCGAATGGGGAGTGCCCGGTAGACTCCTGCGGCACCTCTCGATAGGCAAAGAGAAGCTGCTGCAAGGAGCAGTCCCAGTCTCTCCCCTCCGAGTGGACGTATCGGAGTAGCAACTGCTTGAGGGTACCGTTGAACCTTTCACACAGTCCGTTCGTTTGGGGGTGGTAGGCGGTGGTTCTTAGAGAACTCACCCCGTGCCGATTCCAGAAGTCCTGCATGAGTTCTCCCTGGAATTGAGATCCCTGGTCTGTGAGTACCTCACGCAGGAACGCCACCCGGCTGAAGATGTCCATGAGTCCCTGGGCGACGTGCTCAGCATCTATGGAGGACAGAGCCACTGCGTCCGGGTATCTGGTAGCGAAGTCTACCAGGGTTAGGATGTAATGCTTTCCCCCTTGGCTGGGGGGATTAATGGGGCCAACCAGAACTATGGCCACCCGCTGGAAGGGCTCTCGGATGAGGGGCAGCTGCCTGAGCGGCACCTTGCGCGTGGCCCCCGCCACCCGTTGGCAGACAGGGCACGAAGCTCGGTACCGCCGCACGTCCTCAGTCAGCCCTGGCCAAAAGAAAGCCTTCGAGAGCCTGGCCCTGGTGGACCTGGTCCCAGTGTGACCCGCCGCGGGTATATCGTGGGCCAGGGCTAACAGTCGTGCACGGTAGGCTTGGGGAAAAAGCAGCTGTTTGGAGGCGGTCCAGGGCGACTCGGGCTTGGTCGGGGCTTCGACCCGGTACAACAGCCCGTTGTCCCACTGGAACCCTGCCTGGGCTCCTCCACTGGGTGGTCGATCGGCCAGGCTACGGGCAGAGGACAGGGAAGGATCCGTATGCTGGGCCTCCCTAAAAGCGACCCTATCCACCTCCCCCAGGTCTGTCGGGGGGTTCGTCAGGTCGGTCAGTTGTGAGGCGTCAGGGGCTTGGGTACTTACCACCGGCGGTTCGGGGGGCGGGGCTTCCGGGAGAGGAGCCTCGGTGGTTACACGGGTCGGTGGTGGAGGCAGGTAAAGGTTCTCCCGGGCTTGGCTGCGGGTCACGGCCCCAGCGAACTGACTTGTGAGACCGTTCCCAAGGTCGTTCCCCAATAAGACATCGGCTGGGAGTTCCGGCATGAGCCCGACTTCGACCTCCCCTTTTCCGGGGCCCCAGTCCAGGTAGACTCTGGCGCGGGGAATGGACCGCTGCTGTCCGTCCGCCAGGGCAATCCGGGCTAATCGCTGGGGAAGAAGCTTAGACTGGGGAACCAGGTCCGCTCTTACCAGGGTGAGGGATGCCCCCGAGTCACGGAGTCCTTGGACGGTGCGACGTCCCAGCACCACGGGCTGTCGGTGGCCCTGCATGTTGGCAGGGACCTGGTTCATCACGAGGCTCACAAGCTCTACGTGGTAGACCACCTCCTCCACCTCTGGTGCATCTAGGAGGTGGTCACACTCATCGGGGTTGCCCGCCTCCGGGCAAAAGGCGACCCGGGTTGGGGTTGGTCTGGGAAAGGGCACCGTTGATTGGGCCAGGGGGCAGTCCCGTCGGATGTGCCCCGGCTGGTGGCACCCATAACACTGGCGGGAGTCCGTAGGGCCGCGGACCCTTGGAGGGATCGGGGCGGCCGTAGGCTGCGGCTGGGGTCTCATCGAAGTTGGCCGGGGTGGTTCCGCTATTTTGGTAGGGGCTCGGAGCTCTCGGCGTTGGTCCTGGCGCGGAAGGCTTCTCCACTGGGGTCAGTGGGCCAAGAACTCGTCGGCCAGGGTGGCGGCATCTTCAGGGGTGCTGGGGTGGCGGTCCGAGACCCAGGCACGAACGGGGACCTCCATCCTGGAGAGGAGTTGCTCCAAAATGACGAGGTCCTCCAGGGCCTCCCGACTGAAGGCCTTCTTCCCCTCGGCCCACCTGGAGCAGCTTAAGCGGAGCTGGGCTGCCAGTTCCACATGGGTACCCTGGCCGGCGAGCGTCAAATTACGGAACCGCTCTCTGTAAGTCTCTGGGGTGATCGCATACCTCTTCAGCAGGGCGTCCCGGAGGCAACCGTAGTCCCATCTGTCCTCTGGACCTAGGCTCCGGTAGACTTCAAGGGCCCTACCTTGCAGGCTGGGCCCCACGTAGCGAGCCCATTCGGTGGTGGGGATGTCATGCACCTGTAGCTGTGTCTCCAGCATGGTTAGGTGCGCATCGATATCCGTGGACGAAGGATCCAACTTGGGGAGGTCGTTGTATCGTAGTTGGGGTCTTCGGGGCCCGGCAGGGATTGGGGTTGTTGGTTCTGGGGGTGCCACTGCACGGGCCACGGCCCCAACGATGATCAGGCGCTCGGCCTCGGAGCTTTGAGGCCCCAGAGCGGTCAGCAGATCCCCCATCCGCAGGGCCTGGGTGTCCGAGATGGCGCTACGGCCCTATTCCCTGGCGACTGGCCGGTTCTTCGGGGCACTAGTCAACGTCACCCTCGGCCATCTCTCCCATCTCGGCCGGGTTCGCCAGGTCCCAGGCTTGGAGCTTCTCAATCAGCCGATCCTTGATGTCGCGGGATGAGAAGGCAATACGCCGGAACCGGCACAGCTCTTGGAGTGTAATTCGGAGGTAGCTGTCATAGGGGACAGCCTCTGCTCCGCCGGGAGGATCCATAGAGTCAGGCTCCATGACTGGGGATTTGGGTGCCTGTGGTCCCCCTGTACTGCAGCACGTGTGGCAGTCCGCCCTTGAGGTCTGGCCGCGAAGCGCCGGATGGTACCAGGGTACCTATCCCCTGCCGCTTCCCCTAGAACGGGCTGAATCTATCCCACCGTTGCCACCAAATGTGGCGAAACCGGGTCAGTGGGGGTCGGTTTACGCCAAGAGAATGTGGGCGATAGATTCAGGCGACACAGATTAACAGGGGACAAGCCACAGCGGCGCGTTTATTAACAGGGACAGACACACACAGAACCAATGCATCACTGCTTCTCCCCTCTGGGCTGGATGGGACAGGCTACCTCACTATGGGGTCTCTCCACTGTACCTTTCATCCTTTGGGGTGTCTCCAGATCCTCATTAGTTAGATGGGACTCCAGCACTTGTCCTCTATTACTGTCCCTAGGTCAGGTACCATCTCTGAGGTAGACAGCCCCTGCCTGCAGCTCACACTGCTATCTCATCCTCTCCTGGGCTGCAACTAACTCAGTTCTCACACACCACCACGATATCCCTCACTCACCCCTCCCTCAGGCATCAGGCCCCCTCCTTTTTCTTATTTACATTAAACAAGTTCCCGCTCTCAGTCTGTGACTCATTCTCCTTCAGTGTAAGATTAACCCTAGAGGGGAGGACAGTGAAGCAGCACTGAATACGATACAATATAAAACAACTGGTTATTAAACATAACGTAATGCAGTTTGAGGGGACATATCCCCATCTAGCACCGGGCGCCATCTAAGCTATGGCACCCGGATGGCGGGAGTGCGACGGTTTGCGGCAGGCTTAACCTTTATCTGGGTACAATGCCTGTAACCGTCACCCGTTCCTCCACACTTCATCACCCTGATGTCCTGATGTATCCCTACAGTTTTCATTAGAGGTGGACGCTTCCTCTGTTGGTGCGAGTGCACTTTTGTTCCACAGAGTTTCGAAAAGGCAAGTCTGTGCTATGTGGCTACTTGTAAAGGATCTGCCAGGCACAGCTTCGGGGTTAACTCCCAGAACTAATCAGTCAGCACCTGAGAATACATCCCTGAGACTGACTCCTGCTTCCACCATTCAGGCTGGCAGGCTTAGGAGTGGGAGAGCCTATCGTAACCTGGCCAGACTCAGCTAGCTCCCGCCCTCGGTCTATTTAAGCCTGCACTTCCTGTCCCTCGGTGCTTGTGATTCTTTCCTTGTGGTTTCCTGGCCCAGCTACAGCTCCTGCTATTTTTGATCCTGCTCCATACAGACCCTGGCTTACCGACTACTCTTCTGCTTTTCGTTTTGTACCTCGCACACTCCTGGCTTGACTCGGATCGTTCACCACTCTGGTTGCTCACGGTGTTGCCGTGGGCAACGGCCCCTTTTCCTTGCTTGTGTTCCTTTGTATGTTTGTCGTGTTTGTCGTGCACTTACTGAGCGCAGGGACCGCCGCCCAGTTGTACCCCGTCGCCTAGGGCGGGTCGTTGCAAGTAGGCATGGACAGAGTGGCGGGTAGATTAGGGCTCACTTGTCCGTCTCCCTGCCCCCTGCCATTACACTACTATTCTAAGCTGTTTTCTCCAGCGGAGCGCAACTACTCAATTGGGGATCAGGAGTTACTGGCCATCAAGCTGGCTCTGCAGGAGTGGAGACACCTACTAGAAAGCGCATCTCATCCTATCCTGGTCTTCACGGACCACAAGTACCTGACCTATCTACAGACGGCTCAATGGCTGAATCCTCGTCAAGCAAGGTGGTCGCTGTTCTTTGCTCGGTTCCGGTTTGAACTCCACTACCGACAAGAATGTGTGGGCCGATGCCATGTCTAGGTCATTTGAAACAGAGAACACTGTGGAGTCCCCACAGAATATTATCGATCCTTCCTGCATCTACTCTGTTAACCCTCTGCAAGTTAGAGACATTCCTCTGGGAAGGACTTTTGTACGTCTGGCAGACAGAGGAAGAATCCTTCACTGGGGTCACAGTTCCAAGCTGGCAGGTCACGCGGGTGCCCGTAAGACCCGAGACCTAATTGCCCATCAGTTCTGGTGGCCCACGCTGTCCAAAGACGTCATGGACTTTGTCTCCTCCTGTATTGTGTGCCCACTCCTCCTGTAAGTTGCCCACTCCAGACCGGCCGGTCTGCTCCAACCACTGCCTGTGCCCGATGACCCCTGGCAGCATGTTGCTATGGACTTTGTAACAGATCTGCCTCTCTCTGCGGGATGCAGTGTGATCTGGGTGGTGGTGGATCGATTTTCTAAAATGGCTCATTTTGTTCCCCTGACTAGTCTGCCTTCTGCTGCTCGACTGGCCGACATCTTCGTTCAACACATCTTCTGTCTGCACGGCTTGCCTCTGTATATTGTCTCGGATCGAGGGGTCCATTTCACCTCGAAGTTCTGGAGAGCACTCTGTGGCCTCCTCGGTGTAAAGTTGGACTTCTCCTTGGCTTATCTTCCTCAGTCCAATGGACAAGTCGAAAGGGTTAACCAAATTATGGAGAACTATCTGCGGCACTTTGTCTCCAGACGGCATGATGACTGGGTACAGCTGCTCCCGTGGGCTGAGTTCTCCTATAATAACCCTACTAGTGAGTCCACGACCTCCAGTCCGTTCTTCATCATCTACGGCCAACATCCTCGTATACCTCTTCCTGTCTCTACTATGTCCCAGGTGCCTGCAGCTGACTCTACCTTCAGGGACTTTCTGCAGATATGGCAACAGACACGATCGTCTATTCTGCTGGCGGTGGACTGCATGAAAAGAAAGTCAGACACTAGAAGACGAGAACCTCCCCAGTTTCTTCCAGGTACGAAGGTCTGGCTGTCTTCCAGGAATATCCGGCTGAGGGTGCCGTCTTGCTAGTTTGCTCCCAAGTTCCTCGGACCCTTTGAGATTCTGCTACAAATCAATCCTGTGTCTTATAAGCTTCGGCTGCCTCCTACCCTCAAGATCCCTAACTCCTTCTATGTCTCCTTGATGAAGCCTGTGGTCCTGAACCGCTACTCCAGGACTCCTAGTTCCACAGTGGCTCCTGGCGGCTCGTCTGGGACTTTCGAGGTGAGGGAGATCCTGGCCACCAAGAAAGTGGGAGGAAGGACGTTTTATTTGGTGGATTGGAGGGGATTTGGCCCAGAGGAGAGGTCTTGGGAGTCAGAGGAGAACATCGATGCACCTGTCCTTGTGAAGAGATTTCTCTCCCGCTCTGGTCCCAAGAAGAGGGGGGATACTGTAACGTCTATGGCCGAGGTCCGTCGCTCAGACTTACCCTTTGGTACATGGTACGGACATCTGTGTTCTTGGCGACATCTCCCTCCAGGGAGTCGCCGGCTCTCACTTCCGGGTTCTGGGACTGTTTCCCGCAGGGTGTGTGCGCCCGCGCGTGCACGGCCTTAAAGGGCCAGTACGCATCCAGCTGTCATCACTCAATAATTTGGCCAGAGTGGATTATAAAAAGGGCTCTGCCCACTTGATCCTTGCCTGAGCATTGTTGTCTACCTAAAGTTTGTCTTGCAAACGGTCTCCCAGTGTTTTCCAGTTCCCAGTGTTACCCGTTCCTGCTGCCTGTACCCTGTATCCCGTGCTATCATATCTACAGAGAGAGTCAAGTCGTGTCTTCTGCTGCATCTGCTAGCCTTCTACAGTGAAAGTCAAGTTGTCTCTCCGCTACTGTCTACATTGCCTCATGGTGCCCGTTCTGGACAATATACATTGTTTTGTACCTAGTTGGCCAGCTGCTAACCCGCTACGCGGTATGGCCCAATGGGTCCACACCCCGCGCCGTGACACCATATATGGACAGCGATGTCAGGGAATTTCAGAGTCCCGGAGCAGAGCCAATACTAGCGCTCTGCCCGGGACTCCGCTCTGGGGAAGACCCTGACATACTGTCCATATATGGACAGTGATGTCAGGAAATTCCAGAGTCCCACAGCAGAGTCTGTACTAGCGGCTCTGTGTTCCCCGGGCCGCAGACGACAGCCAAAGGGGCCGTATGCGGCCCGCGGGTCGCGTTCTTGAGACCCCTGCTTTAAAGGGTTATTCCCATCTTCGACATTAGGATATGTCATAAATGTCCCAGAATTGATTCTGGGGTACAATGGAGTCCTCAGGGTATCCTGACGGGTTCAGTGAGAGCGGGTCCTGCGTGTCTGTCATGCAGGTTCCACTTGTAAACTATCACATCTAAGTTCATAACTTAGATGTGATAGATTACAGATGGATCCTGCGTGTCAGAGACACGCAGGATCCGCCGACACTGAACCCGTCAGGTCCGCGAGATTGACGGATTCAGTGAATAGCGAATGATATACTGAACAGCTGTATCTCCAAAAGTTAAACTATTTTTTTATAAAAACGGATTTAGAAGTTAAACCAATCGCACTGATCTATTTATTTTTTATTTCTATTGATATTTTATTTTTTATTTTTTATAATATGATTTGTTTTTTATTAATGAATTACATCAAAATATTCCATACTACATAACAAAAAAACAAAACCAAAGAAAATTTTCCAAGTTAACATTATAACTGTCACGTTAGGTTCGTGGACCCACTGGGCCGTACCGCCTTCGCGGTATGGCAGCTGGCCAACAGGGCGCAGGTAACAGTCTATAGTTCGTATAGGGTACCTGTGACAGCTCGAACAGTAGCAAGGCAGGCTCGGCTGGAACTAGGCAGCAGGCAGACGTCAGGCGTGGTGTAGCAGGACAGGTGTGGTATGCAGCACAGCACGACTACAGCTCAGCACGGCACTTGACCAGGATAGCAAGGGATACAGGATACAGGTACGGGAAACACTGGGAACTGGAAGACACTAGGAGACCATTTGCATAGACAAACTTAGGGTATGACAACAATGCTCAGGCATGGGAGGAAGGGGCTGGGCCCTTATTATAGTCCCGGGTGCTCATGGGCTAATTAAACATAAAAGTCTGGTGCACGCGTTGTCCCTTTAAGAGCGGGCACGAGCGTGCGCGCGCACCCTACGGGACCTGGCCGAGGTGAGCGGAAGTGAGCGCTGGCATCTCCTGAGGAGGAGACTGGGGCCAGCACTCGCAGAACCATGGCTGCGGCCGTCAGGAGGTGAGTGAGCCTGACGGCCCACGGCCATGGATATGACCGTATCCCCACTCTTACGCCCCCTCTTCTTGGGACAAGAGCGAGAGAGAAACTTCTTCAGAAGGATAGGAGCATTGAGGTTCTCCTCTGGCTCACAGGACCTCTCATCAGGACCAAACCCTCTCCAATCCACCAAATAAAAAGTCTTTCCTCTTACTTTCTTGGTGTCCAAAATCTCCTTAACCTCGAAAGTGTCTGAAGGACCGCTGGAGGCAATTGCAGGGCTAGGAGTCTTGGTAAAGCGGTTCAGAACCACCGGTTTCAGGAGGGAGACATGGAAGGAGTTGGGAATCTTGAGGGTAGAAGGCAGCCGAAGCTTGTAGGCGACAGGGTTGATCTGCTGTAGGATCTCGAAGGGTCAGAGGAACCTGGGAGCAAAGTTGTATGATACCACCCTCAGTCGAATATTCCTGAAGGACAGCCAGACCTTCGTGCCAGGGAAAAACTGAGGGGGTTCTCTTCTCCTAGTGTCCGCCTTCCACTTCATGCGGTCGACCGCCAGCAGGATAGAGGATCCAGTCTGCTGCCAGATCTGCAGAAAGTCCCTAAAAGCAGTGTCAGCAGCTGGTACCTCGGACGTATCAGGCACCGGGACAGGAATTCGTGGGTGTTGGCCATAGACAATAAAGAACGGTGTCTTCCTTGTGGACTCGCTGGTGTGATTATTTTATGAGAATTCAGCCCACGGGAGCAACTGCACCCAGTCATCATGCTGCTTGGAGATGAAGTGGCGTAGGTAGTTCTCCAAAATCTGATTGATCCTCTCGACCTGACCATTGGACTGAGGATGGTAGGCTGAGGAAAAGTTCAACTTTACACCTAGGAGTCCGCAGAGGGCTCTCCAGAACATCGAGGTGAACTGAACCCCCCAATCAGACACAATATGCTGTGGCAAGCCGTGCAGGCTGAAGATGTGTTGGATGAAAAGCTTGGCCAGTTGAGGAGCAGAAGGAAGACCGGTCAGAGGAACTAAGTGGGTTATCTTCGAAAATCAATCCATCACCACCCAGACAGTACTGCATCCAGCAGAGAGAGGCAGGTCAGTGATAAAGTCCATAGCTATATGCTGCCAGGGAGCATCGGGCAAAGGCAATGGCTGGAGCAGGCCAGCAGGTCTGGAGTGAGCGACCTTGTTAGCTGCACACACTGAACAGGAAGAAACAAAGTCCATAATGTCTTTGGGCAGCGTGGGCCACCAGAAATGAAGGCCAATCAGATCTCGGGTCTTACGGGTACCAGCGTGATCTGCCAGTCTTGATGAGTGTCCCCAGCCTGCCTGTCAGTCAGGCGCACAAAAGTCGTCCCTGGAGGAATGTCCCCAACTTACAGTGGATTGAAAGAGACAATGCAAGACGGATCAATAATGTTCTGTGGAATCTCCATGGTGTCTTCTGTCTCGAAAGACCTGGACAAGGCATCGGCCCTCACATTTTTGTCAGCCGGGCGATAATGGAGCTCAAACTGGAACCTGGTAAAGAACAGCGACCACCTGGCTTGACGAGGATTCAGCCGTTGGGCCGTCTGGAGATAGGTGAGATTCTTGTGGTCCGTAAAAATTAGGATATGATGAGCTGCGCCCTCTAGTAGAGGTCTCCACTCCTCCAGAGCCAATTTGATGGCCAGTATCTCCTGATCCCCAATCGAGTAGTTGCGTTCTGCGGAAGAGAAGAGCTTCGAGAAATATCCACATACCATTGACTTGCCCTTGGAACCTCTCTGGAACAGGAGTGCAGCAGCACCGACAGAGGAGGCGTCCACCTCCAACGAGAACTGTAGAGACGCATCTGGATGATGGAGGATAGAGGCTGACGTGAAGGCACTCTTCAGGCTATTGAATGCGGACTCTGCCTCAGGAGTCCACACCTTGGCGTTCATGCCCTTCTTGGTGAGGTTAGAGATAGGAGAAGTCAGTGAGGAGAAGTTTGGAATGAACTGTCTGTAAAAAATGGCGAATCCCAGAAAGCGATGTATGGCCCTCAAGCCTTGAGGGCGTGGCCATTCCAGGATGGACTTTACCTTTTCAGGATCCATCTCGAGGCCTTGATTCGAGACGATGTAGCCCAGGAAGGGTAGAGCATCTTTCTCAAATACGCACTTCTCCAACTTGGCGTACAGACGATTCTCCCTTAACTGCAGCAAAACTTGACGTACATGTCTCTGATGAGTCATAGGATCTGGAGAAAAAATCAAGATGTCATCAAGATAGACTACTACACAAAAAATAGAGGAGGTCACGGAAGATGTATTTAACAAACTCGTGGAAGACCGCGGGAGCAATACATAGGCCGAAGGGCATTACTCGATATTCATAGTGTTAATCACGGGTGTTAAATGCAGTCTTCCATTCATCACCCCGGCGAATCCGGATTAGGTTGTAAGCCCCAGAGGAAGCCGGAAGGGCGAAACCCAGGGTCGGGCGAGAGTGTTTGGCGTGCCGCCTAGAAATGTTAAAGATTTTTACTTACCTTGATGCTTTTATTGCTTGTTACTTCTGTGAGTATGGATTAAACTTGGCGTGGAGCAATCTTTTTTCAGAGGGTGTTGCACTATGTGTCTTTCTTTTTCCATCTATTAGAGACATAAGATCCTTTTCCTACCAGGAGTTCTTTGAATGTGGAGAGAGATGATAAGGAGCTTGGTGGAACTACAAGGATAAGAATTACCATCCACACCCTCATTGGATTGCGGACTGTCCACTGCATTTTTCTGGGAGAGAGTCCATACTGAATGATATTGGACTGTTACCAGTGCCGTCTGAGCGGTAAACTTCACTGTACTTTATATGTTATTTAGGGTATTTGTTGGATCATACCCAATTTAGTTTTGCCTGCTCCGGTCTGAGAGAGATTTTGTGGGTATTTGAGCCAAGAGAAACCACCATTATATTTGTATCCCACGCAGGTCTAGTTTGGAAAAAATCTTGGCACCACATATACGATCAAACAGTTCTGAGATCAATGGCAACGGATACTTATTTTTCACTGTGATGTGGTTGAGACCGGTGGTCGATACGGGGACGCAGAGAACCATCCTTTATCTTGACGAAGAAGTACCCTGCTCCAGCCGTGGTTGAAGATTTCCATATGAAGCCCCTCTCCAAGTTCTGTTTAACATAGGCGGACATGGACAGAGTCTCTGGTAAGGAGAAAGTATATACTCTACCACGGGGAAAGGATGCACCAGGAATCAGCTCAATAGTACAGTCATACGCCCAGTGTGGGGGCAGCGTCTCCGCCTCCCTCTTGCTGAAGACTTCCGAAAATGCAGCATAATGACCAGGCAATCCTGCCAATAACTGAGGCAGAGAAGGCTGAGCCGAACGAATCTGTCCCAGGCAGCGGTTGTGACACTTGGGACCCCACTGGAGAACCACTCCAGAGTTCCAGTTCAGGACTAGGGCATGTAATTGGAGACAAGGCAGGCCCAGCAGCACAGGGTTAACGGCCTTGGACAAGACAAAGAACGATAACCCGCTCCCACTTGGAGCCTCAGTGGCTTGGTCACAGCTATAATTGGGTCTGGCAGAGGTAGTCCATTTACCAATGCAACCGTCAACGGCCTCTCCAGAGAGGTAGTGGGTAATTGAAGAAGATCCACCAGGTCTCTACAAATGAAATTAGCAGGGGATCCAGAGTCCAAATACGCATCGACCCGATGCGTTTTCTCACCGGACACTATGGTCACGGGTATGGACAATTTAGACGGAAGTCCTTTTTAACCCAAGGTTGTCTCTCCTAGCAACCTTAGGCTTTGGGACTTTTGGGGACACAGACGCACAAGATGGCCTCCGAGGCCGCAATATAGACAGAGTCCCGAAGTGCATCTGCGTTGTTTCTCCTGGGTGGATAGCTTACACTGGTCCATCCTCACAGACTCCTTAGGAGGATCGGCACCTAAGGACAGCAGAGGTTGCTGCAAGGGTGGGACCGGACCAAGGAGGCCTCCCTCCCGACGAGCTTCTTGGAGCCTTTCTCGGATCTTCATATAAATCCGGGCGGACAGAAGGATGAGATCATCCAGGGTAGACGGTAGATCTCGAGCGGCAAGTTCATCCTTAATTTTAGGAGACAGTCTCTGCCAGAATGTAGCCTCCAGAGCCTCATTTGTTCCACAACAGTTCTCTCGCCAGGGTACGGAAGTGGATGGCGTACTCGCCCAAGGAGGTGTCTCCTTGGCGTAGGTTTACAAGCAAGCCGCTGCAGATGAGACTCGTCCAGGCTCCTCAAACACAATGCGAAAAGTCCGGAGGAAGCCCTGGAAGTCACGGGTCTCTGGTCCTTGTCTCTGCCAGATAGGATTCGCCCATGCAAGAGCCTTGCCAGTGAGGAGAAAGATGATGAAAGCAACCCTTGCGCCATCAGACGAAGTGGATCTGGCACTGGTTCAAAAATCCATGACAGGTACCTGTGTCTCCATCATAGCGGTCAGGAAGTGGCAAAGAAAAACGGGGATCAACACTGCCAGGAGGTTTAGTCTGAGGATCAACACTGCCAGGAGGTGTAGTAGGAGGAACGACAGCTTGTGCCTCCTTCCGACGTGTGAGAATGTTCATGGCCTGGGAGAGTTGGTCCTGTCGAGACCGGAGGTCCAGCATATCCGCCCGCATATCTTGTGACGTCATCTTGCTCTTGGATCGAACAGCGGGGTCCATGGCCTGAGTGTACTGTCCCGTTGGGTTTGTGGACCCACAGGGCCGTACCGCCTTGGCGGTATGGCAGCTGGCCAACAGTGTGCAGGTAACCGTCTATAGTTCGTATAGGGTACCTGTGGCAGCTCGGACAGTAGCAAGGCAGGCTCAGCTGGGACTAGGCAGCAGGCAGACGTCAGGCGTGGTGTAGCAGGACAGTCGTGGTATGCAGCACAGCACGACTACAGCTCAGCACGGCACTTGACCAGAATAGCAAGGGATACAGGATACAGGTACGGGAAACACTTGGAACTGGAAGACACTAGGAGCCATTTGCATAGACAAACTTAGGGTAGGACAACAATGCTCAGGCATGGGAGGAAGGGGCTGGGCACTTCTTATAGTCCAGGGTGCTCATGGGCTAATTAAACATAAAAGTCCGTTGCGCGCGCCCCTTTAAGAGCGGGCACGAGCGTGCACGCGCACCCTACGGGACCTGGCCGAGGTGAGCGGAAGTGAGCGCTGGCGTCACCTGAGGAGGAAACTGGGGCCAGCGCTCGCACAACCATGGCTGTGGCCGTCAGGAGGTGAGTGAGCCTGACGGCCCGCGGCCATGGACATGACAATATTAACCCCTTAACGCTCAGCGACGTACTATTCCATCGTGCTGACTGCCTCGTTCGCGCTCAGTGACGGAATAGTACGTCGCGGGAGTAACGGCCATTTCGGCCGTCTTCCCGACACATACAGGAGCTGTGACAGCTGCTGTCTTGTACAGCGGTTGCCGCAGCTCCTATAGCGGGGACCAATTGCTGTGAGCCCGCTGATTAACCCCTTAAAAGCCGCGTTCAATAGCGATCGTGGCTTTTTAGGGGTTAAGCTACCATTGCCGGCCTGCTACACGATAGCGGCCGGCGATAGTGACTATGGCAACCGGACACCTAACAATGGCGTACAGCTATGCCATCGACGGAAGCCTAGTGGGTCCTGACAAAGTCAGGATCCACTATGCTTGCTGTCAGTGAGTAGCTGACAGCTGTAATACACTGCACTACGCATGTAGTGCAGTGTATTAGAATAGTGATCAGGGCCTCCTGCCCTCAAGTCCCCTAGTGGGACAAAGTAACAAAGTAAAAACAAAAGTAAAAAAAAGATGTGTAAAAATAAGAAAATAAAAGTTTTAAAAGTAATAAAAGTAAAAATCACCCTTTTTCCCTTATCAGTCCTTTATAATTAATAAAAATATATAAACAATCAAATAAACTATACATAATTGGTATCACCGCGTCTGTAACGGCCTGAACTACAAAATTATTTCATTATTTATCCGCGCAGTGAACGCTGTAAAAGAAAATAATAATAAACCGTACCAGAATCACAATTGTTTGGTCACTTCACCTCCCAAAAAATGTAATAAAAAGAGATCAAAATGTCAAATGTACCTAAAAATAGTACTGATCGAAATTACAGTTCGTTACGCAAAAAATAAGTCCTCGCACGGCTTTCTTGATGAAAAAATAAAAAAGTTATGGCTCTAAGAATATGGCAACACAAAAAGTAAATGATTTTTTACAATAAGTATTTGATTGTGCAAACGCCATAAGACATAAAAAAAACTATAAACATCTGGTATCGCCGTAATCGTATCGCCCCGCAGAATAAAGTGAATATGTAATTTATAGCGCATGGTGAACGCTGTTAAAAAAAAAGATTAAAAAAACTATAGTAGAATTGCTGTTTTTTAGTCACAACGCCACTTAAAAATAGAATAAAAACTGATCAAAAAGCTGCATGCACCCCATGAAAACTGCAATGATTTCCTCAAGGTGTCTAGTTTGCAAAATGGGGTCACTTTAGGAGGGTTTCCACTGTTTTGGCACCACAAGACCTCTTCAAACCGGACATGGTTCCTAATAAAAAGGAGGCTTAAAAAATCCACTGGGTGCTCCTTTGCTTCGGAGGCCGGTGCTTCAGTCCATTAGTGCACTAGGGCCACATGTGGGATATTTCTCATAACTGCAGAATCTGGGCAATAAGTATTAAGTTGCGTTTCTCTGGTAAATCCTTTTGTGTTATAAAAAAATGGTATAAAAAGGATTTTCGGACAAAAAAAAATACATTTAAATTTTACCTCTACTTTGCTCTAAATTCCAGTGAAACACCTAAAGGGTTCATAAACTTTCTAAATGCTGTTGTGAATACTTTGAGGGGTCTAGTTTCTAAAATGGGGTGTTTCATAGGGGTTTCTAATATATAGGCCCCTCAAAGCAACTTCAGAACTGAACTGGAACCTAAAAAAATAAATAAATTAGGCAATACTTCGCTTCTTACATTATACTGATAATGAGAAGTACCCACCCCGAGATGACCCCAGTTCTGACCGTTTGTATAAACGGAGACCCCTATTAGACCGTTTCAGTGCCCAGTTTTCCCAAACATACACCCCCGAGAAGTTTAGGATAAATGAAGGGAAGGACACCTGTATTCAGCCCCCAGAATGCCCCCACTTACTGGGAGTTAATGCAAAAATTGTGTGGGATTTGGTGCACCCACTGCTGGACCAGGGTTACCACCTCTACCTGCATAAATGTTATACCAGCGTCCCACTCTTCAAGTGCCTCGCATCCAGAAGTCCTGTGGCATGCGGCACTGCTAGAAGAAATCTGAGAGGCCTCCCTAAGACTCTGCTTGGGCAAACACTCAGAAGGGGTGAGAGCTGGGCACATTCTAGCAGCAACATATTGTGTGTCAAGTACAAGGACAAGAGAGATGTCCTTGTATTGACAACAATACATGGCCACACCAGCACCCATGTACCTGTACGAGGTACCAGTACAGAGACCCCCAAACCAGACTGCATCCTGGACTAGAATAGGTACATGGGAGGGGTGGACTTGTCAGATCAAGCCCTGAAGCCCTACAGCGCCATGCAGTGTGGTATAAAAAGCTGGCGATACACATCACACCTACGTCGATGTACAGGCCAGTACTTCTGGAAGCGAGACCACATGCATCGTACCAGGGCAACACTATCCAGGAGAAGTTCCCCAAACTGGCAAGAAGGGAAAAAGTCAAAAGAGGTGCAAAGTCTGCAATAAGAGGGGGATAAGGAAGGACACAATATATCAACGTTACACGTGTCCCGAAAAACCAGGGCTCTGTATGAAAGTGTTTTAAAATTTATCATACATCCCTTGATTTTTTATTTACCCCAGTTTTACTTACCCTGATGCACTCCGCAAAGCTTATCCTCCCTCGTCTTTCCCTTCTGAGCCCTGCTGTGTGCCCAGGCAGCTGATAACAGCCACATGTAGGGTATTGCCATACCCGTGAGAACCCACATTACAGTTTATGGGGTGTATGTGTCCAGTCAAAATGTTCACTACACCTCTAAATGAATGCCTTAAGGGTGTAGTTTTTAAAACGGGGTCACTTCTTGGGGGTTTCAACTGTACTGGTACCTCAGGGGCTTCTGCATACATGACTTCGCACCAGAAAATCCCCAGTAGGCCAAATGGTGGTCCTTTCCTTCTGAGCCCTCCAATGGGACCAAACGGCAGTTTATCACTAGTTTATCTTGTGAAAATAAGAAATTTTCAGCCAAAACTACATATTATTGGAAAAAATTAATTTTGTTTTAATTCCCAGCCCAATTCCAATAAGTTCTGTGAAAAATCTATGGGGTGAAAATGGTCACAACATCCATAAATTAAGTCTTTGAGGGGTGTAGTTTCCAAAATGGGGTCACTTCTGGTGGGTTTCCATTGCTTTGATACCTCTGGCGCTCTGCAAATGCGACATGGCACCCGAAAACCAATCCAGCAAAATCTGGACTCCAAAAAACAAATAGCTCTCCTTTCCTTCTGAGCCCTCCCATGGGCCCAAACAGCAGTTTATCACCACAAATTGGGTATTGCTGCACTCAGGACAAATTGGGCAACAACATGGAGTATTTTGTTCTCTGTGAAAATAAGAAATTTTGATAAAAAATTACATCTTATTGGAAAAAAATTCATTTTTTAAATTTCACAGCCCAATTCAAATATGTGCCGTGTAAAAACTGTGGGGCCAAAATGGTAACAGCAACCATAAATTAATTCCTTGAGGGGTGTAGTTTCTGAAAAGGGGTCACTTTTGGGGGATTCCTACTGTTTTGGCACCTCAACACCTCTTCAAACCTGGCATGCTGCCTAAAATATATTCTAATAAAAAAGAGGCCCCAAAATGCACTTGGTGCGTCTTTGATTCTGGGGCTTGTGTTTTAGTCCACGAGCACACTAGAGACACATGTAGGACATTTCTAAAAACTGCAGAATCTGGACAATACATATTTAGTAGTGTTTCTCTGGTAAAACCTTCTGAGTTACAGAAAATCTTTAATATAATTGAAATTCAGCAAGAAAAATTAAATTTTCAAATTTCACCTCCTCTTTGCTTTAATTGCTGTGAAATGCCTAAAGGGTTGAATAAACTTTGTAAATGCTGTTTTGAATACTTTGAGGGATCTAGTTTTCATGTTTTTTATGGGGGTTTCTAATACATAGGCCCCCCAAAGCCACTTTGGCACCGAACAGGTACCTTAAAAAAAAGGCTTTTGAAATTTTCTTAAAAATATGAGAAATTGCTGTTTATGTTCTAAGCCTTGTAATGTCCAAGAAAAATAAAAGAATGTTCAAAAAACTATGCCAATCTAAAGTGGACATATGGGAAATGTGAACTAGTAACTATTTTGGGTGGTATAACCATCTGTTTTACAAGCAGATGCATTTTAAATTCTGAAAAATGCAATTTTTTATAAATTTTCTCTAAATTTTGCCATTTTTCACTAATAAACACGGAATATATCGTCAAAATTTCACCAGTAACATAAAGCCCAATGTTTCACGAGAAAACAATCTCAGAATCGCTTGGATAGGTTTAAGCATTCTGACGTTATTACCATATAAAGTGATATATGTCAGATTTTAAAAATGGGCCCAAACTAGGCTGCGTCCCTAAGGGGTTAAACTAAGTATTATGTAGTACAGACACTATCCCGTAAGGGGTTCAAATAGATAATACTGAAAAATCAACAATCACCCACTAAAACCCTGGAAAATATTGCGTGGGAAGGGGAGAGAGAGAAAGAAAAGAAAAAAATTGAAAAATTAAAAAAAAAAAAAACATTACTAAAAAAAAAAAAATCCCCTTCCTCTTTACTTATCGTCAAGTAATATGATCTTTCTAAAAGCTTCACTCTATTTATCTTGTGGAGCCATTCTACTTACCGTGGAAAACCTTTTGAAATCCATTTATAAATGATAGCCAATCTTGCCAGAAAAAAAATGTTTCTAATTAATTTACTACTACCACAATCTTTCAAAAGAGCGGAGGTACCAAAAATAAATAGCCTTTTTTGGAACCATTGGAACCGCTTTCCAAATGAATTTGGAAATAGATGCTGCCACCCCACTCCAATATTTATGTATCTTGACTGATCTATTTATTTAAAAAAAAAAAAAAAAGCCCTCTTAGCCTATAAGCAAATATGGGAACCATGGATAAAATATATATTAAATGGAGAAAAATTATTTATTGATTTATTAAAGTATTGTTTTATTTTTTTCCGCTTAATCCAAATATAATGTTTTATTCACTCATAGTGAACAGGCAACGTATCGACTCTAAAATGGAAAATGACTCTATGGTCGAGTCGAAACATTGCCTGTTTACAAATATAAAAAATGAAGATTAAGCCAACATTTGGAGTGCCGTGCTCTTTTTGCTGTGTATGTATATATGTATGTATGTATGTATGTGTATATATAGATATATAGAGATATAGATATATAATATTTACTTACATGTAGCCACTTATACTATATAGTTATCCTGTCTATAAAGGGGGCTGTGCCACCATTAAATATCATATTCATTGTACAGATTATAAAAAATAATGTTTGCTAAAACGATCCAGTGAAGAGTCATGACATTTACTTACATAGTATGGCGCCAACTGGTCCTTAAAGACAGCTGACATGAACCCTGCATATGCCGACTCAGTCTTTATTGTTTTATTTAATTATATTTTATTAATTTCTAAGGTAGTGAATACGGTGGATGTCATACAGTATAAACCTTCACTACTCTGGATCCAATATAACTATGGGTAGATCCAGGAAAGAAGCCTAGGGGTCCGACAAAAACTGCCGTGATGAGTTTTTCTTTTGTTTGGTCACACTCCTTGCCACTCCCTTAAATATGTAAACCACACCATCAATGCGAGAAGGAAGAAAAAAGTGGAACATAGAAACACCTAATCACACGTGTACACTCGTCTTTTCAGGCAAAGACAAGAGTACTCTACTACTCTACAAGTGCCAATATAACCAACAATACTAGAGATGAGCGAACCGGGACAACCGAACCCGGTTTCGGTCCGAACTTCAGGAAAAGTTCGGTTCGCAGCGAATCCGAACTTTACCGGGTTCGGCCGAACCCGTTTTGACCGAACCCGGCTACATTTTGGCGCCTGCCACATGTTACATCTAAAATGGAGGATTACAGAAGATCACCTGACATCAGGCTACCCCATAATGCCTTGCAAACGGCTCTCCCAGACAATCGGGAGGCAGCATAGGGGCGGGCTCAAGCCTGCAATAAAAGTCTATGCACGGAGCTCAGCGGCCATTTTACAGACAGGAGCTGTAGGGATAGCATCTCTGTGCAGTAAGGGAAAGCTTTAGGAATCTAAAAGGCAGGAATTCAGAAATCGAAGGGGCTCATGCACTACTCACTACTCAGCCAGTGTGTGAATACGCTTTTATAAGGTGCTCATCCCCATTGCATCCAACTTGCAATACAGGCAGCCTTTGTAGTAGTGGTAGTAGTAGTACTACAACGCCCAGCATTCCCTGAGTGCACTGCAGCGAGGCTGATTGAAATTCTCATTCATTGCCATTTGCCAAGCCAGTGTCCGTGTGTGAATACGCTTTTAAAAGGTGCTCATCCCTGGAATAACAATCCAACTTGCCATACAGGCAGCCTAGAAGTACTACAACGCCCAGCATTCCCTGAGTGCACTGCAGCGAGGCTGATTGAAATTCTCATTCATTGCCATTTGCCAAGCCAGTGTCCGTGTGTGAATACGCTTTTAAAAGGTGCTCATCCCTGGAATAACAATCCAACTTGCCATACAGGCAGCCTAGAAGTACTACAACGCCCAGCATTCCCTGAGTGCACTGCAGCGAGGCTGATTGAAATTCTCATTCATTGCCATTTGCCAAGCCAGTGTCAGTGTGTGAATACGCTTTTAGAAGGGGCTCATCCCAATTGCATCCAACTTGCAATACAGGCAGCCTTTGTAGTAGTGGTAGTAGTAGTACTACAAGGCCCAGCATTCCCTGAGTGCACTGCAGCGAGGCTGATTGAAATTCTCATTCATTGCCATTTGCCAAGCCAGTGTCCGTGTGTGAATACGCTTTTAAAAGGGGCTCATCCCTGGCCGTTATTAACAGGAATAACAATCCAACTTGCCATACAGGCAGCCTAGAAGTACTACAAGGCCCAGCATTCCCTGAGTGCACTGCAGCGAGGCTGATTGAAATTCTCATTCATTGCCATTTGCCAAGCCAGTGTCCGTGTGTGAATACGCTTTTAAAAGGGGCTCATCCCTGGCCGTTATTAACAGGAATAACAATCCAACTTGCCATACAGGCAGCCTAGAAGTACTACAAGGCCCAGCATTCCCTGAGTGCACTGCAGCGAGGCTGATTGAAATTCTCATTCATTGCCATTTGCCAAGCCAGTGTCCGTGTGTGAATACGCTTTTAAAAGGGGCTCATCCCTGGCCGTTATTAACAGGAATAACAATCCAACTTGCCATACAGGCAGCCTAGTAGTACTACAAGGCCCAGCATTCCCTGAGTGCACTGCAGCGAGGCTGATTTAAATTCTCATTCATTGCCATTTGCCAAGCCAGTGTCCGTGTGTGAATACGTTTTTAAAAGGGGCTCATCCCTGGCCGTTATTAACAGGAATAACAATCCAACTTGCCATACAGGCAGCCTAGTAGTACTACAAGGCCCAGCATTCCCTGAGTGCACTGCAGCGAGGCTGATTGAAATTCTCATTCATTGCCATTTGCCAAGCCAGTGTCCGTGTGTGAATACGCTTTTAAAAGGGGCTCATCCCTGGCCGTTATTAACAGGAATAACAATCCAACTTGCCATAAGGCAGCCTAGAAGTACTACATGGCCCAGCATTCCCTGAGTGCACTGCAGCGAGGCTGATTGAAATTCTCATTCATTGCCATTTGCCAAGCCAGTGTCCGTGTGTGAATACGCTTTTAAAAGGGGCTCATCCCTGGCCGTTATTAACAGGAATAACAATCCAACTTGCCATACAGGCAGCCTAGAAGTACTACAAGGCCCAGCATTCCCTGAGTGCACTGCAGCGAGGCTGATTGAAATTCTCATTCATTGCCATTTGCCAAGCCAGTGTCCGTGTGTGAATACGCTTTTAAAAGGGGCTCATCCCTGGCCGTTATTAACAGGATAACAATCCAACTTGCCATACAGGCAGCCTAGAAGTACTACAAGGCCCAGCATTCCCTGAGTGCACTGCAGCGAGGCTGATTTAAATTCTCATTCATTGCCATTTGCCAAGCCAGTGTCCGTGTGTGAATACGTTTTTAAAAGGGGCTCATCCCTGGCCGTTATTAACAGGAATAACAATCCAACTTGCCATACAGGCAGCCTAGTAGTACTACAAGGCCCAGCATTCCCTGAGTGCACTGCCGCGAGGCTGATTGAAATTCTCATTCATTGCCATTTGCCAAGCCAGTGTCCGTGTGTGAATACGCTTTTAAAAGGGGCTCATCCCTGGCCGTTATTAACAGGAATAACAATCCAACTTGCCATACAGGCAGCCTAGTAGTACTACAAGGCCCAGCATTCCCTGAGTGCACTGCAGCGAGGCTGATTGAAATTCTCATTCATTGCCATTTGCCAAGCCAGTGTCCGTGTGTGAATACGCTTTTAAAAGGGGCTCATCCCTGGCCGTTATTAACAGGAATAACAATCCAACTTGCCATACAGGCAGCCTAGAAGTACTACAAGGCCCAGCATTCCCTGAGTGCACTGCAGCGAGGCTGATTGAAATTCTCATTCATTGCCATTTGCCAAGCCAGTGTCCGTGTGTGAATACGCTTTTAAAAGGGGCTCATCCCTGGCCGTTATTAACAGGAATAACAATCCAACTTGCCATACAGGCAGCCTAGAAGTACTACAAGGCCCAGCATTCCCTGAGTGCACTGCAGCGAGGCTGATTGAAATTCTCATTCATTGCCATTTGCCAAGCCAGTGTCCGTGTGTGAATACGCTTTTAAAAGGGGCTCATCCCTGGCCGTTATTAACAGGAATAACAATCCAACTTGCCATACAGGCAGCCTAGTAGTACTACAAGGCCCAGCATTCCCTGAGTGCACTGCAGCGAGGCTGATTGAAATTCTCATTCATTGCCATTTGCCAAGCCAGTGTCCGTGTGTGAATACGCTTTTAAAAGGGGCTCATCCCTGGCCGTTATTAACAGGAATAACAATCCAACTTGCCATACAGGCAGCCTAGAAGTACTACAAGGCCCAGCATTCCCTGAGTGCACTGCAGCGAGGCTGATTGAAATTCTCATTCATTGCCATTTGCCAAGCCAGTGTCCGTGTGTAAATACGCTTTTATAAGGGGCTCATCCCTTTCCATTATTAACAGGAATAACAATCCAACTTGCCATACAGGCAGCCTAGAAGTACTACATGGCCCAGCATTCCCTGAGTGCACTGCAGCGAGGCTGATTTAAATTCTCATTCATTGCCATTTGCCAAGCCAATGTCCGTGTGTGAATACGTTTTTAAAAGGGGCTCATCCCTGGCCGTTATTAACAGGAATAACAATCCAACTTGCCATACAGGCAGCCTAGTAGTACTACAAGGCCCAGCATTCCCTGAGTGCACTGCAGCGAGGCTGATTGAAATTCTCATTCATTGCCATTTGCCAAGCCAGTGTCCGTGTGTGAATACGCTTTTAAAAGGGGCTCATCCCTGGCCGTTATTAACAGGAATAACAATCCAACTTGCCATACAGGCAGCCTAGAAGTACTACAAGGCCCAGCATTCCCTGAGTGCACTGCAGCGAGGCTGATTGAAATTCTCATTCATTGCCATTTGCCAAGCCAGTGTCCGTGTGTGAATACGCTTTTATAAGGGGCTCATCCCTGGCCATTATTAACAGGAATAACAATCCAACTTGCCATACAGGCAGCCTAGTAGTACTACAAGGCCCAGCATTCCCTGAGTGCACTGCAGCGAGGCTGATTTAAATTCTCATTCATTGCCATTTGCCAAGCCAGTGTCCGTGTGTGAATACGCTTTTAAAAGGGGCTCATCCCTGGCCGTTATTAACAGGAATAACAATCCAACTTGCCATACAGGCAGCCTAGAAGTACTATAAGGCCCAGCATTCCCTGAGTGCACTGCAGCGAGGCTGATTGAAATTCTCATGCATTGCCATTTGCCAAGCCAGTGTCCGTGTGTGAATACGCTTTTAAAAGGGGCTCATCCCTGGCCGTTATTAACAGGAATAACAATCCAACTTGCCATACAGGCAGCCTAGTAGTACTACAAGGCCCAGCATTCCCTGAGTGCACTGCAGCGAGGCTGATTGAAATTCTCATTCATTGCTATTTGCCAAGCCAGTGTCCGTGTGTGAATACGCTTTTAAAAGGGGCTCATCCCTGGCCGTTATTAACAGGAATAACAATCCAACTTGCCATACAGGCAGCCTAGTAGTACTACAAGGCCCAGCATTCCCTGAGTGCACTGCAGCGAGGCTGATTGAAATTCTCATTCATTGCCATTTGCCTAGCCAGTGTCAGTGTGTGAATACGCTTTTAGAAGGGGCTCTGAAATGTCTGTGAAAAAAAAGGTTGTGAAAGGACGGGGTAGAGGAAAAAACACCCATGCCGTCTCCTCTTCCAGTCCAAATGTTGGATCTGTTGGTGCCAGACCCAGTAGCAGCATTTGTGGCACAAGACATGTGCCCAGTTCCACTAGTAGCAGCTGCCATGTGCCTGCTCGTAGTAGTATCAGGAAGCCAGACTTGTCCATCTCCTCCGGTGGGCGGGTTAATTTAGACAATACGGCCATTGTGGACTGGTTGGCTGGCTCGCGGTCATCTCAGCAGGAAGACTCTGACGATCTGGCTTCAAGCCAGGTTTCGTTGGATTCCAGATCCTCTACAGTTCCTTGGCACGGTGATAGTAGTAATATAGGTATTTCTAGCGTTTCCATTCCATCATCTATGTCTTCGCTCCCCCTTCCTAGCGGGAAGCCATCTTTCCTGAGAGTCCTAAGAGACATCTCCTCGGGTGCGAAGGAAGATACTGAACAACATAGTGATGATGATGATGATGATTTGTTTTCCGCGAGTCAGCCAACGGAGTGTGTTGCGGCGGTGGTGGAGGTGGAAGCAATGACCGAGACGCATAGCTGCGGTAGTGGGGGTGTTGGTGGTGGTAGCCATGGTGGCAGACGCAGTAATGAGGGGGGGCATGGAGCCCGCCATGATGTCACATCACATTCACAACACAGTGACAGAAGTGGCGGGGATGATGAGGAAGGCTATGATGATGATGTTGTTTTAGACAGGACGTGGGAACCAGGTGACGAGGTGATGACGGCGTCAGAGGAGGAGGGTAGTAGTGGCGGCACTGGATGTGATAAACAGCCAAGCCGAGGTAGGGGCAGAAGTCAATCTGAAAAACGTTGCAGCGGTAGGGTCAGCTCAGGAGCCGGTGACGGCGACACAGATGCTGGTGTAGGCTCCCGAAAAAAGCCTGCCAGACAAGGTGCAAGCTCGGGTGGTTGTGGTGGTGGTGGTGGTGGACGTGGTACTACCTCTTTACGGTACTCTGCCGTGTGGCAATTTTTCTGTACCTTCCCGGAGGAGGAAAACATGGCACAGTGCCATATCTGCAAGCAGAAAGTAAGGCGTGGGCAGGGCAGCAATGTAGGAACTACTGCTCTACGTAAACACATGGAACGGCATCACAAGGCCATGTGGGACAATCAACATGCCCCACCATCATGTACATCTAATGAAGACCCCTCTTCCGCTGCTGCTGCTGCTCCGAGTCCCTGTCATCTAAGTAGTAGCCAGGCCTTATCCACCATGTCGTTGTTGTCATCATCATCATCACTGTCATCTAGTGCTCCTCCTATGTCCCGTCAGTTATCCATTACGGAATCGTTGTCCAATAAGCAACAATATATACCCAGTCATCCACTTGTCGTGCGGCTTAATTCACACCTGGCTAAGTTGTTGGTGGTGCAGTCGCTGCCGTACCACCTGGTTGACTCCGCCGGCTTCAAGCAATTGATGGCGTGCGCTCAGCCTAGGTGGCGAATACCTAGCCGACATTACTTCTCCAAAACAGCTGTCCCTGCCTTGCACAAGCATGTGGAGGAAAAGGTGTCCAAGTCCTTGCAATTATCCGTGTGCAGCAGGGTACATGCCACCGTCGACACGTGGAGCAGCAACTATGGGCAGGGACAGTACATGTCTTTCACGGCCCACTGGGTCAATATTTTGCAGTCCGATGCACCACCGCAGCAATGCCAGGCATTACCACCTCCACGCTTGTATGTTTCTAGTTCAACTCCGGACACCAGGCGCCTACCATCCTTCTCCTCCTACTCCTCCTCCTTGCCTTCCTCCTTGGAGGTCTTCCCGTCCCCGACAGGATACAGCGTATCTTCCACTCCTCCTCCCTCCTCTTTTCATAGGTGCAAGGTGAAGCGCCACAACGCTGTCTTACACCTGCTGAGCCTGGGCGAGAAAAGCCACACAGGGCAGGAGCTGCTGCTGTGCATCAAGGAGGAAATCGCACGCTGGCTGTCTCCTCTGAAACTCACACTGGGCAATGTTGTCTCTGATAACGGCAAGAACGTTGTGGCTGCACTGCGTCTAGGTCACCTGACACACGCTCCTTGCATGGCACATGTGATCAATCTGGTCATAACACGCTTCTTAAAGTCATATGTTGGTTTGAAGGGTGTGCTGGCCATGTCCAGGAGGGTTTGCGTTCGCTTTAGACGTTCGTATGCATTTAAGAACGCCCTCCTGGACTTGCAGCGTCAAAACAATCTCCCAGAACACAGCCTGATTTGCGACGTTCCAACACGATGGAATTCCACCCTGCACATGTTGGACCGTCTGTACGAACAGCGGAAAGCCGTGAATGATTTCCTGATGCAGCAGACGGGCAGCGTTTGGAGCCAGTGTAATTTCGAGCTCAGGCACTGGCAGCTGGTTAGAGACGCATGTCGCGTTTTGAGGCCCTTTGAAGAGGCCACACGATTTGTGAGCCGTGACGCTAGCGGAATGAACGATGTTATGCCGCTGATATTCATTATGGAGCAAACGCTCACAGCGATGATTCAGCAAAGGATGGAGGAAGGATCACATCTGGCTATGGATGTTGAGGAGGAGAAGGAGGAGGATGAGGATGAGGAAACAGGACCTGAAGAGGAGCTGGATTTGGAGATGGAATCACAGGAAGGGATAGGGGACGAGGCAGCCGCACAACATGACAGTGATGGTGGTGATGACGAGTCTGACGACGACCTTGATGATGGACAACCATGGCAGTATGGGGCGGAGATGGAACCAACCGGGCCCTGTGAAACGCTGGCCAGGATGGCGAGCTGTATGCTTCGTTACTTGCGCGCTGACTGTCGTATTGTTAGCATGAAGCAAAGAGATGACTACTGGATAGCCACACTTTTAGACCCTCGGTATAAAGCCAGAATGGGGGAGTTTTTTGCGCCTTCCGAGAGGGAGGCAAAATTGGCTTATTATAGAGAGAAGCTATGCAGCCAGCTTGTCACGGCTTTCAAACGGCAAACACCCGCTGCAAGCATGTCTGACCGGGGGGCCACTCTCCGCTCCCCACTGTCTCATCGTTCCACCGCCTCTGGCAGAGCTACCTCTGCAATAGGCGGCAGCCGCGGCAGCAGCGGCAGCAGCAGCAGCAGCCAATTCAGTTTGGAAAATATGATGACAACATTTTTACATCCAATACCCCGACCTGACACACATCGTAGTACTAGTCACCAAAGGGATGTTCACCATCTCCAGGTGCAGCACCTAAACAACCAGGTTCACTCGTACCTGGACTGTGCCCTTTCTCCGTTAGAAATGCTGATCCCAGACCCCATGGACTTCTGGGTCAGCAGATTGGATCATTGGCAAGAACTGGCCCAGTTTGCCATGGGTGTACTGTCTTGTCCACCCTCCAGTGTAGCGTCAGAGAGGGTATTCAGCGCAGCAGGGGGCTTCGTCACCCCTAAGCGAACAAGATTGTCCGCCAACAGCTTGGAAAATCTCACGTTTCTGAAAATGAATCAAGCGTGGATCGGTGAGGATTTTAAAACCCCTGTGCCTGATGCCACTGATTAGATCTGACATTGCTGCTGCTGCTGCCGCTGCCGCCTGCTACTGCCGCCTGCTACTACGGGATTCTGTCCTGTCCACTCTTTTTTTAATGTGCCGCTGTTGGTGCTGCAGCTGCTACTACTTCTACCACCAATCCACCCCAGTGCCGTCTGCTACAAGCAGGCCTGCCCCACCAGAGGGCTTTGTCCTGTGACTCTCCAGTCTCTTTTTTTAATGTGCTGCTACTACTGCTACTACTGCTTGCACTCTTGCTGTCTGTGTTGGCTAGTACCTCTACTACCACCAATACACCTACACTGCCATCTGCTACAAGCAGGCCTGAGGCCTGCCCCACTACAGGGCTTTGTCCTCCTGTGACTGTCCAGTCTCTTTTTTTTAATGTGCTGCTACTACTGCTACTACTGCTTGCACCCTTGCTGTCTGTGTTGGCTACCTCAACCTCTACTACCACCAATACACCTCCACTGCCGTCTGCTACAAGCAGGCCTGAGGCCTGCCCCACTACAGGGCTTTGTCCTCCTGTGACTGTCCAGTCTCTTTTTTTTAATGTGCTGCTACTACTGCTACTACTGCTTGCACCCTTGCTGTCTGTGTTGGCTAGTACCTCTACTACCACCAATACACCTACACTGCCATCTGCTACAAGCAGGCCTGAGGCCTGCCCCACTACAGGGCTTTGTCCTCCTGTGACTGTCCAGTCTCTTTTTTTTAATGTGCTGCTACTACTGCTACTACTGCTTGCACCCTTGCTGTCTGTGTTGGCTACCTCGACTACTACCACCAATACACCTCCACTGCCGCCCGTCTGCTACAAGCAGGCCTGCCCCACCACAGGGCTTTGTCCTGTGACTGTCGTCCAGTGTCTTTTAATGTGCTGCTACTACTGCTACTACTGCTTGCACCCTTGCTGTCTGTGTTGGCTACCTCTACTACCACCAATACACCTACACTGCCGTCTGCTACAAGCAGGCCTGAGGCCTGCCCCACCACAGGGCTTTGTCCTCCTGTGACTGTCCAGTCTCTTTTTTTAATGTGCTGCTACTACTGCTACTACTGCTTGCACCCTTGCTGTCTGTGTTGGCTACCTCGACTACTACCACCAATACACCTCCACTGCCGCCCGTCTGCTACAAGCAGGCCTGAGGCCTGCCCCACCACAGGGCTTTGTCCTCCTCTGACTGTCCAGTCTCTTTTTTTAATGTGCTGCTACTACTGCTACTACTGCTTGCACCCTTGCTGTCTGTGTTGGCTACCTCGACTACTACCACCAATACACCTCCACTGCCGCCCGTCTGCTACAAGCAGGCCTGCCCCACCACAGGGCTTTGTCCTGTGACTGTCGTCCAGTGTCTTTTAATGTGCTGCTACTACTGCTACTACTGCTTGCACCCTTGCTGTCTGTGTTGGCTACCTCTACTACCACCAATACACCTACACTGCCATCTGCTACAAGCAGGCCTGAGGCCTGCCCCACCACAGGGCTTTGTCCTCCTGTGACTGTCCAGTCTCTTTTTTTAATGTGCTGCTACTACTGCTACTACTGCTTGCACCCTTGCTGTCTGTGTTGGCTACCTCGACTACTACCACCAATACACCTCCACTGCCGCCCGTCTGCTACAAGCAGGCCTGAGGCCTGCCCCACCACAGGGCTTTGTCCTCCTGTGACTGTCCAGTCTCTTTTTTTAATGTGCTACTACTACTACTACCACCCTTGCTGTCTGTGTTGGCTACCTCTACTACCACCAATACACCTCCACTGCCGCCCGTCTGCTACAAGCAGGCCTACCCCACCACAGGGCTTTGTCCTGTGACTGTCGTCCAGTCTCTTTTTTTAATGTGCTGCTGCTACTACCAGTCTACCACCCTTGCTGTCTGTGTTGGCTAGTCTACCTCTACTACCACCAATACACCTCCACTGCCGTCTGCTACAAGCAGGCCTGAGGCCTGCCCCACTACAGGGCTTTGTCCTCCTGTGACTGTCCAGTCTCTTTTTTTTAATGTGCTGCTACTACTGCTACTACTGCTTGCACCCTTGCTGTCTGTGTTGGCTACCTCGACTACTACCACCAATACACCTCCACTGCCGCCCGTCTGCTACAAGCAGGCCTGCCCCACCACAGGGCTTTGTCCTGTGACTGTCGTCCAGTGTCTTTTAATGTGCTGCTACTACTCACCCTTGCCAATAAAAAGGGTACATTTTTGGAGGGCTTGTCAAAAGCCATTGCTTGTTGCTTTTACATCCATGTATGGAAGAACCCCGGCAGGCATCTGCCAATAAAAAGGGTCAATTTTTGGAGGGCTTGTGAAAAGCCATTGCTTGTTGCTTTTACATCCATGTATGGAAGAACCCCGGCAGGCATCTGCCAATAAAAAGGGTCAATTTTTGGAGGGCTTGTGAAAAGCCATTGCTTGTTGCTTTTACATCCATGTATGGAAGAACCCCGGCAGGCATCTGCCAATAAAAAGGGTCAATTTTTGGAGGGCTTGTCAAAAGCCATTGCTTGTTGCTTTTACATCCATGTATGGAAGAACCCCGGCAGGCATCTGCCAATAAAAAGGGTCAATTTTTGGAGGGCTTGTGAAAAGCCATTGCTTGGTTGCTTTTACATCCATGTATGGAAGAACCCCGGCAGGCATCTGCCAATAAAAAGGGTAAATTTTTGGAGGGCTTGTGAAAAGCCATTGCTTGTTGCTTTTACATCCATGTATGGAAGAACCCCGGCAGGCATCTGCCAATAAAAAGGGTCAATTTTTGGAGGGCTTGTGAAAAGCCATTGCTTGTTGCTTTTACATCCATGTATGGAAGAACCCCGGCAGGCATCTGCCAATAAAAAGGGTCAATTTTTGGAGGGCTTGTGAAAAGCCATTGCTTGTTGCTTTTACATCCATGTATGGAAGAACCCCGGCAGGCATCTGCCAATAAAAAGGGTCAATTTTTGGAGGGCTTGTGAAAAGCCATTGCTTGTTGCTTTTACATCCATGTATGGAAGAACCCCGGCAGGCATCTGCCAATAAAAAGGGTCAATTTTTGGAGGGCTTGTCAAAAGCCATTGCTTGTTGCTTTTACATCCATGTATGGAAGAACCCCGGCAGGCATCTGCCAATAAAAAGGGTCAATTTTTGGAGGGCTTGTGAAAAGCCATTGCTTGTTGCTTTTACATCCATGTATGGAAGAACCCCGGCAGGCATCTGCCAATAAAAAGGGTCAATTTTTGGAGGGCTTGTGAAAAGCCATTGCTTGTTGCTTTTACATCCATGTATGGAAGAACCCCGGCAGGCATCTGCCAATAAAAAGGGTCAATTTTTGGAGGGCTTGTCAAAAGCAATTGCTTGTTGCTTTTACATCCATGTATGGAAGAACCCCGGCAGGCATCTGCCAATAAAAAGGGTCAATTTTTGGAGGGCTTGTCAAAAGCCATTGCTTGTTGCTTTTACATCAATGTATGGAAGAACCCCGGCAGGCATCTGCCAATAAAAAGGGTCAATTTTTGGAGGGCTTGTGAAAAGCCATTGCTTGTTGCTTTTACATCCATGTATGGAAGAACCCCGGCAGGCATCTGCCAATAAAAAGGGTCAATTTTTGGAGGGCTTGTCAAAAGCCATTGCTTGTTGCTTTTACATCCATGTATGGAAGAACCCCGGCAGGCATCTGCCAATAAAAAGGGTCAATTTTTGGAGGGCTTGTCAAAAGCCATTGCTTGTTGCTTTTACATCCATGTATGGAAGAACCCCGGCAGGCATCTGCCAATAAAAAGGGTCAATTTTTGGAGGGCTTGTGAAAAGCCATTGCTTGTTGCTTTTACATCCATGTATGGAAGAACCCCGGCAGGCATCTGCCAATAAAAAGGGTCAATTTTTGGAGGGCTTGTCAAAAGCCATTGCTTGTTGCTTTTACATCCATGTATGGAAGAACCCCGGCAGGCATCTGCCAATAAAAAGGGTCAATTTTTGGAGGGCTTGTGAAAAGCCATTGCTTGGTTGCTTTTACATCCATGTATGGAAGAACCCCGGCAGGCACCTGCCAATAAAAAGGGTCAATTTTTGGAGGGCTTGTGAAAAGCCATTGCTTGTTGCTTTTACATCCATGTATGGAAGAACCCCGGCAGGCATCTGCCAATAAAAAGGGTCAATTTTTGGAGGGCTTGTGAAAAGCCATTGCTTGTTGCTTTTACATCCATGTATGGAAGAACCCCGGCAGGCATCTGCCAATAAAAAGGGTCAATTTTTGGAGGGCTTGTCAAAAGCCATTGCTTGTTGCTTTTACATCCATGTATGGAAGAACCCCGGCAGGCATCTGCCAATAAAAAGGGTCAATTTTTGGAGGGCTTGTGAAAAGTCATTGCTTGTTGCTTTTACATCCATGTATGGAAGAACCCCGGCAGGCATCTGCCAATAAAAAGGGTCAGTTTTTTGAGGGCTTGTGAAAAGCCATTGCTTGTTGCTTTCACATCCATGTATGGAAGAACCCCGGCAGGCATCTGCCAATAAAAAGGGTCAATTTTTGGAGGGCTTGTCAAAAGCCATTGCTTCTTCTTTTACCACCTTATATGTATGAACCCCGGCAGGCATCAGCCGCCTAAAATGGTTAATTTTTGTACCTTTTTTAACAATGCATTAAGCATACAACATGCACAAGTGCAGTGGTTTCTGTTAGTTATCACCGTGTCCCATCCGTTTTCCTAGAGCCATACATGTTGGCGTAACTTTGACACTAAAGACACATTAAAGACAGCTCAAAAGTACTTGGATACACTCATGGGTGACCTAAGAGTGTTATACAGGGCTTCTAGGGCTTTAAAACAGTGTTATACACGATTTTTAGGGGCTTTCTTGTATTACAGGTTCGGTCAGAACTAGTTCGGTCCGAATCGAACTTTTGCACGAAATTCGGCGAACTTGCCGAACCAAACTTTTCATAAGTACGCTCATCTCTAAACAATACCACCATATAGTGACCATATAGTGGTGAGACACCAGTTTTACACTGGCGGTTTACAGAGTATTATCAAGCTGCAGACCAGGGGCGGACGTACCATTAGTGCAACCGGTGCATCTGCACAGGGGCCCAGTAGGTAGGGGTGCCCACTGCCACCTTAAAAGCAGCTTTGTACTGTCTATTGACAATGGCTCAGAATTACTGATGAATTGTTAGAGAGACATGACGGCGGGGTGTTCTTTGGTGAGCTAATGGAGATTAAGGGGCCCACATACTGTTCTTGCACAGGGGCCTCTGTTGTCTAGGTCCGCCAATGCTGCAGACCATACAGTCTTTCAGATGCCGTCACAGAAAGAATACATTACTATTAAAGAGGATCTGTGAGCTTTCCTTACATGTCTGTTAAAGGGAATACTTATATTAACCATGAAACAACAATTATTGAGCATCTCTACTTGAGACTCTGCATTGTGCAGTTCATGTGCTATTCCATAGTTGCCAACATTTGAATTTTTTTTCCAGAGACACTTAGGGTATGTTCACACGCACTGTTTTCAGACGTAATTCGGGCATTCAAAGCCTCGAATTGTGCCTGAAAAAAGGCTCCATTACGCCTACAAACATCTGCCCATTGCTTTCAATGGGTTTTACAATGGTCTGTTCCCACGAGGTGTAATTTTACGCGTCGCTGTCAAAAGACACCCGCGTCAAAGAAGTGCATGTCACTTCTTGGGAAGTTTTTGGAGCCGTTTTTCATTGACTCCATTGAAAAACAGCTCCAATAACGTCCGTAAAATACGCAGCGAAAAACGCGAGTTGTTAAAAAAACATCTGAAAATCAGCAGCTGTTTTCAGGCAAAAACAGCTCCCTATTTTCAAACGTATTTTGCTAAGCCGTGTGAACATACCCTTAGGGTGCGGCTTCTTTGGCAGGTGTGTATTATGGGGGTGTGACTTATATGGTGGGTGTGGCTAATCTTCCCAGAATTTCTGCAAACAAATAAACGAACAAAAATTTCTGCACTAGTTTGACTGACAACTACTATGGTGGCCAGTATCTCTCTCTGGTTATCCAGTTGTTTACAGGCGGGTGATGTCTCACTTTATCATTCCGGCTAGCTGATATGTGCTGACCTTTACTGGTAGCATAAAAAACAGTGTAGATAGTGCCACACTCAGTGCCTCTTGTAGATGGTGCCGCACACTGCCCCCAGTAGATAGTGCCACACACTGCTACCTGTAGACCTGTAGATCATGGCCCACCTGTAGATAGTACCACATGGTCCTCCTGTAGATGGTGTCAAATTGCCCCCTGTAGATAATGTCACAGTGCCCCCTGTAGATAGTGCCACACAGGCTCCCTGTAGATAGTGGCACAGTGCCCTCTGTAAATAATGCCACAGAGCTCTCTGTAAATAATGCCACAGTGCTCTCTGTAGATAATGCCACATTGCTCTCTGTAGATAATGCCACAGTGCTCTCTGTAGGTAATGCAACAGTGCTCTCTGTAGATAATGCCACAGTGCTCTCTGTAGATATTGCCACAGTGCCCTCTGTAGATAGTTCCACACCCCCTGTAGATAATGCCACAGTATCCTCTGTAGATAATGCCACAGTGTCCTCTGTAGATAATGCCACAGTGTCCTCTGTAGATAGTGCCACAGAGCCCCCTATAGATAATGGCATGCACACACCCTTGTAGTTAGTGCAAAACACACCCTTGTAGATAGTGCCATGCACACACACTGTAGTTAGTGCCAAACACACACCTTTGTAGATAGTACTACACACAGCCTTGTAGATAGTGACACACACATATACACACCCTTGTAGATAGTGCCACCCACTCCCTGTAAATAGTGGCACACACACCCCACAGTGTATATAGCACTAAAATCCCCTCCCTGTAGATAGCGCCATTGGGGTTCCCTCTCTGAGTGAAATCCCCAGCCAGAGCACCGGCGACGCTCTGGCCAGAAATTCCGCTCCTGGAGGAGCTCCTGACGTCACTGTCCATATATGGACAGTGTGCAGACAAGAACAAGAGAAGAGGCAGCACTCCAAGTTGAAAATATCAAATAGATGGATTTATTCTCCCATATGTGCAATGAAGTAGTGCAACTTTTCAGCTGCTCAATGCAGCCATTGTCAAGCCTTTTTAAGCAGGACGTAAGTGAAGCAAGAATAGAAATTGGGTGAAGAACAACGACCACCTGGCTTGGCGAGGATTTAATGTGCTGACTGTAGGTACGTGAGGTTCTTGTGATCCGTATAAATGGTAATAGGGTGAACCGCGCCCTCCAGCAAGTGTCTCCACTCCTCTAATGCCAACTTGACAGCCAGCAACTCCCGATCCCCGATGGAGTAATTACGTTCGGCCGGAAAGAATAGTTTCGAAAAGCAGCCACAAGCCACCATCTTGCCCTTAGAGTTTTTTTGACATAGTAGTGCTCCAGCACCAACGGAGAATGCGTCCACCTCCAGAAAGAACTGCCGAGATGCATCATGGTGATCAAGAACGGAGGTTGAGGTGAAAGCATTCTTGAGGTTTATAAATGCTGACTCTGCCTCCGGAGGCCAAACCTTGGCGTTCACCCCCTTCTTGGTGAAGACGGAGATTGGGGCAGTCAGAGACGAGAAGTTGGGTTAAATTGCCGATAGAAGTTTGCGAATCCTAGAAATTGTTGTATGGACCGAAGCCGCTGTGGACGTGGCCACTCTGAGATGGATTTCACCTTCTCTGGATCCATCTTGAGTCCACGGTCAGACACGATGTAGCCCAGGAAGGGCAGAGAGTTACTCTCGAACACACACTTCTCGAGTTTAGCATACAAGAGATTCCTCCTTAATCGAGACAGAACTTGACGAACATGCTGCCGGTGTGTCGTCATATCAGGTGATTAGATCAGGATGTCGTCCAGATAGACCACCACACAGACATACAGCAGATCCCGGAAGATGTCATTCACAAACTCCTGGAACATAGCTGGAGCGTTACACAGTACAAAGGGCATTACGAGATATTGGTAGTGACCGTCTCGGGTACGGATCAAGTTATAGGCCCCGTGTAGATTCAGCTTTGTGAACACCTTGGCCCCGCGAATTCTATCGAAGAGTGCTAAAATGAGCGGCAAGGGGTACTTATTCTTGACCGTGATTTGGTTCAAACCACGATAATCAATACAAGGACGAAGAGATCCATCCTTCTTTTTCACAAAGAAGAATACGGCTCCGGCCTGGGAGGAAGACATCCGGATGAACCCACTCTCCAGATTCTCCGTAACGTAGGCAGACATGGCTAGGGTCTCTGGCAGACTGAGGGGATAGACTAGTCCACGGGGTGGTGAGGCGTCAGGAAGTAACTCGACTGGGCAATTGTAGCTGCGATGGGGAGGAAGAGTCTCTGCCTCCTTTTTGCTGAAAACGTCTGCGAAACTATCATAGCGTAAGGGTAGATCGGAGAGTGACTGAGTCAGTGGAGACAAAACTGAACGAACTTGTAGCAGACAGTGGTTACGGCATTTGGGGCCCCATTGGAGGACTTCTCCGGAACTGCAGTTGAGAACCGGAGTGCGTAGATGAAGCCATGGCAGGCCCAGCCAAATAGGGTTGACAGCTTTAGGCAAAACAAGGAAGGCGAACTGTTCTGAGTGAAGAACACCGACTTGTAGTATCAATGGTTCCGTGATGAACACAATTGGATCGGGCAATGGTAGACCATTTACAGAAGCAACAGTCAGAGGTCTCTCCAGAAGAACTGTGGGTAGATATAAGCAATCCACTAGATCCTGCTGGATGAAATTTGCAGCTGCTCTGGAATCAAGATTGGCAGAGGAGGAATGTGATGTCTCCCCAGATATGATGGTCACAGGAATAGATAGGTTGGAAGAGGTTTTGACGTTTGGAGACGTCCCCCCTAGAGTTGCCTCTCCAACCAACCCTAGGTGCTGGAGTTTCCCAACTTCTGTGGACATTGGCACTCGAAATGACCCTTAAGGCCACTATACCAACATAAACCAGAAGAGCATCTGCGCTGTTTCTCCTGTTCGGATAGCCGGACCCTGTCTACTTGCATAGGTTCTTCAAGTAGTACACTAGGTGAAGGCAATAGTGGTCTCTGGACCGAGGGTGCCAGTCTGTGAAACCGGCTCTCCTGTCGAACCTCCAGATTGCGCTCCTGGATCCTCATGTCAAACCGAGCAGCCAACAGGATGTGGGCATCCAAGGTAGTAGGAAGGTCGCAAGCTCGTCGTTGATGTGTGGGGACAGTCCCTGCTAAAAGGACGCCACCAATGCCTCTTTCCATGCCAACTCTGCTGCCAGGGTACAAAAAGAGATAGCATACTCTCCTACTGTGGAACCTCCTTGCTTGAGGGTCAGCAGAGTGGCCGCGGCAGAAGATGTTCGGCCTGGCTCACCGAACACGGTATGGAAAGACTGCAGGAACGAGGCTAAGTCTGAGGATTCAGGCCCCTGTTGTTCCAAGATGGGATTTGCCCATGCGTGGGCCTTGCCAGCAAGGAGGAAGATAATAAACGCTACTTTGGCCTCCTCAGAGGGGAAGAGATGAGCTTGTAGCCTAAAATGAACTGTGCATTGGTTGATGAACCCTCTACAGGCTCTGGGATCACCGTCATAGCAAAGAGGAAGAGGCAGTGAAACTGTGGATCCAGAACAAACAGGAGGAGCAACGGGCAGTGGAATAGTCTCTGGAGGAGGAACCAGAGGTGGAACAGTGAGTTGATCCAGATAGGCCATGATGGAATTTACAGCCTCAAAGAGTAGATCCTGACGTGTCCATAGGTCATGCATCTCCGTCTGTATCCTTTGAAGTGCGGTCTTGGGTTGGCCAGCGGGTATCATGGCCTGAGCATATTGTCACGATCTATGGGTATGTGGACCCACTAGGCCGCTCCGCCGTAGCGGAGAGGCAGCTGGCCAAGTCACAGTCTATGCCAAAAGTCTGTACAAGTTCGTAGCACAAGGGTACCTGAAATAGTCCAGATGGTGGCAGGGGCTCTGGCAGAGTGCAGTAGGTTGCGCCAGACGTAGCGGATGACAACGGGTGCAGCAGGACACGACTCCAATCACTAAACAGGCTCAGGAACAATAACACAGCATGGGATACAGGATACAGGTAGCAGGGCATGGGAACACTGGGAACAGGACAACACTAAGGAACCATTTGCAAGACTAACATGGGAATTACAAACAACGCTCTGGCAAGGATCAAAAGAGCAGGGCCTTTTTTATAGTTCAAGGTGATCTGAGCATAATTAATTAATTACATATGCACGCGCTGGCCCTTTAAGGCCGGGATGCAGCGCCCTCTAGTGAACACTACGCGACAGAGCGGACGCATATGCTGGTGTCTCCGGGGAGGGAGATGTCGGCAGAAAGAGGAAGATCTGCGGAAGGCAGGTAAGTGGAGGTCGTGGTCCGTGACCGTGTTCGTAACAATACCCCTTTAAGGATGGATATAAAAATGACTGATTGTTCATTCAACCTCCAAGTAATGTCAACTCCTCTTCAAAGATAGATTCTGAATACAACATAATTTTTGTATGCACCAGAAACAGCACGACTTGAATTATAAGCTGGCTGGACATTTAGGCATTAAAAAGACTTAAAGGGGTTTTCCCACGAGAGACATAAAGTGAGTTCCGTAAACAGCGTAACTCGCTGAGCTACTCTGATTCTGTAAGTCTCATAGAACTTAATGATAGTTACGGAGACAGCGTAGCTCGCCTGCTACGGTGCTTCTGTAACTGCCATTCACTACTATTGGCGCTAAGGAAACAGCGTAGCTCAGCGAGTTATGCTGTTTACGTAACTCTTGACCATATAACCTTTTTCATGGTCGGAAAACACCTCATCCTCAGCTGCAACACAGCGGCTGAACGGGGTTTAGGGGGCCCCGTTCTGGAGATGGGTGCGGGTCCCAGAGGTGGGACCCACATCTATCTGACATTTTTAACATATTCTGTGGATATGTCATAAATGTCAGAATATGCACAAAGATAAGATTATTTCGTTCCGTTAATGATTCAAATTTACTGCCTGTAGTAGAACAGGCACGTATGGTAAATACAGGTGATCCTTACGGTATGGGATGCTAAAATGTTCTTTCATGATCATGCGCAAACATGCGGTTTGGTATGCGTTTTTTCAGCGGCAATTTGACATGTATCCCATCATGGATATGTATTTAGCGGTCTGATACTGTCTATTTACTTATTCTATACGCGCAAAACTTCTACATATTAATTACCTTTAAAACTATATGGTGTTTCTGATGCTTTGTTTTTGTTCTCTTTGTCTTATACTGCATCTGCACTGAGTCGTGTATTCACTCACCAGCTATATTGATTCGCCTGGAGATCTCCTAGGCAACGTGGGACGCTGTAGCGTTCAAATGAAAGCTGATTGGCTGCTGCTTTGGAGGCTCGGCACCTCTCCTGCAACGTCATTTTTGACGTGTTCACTGTGGGTTGGTGCCGGGTCGTAGCTACGTCAGTTGAATGGGTGGGCTTAGGCCTGTCAAATAGACCGGAACTTCGCCGGCGCGTGTGCGGCCAATGCATTAGTGCCGGACACGCGCCGTGAGGTTCAATTTGGCACACAACTGTGCTGAACGGCAGTAATAGAATATACAATTTAATAAACCGAATTGAGAGTCCCTGATGATGTGTCACATGTATTAGTGGCACGGAAACGCGTTGGACTGTCTCCTATGTCAGCGAGGTGTGTCAGTGTAGTATACTATAAGTGGAGAGGTTTTGCTCGGTGTTTGGAATATCGTCAGCACACGAGTTTTCCTCTCTTCATTACTGACCACCGTAACTGAGCCTGTTCTATTGAAACTAGGGCTAGGATAGTCCATTTTTATTATTATCAATTAAACATTATTTAATCGTTCTACTACAGGCAGTAAATTTTTATGTCATAAATGTCCTTCATGGGAAAACTCCTTTAAGAACTTCTTTCCCGTTTATTTTGGTGGCCAAGATTTAAGAACGATATCTTAACATATGTTTCTTCATGTGCGGTTTCTGCTCAAAATAAAACTCTGCGCTCTTCTCCATTTGGTTTTCTACAGCCCCTCCCCATTACATCTCACTCTTGGGGCTCAGTTTCTAATGATTTTGTGGTTGACCTACCTTCATCCAGAAGAATTAGTGTAAGGTGTTAGTGGTATATTTGAAGCCTTCCACCGCAGGACTTGATATTTTGTATACTCTACAATAATTAATAATTGAATCACTGGAATAGGACTAGAGTTTCGTTTAAAATGTAACTTTTACTTGTAACATATTTAAAAAGTGTGTAAAACAAATGACACACCTGGACAAGACTGTTTACAAAAAAATCTTCCTTATAGTACAGGAGATGTAGTGCTCAATGCAAAAAAAAGTCAATTCAATATTGGTGATATCATCATTTCTTTGCAGAGTTAAAGAAAAATGCTCCAAATTGTTGCAAAAACATGTGAGTGATCTATTTCCCAGGAGGATAAATATAAAACTCTGTGGGGTAATGACCCCTCCTACCCGTTCCGTAGTGTGTTAAAGTCCTGTTCCGTTCTTATGGCTGGGGACTGGGAAGCCTCACTTGTTTCTTTTATATGATTTTAGGCAATCAATCATTATTTTCTCCCGACGCGTTTCCTTATGGCCAGAATTCCTCAGGGGAGATAAGGCCAGATAACCTCCTTGACAGGGGGCACAAATGAAGTTGGAGCTGTATTGAAGTTTCAATCTTCTGCAGTGGCAGAGATTCCTCAGAGCACTTGTTTCCTCGTGCTGGAGTAAACTTGTGGCTGTTGTAGCTTGTGGCTGTTGTAGGCTGTTTTGCTCTGTTCTTGGCCTAAGAGTAAATTCGACTTCTGCCTTTCATCCCCAAACAAATAGACAAGCTGAAGGAACTAATCAAACTCTTGAGTAGTAACTTCAATGCTTCATTAGTTATCTTCAGGATGATTGGTTGGATTATGTACCCACAGCTAAGTTTGCATATAACAACTCCAAGCATAGTTCAATATCACAAAGTCCTTTCTGCGCGAATACCTGGCCTTCACCCAGTGTTACCAATTTCGGCTTTTCCTCGGCAGTGACTGAATGCTTGACGACATAACAAAAAGCTCAAAAAAAGATTGTTGAGACTTTTGCACGTTGCTCAAAAAATATTTAAACAGGCTGCTGTTAAACACCGGAAAGCAACTCCTGCTTTTCATGTAGCGGACAAAAGTTTATATTTCCGCAAAATATTTAAGCTGAAAGTACCTCCTCCAAAATTGGGCCAGAAATATTTTGGGCCATTTTAAAATTTCTACTCAAAGTAATGACATCACTTTTCATTGAAAACTTTGAGACTATGAATGTGCATCCCATTTTTCATTCCTTTTTTTTTAAGCCATTTCAGGAAAATCCTTTTCTGGGCCACAAGATGTCTCCTCCACTGCTAGTGAATGTACAAGGTGCAGAAGAATATATATTTTAAAAGATCTTAGACTCCGGAATCCATCGTAATATGCTGTAATATTTTATCTAGTGGAGGGGGTATGACTCTGAGGAGAATTATTGGGTACCAAAAGACCATTTTCATGTTTCTAGGCTCACAAAAAAATGAAATCAGAGATATCCTAACAAGTCAGCCCCTAGGACGTCCAAAGGACATCCTGAAAGAAAGGGAAGAAACTCCTGTATCCTGGGCAATATGCTGGACAGGCCCAATGCTGAATCTATTGTCTAGCTTCTCTTGGCTCTTGCCTCTTTGGATTCCTTGCATTAAATGCTTGATTGGTTTCACCCTTTTGGCTTAATATATAAGCCTGGCCCTTGCACGTCATGGTTGCCAGACTATTGACCTTACTGCCTCTAGTCTAGTTCACTGCTGCCTCTCTATAAAATGTTGCTGCTTATTTCTGTACCGAATTTAATTTGTTTCTTGACCACGTCTCTGCCACATGCTCCAAACCTATGGGGTTGCTACTGACTACATTAAAGGGTTATAGTAATTATTCTTTATGTGTGTTACAGCATCACTTTGTGGTAATGGGCAGGCTTTCTGAACCAAAACATTTCGATTGCTCTTATCATTGTATGATTTTGAATATGCTATATTTCACAGATTTTTCTACTGTTTGCATGAGAGCAAATAGCCAGGAGGGAGACTCTGGCCATTGAGCTATTACACTTCTGATTAGTATGAGACAAATATTGTTTGAGACACATAACTTATTTTCTTGTAAAGATTAAGATTATGACACGATGGAAATGTTTTATGCCTGTACGTGTTCTACTTAACCCCTTTAGGACGCAGCCTGTAATAACTTGGGAATGCTTTTACCTATCCAAGCAATTCTGAGATTGTTTTATCGTGACATATTGTACTTTATGATAGTGAAAAAATTCTACATTTAAATCTATCTGCTTGTAAAACAGATAGTAATACCACACAAAATAGTCACTATTTAACATTTCCAATATGTCTACTTTATGTTTGCATCGTTTTTTTTAACGTCCTTTTATTTTTCTATGACGTTACAAGGCTTAGAACTTTAGCATCAATTTCTCACATTTTCAAGAAAATGTCAAAAGGCTATTTTTACAGGTACCAGTTCAGTTCTGAAGTGGGTTTGAGGGCCTTATACTGTATATTAGAATCCCCCAATAAATCACCCCATTTTAAAAACTGCACCCCTCAAAGAATTAAAAACAGCTTTCAGAAAGTTTCTTAACCCTTTAGGCGTTTCAAAGAAAATAAAGCAAAGTAGAGGGGAGATTTACAAATTTCAGGGGGTTTTTTGCCGAAATTTATTTGTAATACATTTTTTTCTGTACCACAGAAGGTTTTACCAGAGAAACACAATCAATATTTATTGCCCAGGTTCTGCAGTTTTTAGAAATATCCCACATGTGGCCCTAGTGTCCTAATGGACCGAAACACTGGCCTCCGAAGCAAAAGAGCACCTAGTGGATTTTGGGGTCTGCTTTTTTTAAAATTATATTTTAGGCACCATGTCAGGTTTGAAGAGGTTTTGTGGTGCCAAAACAGTGGAAACTCCCCAAAGGTATTGCCATTTTGGAAACTACACCCCTCAAGTAATTTATTTAGGGGTATAGTTTAGCATTTTGACCCCACAGGTATTTTGCTATATTTATTGGAGTTAGTCTGTGAAAATGAAAATCTACTTTTTTTCTGAAATAACATAGACATTTGCAATATTTACAAGAAATAAAGAAGAAAATGCACCCCAACATTTGTAAAGCATCTTCTCCCGATTACAGAAATACCCCATATGTGATAATAAACTGCTGTTTGGACCCACAGCAGGGCTCCGAAGGGAAGGAGCGCAATTTGGATTTTGGAGCGCAGATTTTTCTGGAATGGTTTTCAGTGCCATGTCGCGTTTGCAACGCCCTGGAGGGACCAAAACAGTGAAAACCCCCCAAAAGTTACACCATTTGGGAAACTACACCCCTCAAGGAATTTTTCTATGGGTATAGTGAGCATTTGGACCACACAGGTTTTTTGCAGAATTTTGTGGAATTAGGCAGAGAAAATGAATATGAACAATTTTTGTCCACTAAAATGTTGAATTTTTTCATTTTCACAAGGGATAAAAGAGAAAAAAACGCCCAAAATTTGTAACACAATTTCTCCCGAGTATGACAATACCCCACATAAAATTCTTTGCGGAGTGAAATTGGAAAATACTGCGATTCCTCAATGTTTTTTTGGGTTTTTACCGCTTTCACCGTGCGGTAAAAACGACAACTTAACTTTATTCTGCGGGACAATACGATTATGGTGATACCAAATGTATATAGTTTTTTTTTATATATTTTACTACTTTTACAAAGAAAAATCTATTTGTTAAAAAAAAAAATTGTTTTGTATCAACATATTCTGAGCCATGACTTTTTTATTTTTTCGTCGATTGAGCAATGTGAGGGCTTATTTTTGGCGGGACGAGCTGTCGTTTTTATTGGTACCATTTTTTGTACATACAACTTTTTGATCACTTTTTATTAAATTTTATTTAGAGCTAAGGTGAACAAAAATCAGTGATTTGGGCGTTTTAAATTCCTTATTTTTTACGGCGTTCATCATGCGCTAAAAATTACTGTTTTACTTTATTCTGCGGTTCGGTACAGTTACGGCGATACCATATGTATATAGTTTTTTTTATGTTTTTCAGCGTTTTCACAATAAAATCACCTGTTTATAAAATAATAAATTTTCTGTGTCATCATATTCTGAGAGCCATAACTTTCTTTTTTGCAGTCAAAAGCGGTGTAAGGGCTTGTTTTTTGCAGGACGGGTTGTAGTGTTTATTGGTACTATTTTGGGGTACATGCGAATTTTTGATCACTTTTTATTCTATATTTTGGGAGGGGTGGTGACCAAAAAATAGTATTTCTGGCATTGTTTATCGTTTATTTTTTTTCAGTGTTGACCATGCAGGACAAATAACATTATAGTTTTATAGTTTGGGTCGTTACAAACGCGGTGATACCAAATATGTGTACTGTTTTTTTAACGTTTTCATTTTTTTCCTATAATAAGAGACTTATTATAGGAAAAAAAAATCTTTTATTTTTACACTTTTGTAAAACATTTTTATTAACTTTTTTTACTTTTTTTTTTTACTTTTTACACTTTCTTTTTTGACCTGCAGCTCTGATCGCTGCTAGAATACATTACACTACCTAGGTAGTGTAATGTATTCCAACTGTCAGTGTGACGACAGTAAGTCTAAGAGGACCAGCTAGAGGCAACAGTGGACAGCTGTTGGGGACAGCTGGCCTCACGGTTCCCGGTGCACACTGTCGCCAACAGTGTGCACCGGGAACGGCGCAGTAACTGTACGTACTCATGTGCTAAGACACTGGCCACGAGGACGTACAGTTGCGTCATGGTGCGCCTAGGGCATAAATACTCCAATCAGAACAACTACTTGTTCAGACAGTTTTACCTTCTTCAACTTCCCCTTATTTAACACTGTTGCTAAACTGACCTGGTTTGAGGGTCGCCATAGTAACAAACACTTTGGACATGTTTTCATTACTGGAACATTGTGTTTTTTTACATGCATAGGTATTTTGATACAATTTGAGCAATTTCCCCTTGGATTATAGGCAGGGATGGGATTACATTTTTTAACAACAGGTTCCCCACTTGAAGTGTGGGATACCTCCGGTGTATGCAAACTCTGCATATTTGCCGCCCAGATGTCTTTGGCTCATCACTTTTGCAGCAGATTATCACCTTCTATACTAAGACAAGCTCCTCATAGTGCCAAACACTGCGCACCTGTACAATACTGCTACACTCTGAATATACTAGTAACACACTGTGCCTTCTGAATACAGTGCTACAGAATATGCCCCCCCAAAATGGTCCCACACACTAGGCCCTGAAATAAATCATTATATACCCTGCCCCCCCCCTGTGATAAATAATACAATACATTTGTAATGCCGGGGTAGGGAGACAGACAGGTGAGCCCTAATCTACCCGCCACTCAGTCCCTGCCTACTTGCAACGACCCGTCCTAAGCGACGGCGTACAACTGGGTTGACGGTCCCTATGCTCACTATGTGCACGACAGACAAACAGACAAGGGTACACAGAAGCTAAGGGAAAATGGGCGGTTGCCCACGGAAACCCCGTGAGCAACAAGAGTAGTGATCGAGCCGAGTCAAACCAGGAGAGAACAAGGTACAAAACGCAGAGCAGGAGAGTGGTTAGTCAAGCCAGGGTCGATATGAAGCAGAGGACAAGTAGTACTAGCAGCAGCAGCAGAGCCAGGAAGCAGACAGAATCACAAGCAAAGGAGGAGCAGGAAGTGAAGGTATAAATAGACAGAGGGCGGGAGCTAGCTCCGTCTGGCCAGGCTGTGATAGGCTCTCCCACTCCTCAGCCTCCCAGCCTGACTGGTCGAGGAAGGAGTCACTCTATCAGAGCTAGGAGCAGGTGCAGACTGACTAAGCACGGGCGTCGACACAGAAGCTGTGTCTGGCAGATCCTTTACAGTAACCCCCCTTTTATGAGGGGCCACTGGACCCTTTCTAAGTGGACCTGGCTTATTGGGGAACCGAAGATGGAACCTCCTGAGCAATACTCCAGCGTGAACATCCCGGGCGGGTACCCAAGTCCTCTCCTCAGGCCCGTATCCTCTCCAATGGACCAGGTACTGGAGGGAGCCTTGGACCATCCTGCTGTCCACAATCTTGGCCACCTCGAATTCTACCCCTTCAGGGGTGAGAACAGGGACCGGAGGTTTCCTCGAGGGAGCCAAGGACGGGGAGCAGCGTTTCAGGAGGGAGGCATGAAACACGTTGTGTATTCGAAAAGACGGGGGTAACTCCAGTCAGAAGAAGACAGGGTTAAGGACTTCAATGACCTTGTACGGCCCTATATACCGGGGAGCAAATTTTTTGGATGGGACTTTAAGGCGCAAATTTTTTGAGGACAGCCACACCAGATCCCTGACCACAAATAAGGGGTTAGCAGAACGTCTTCTATCTGCGTGAGTCTTTTGTATGCTCTGGGACGCCTCTAGGTTCTTCTGAACCTGGGCCCAGACTGTGCACAGTTCCCGATGAATGACATCTACCTCGGGATTGTTGGAACCACCAGGTGAAACGGAGGAGAACCGTAGATTAAACCCAAAATTACAGAAAAAGGGGGAGACCCCTGACGAGTTACTGACCCGGTTATTAAGGGAAAATTCAGCGAGGGAAATGAAGGAGACCCAATCATATTGACAGTCAGAGATAAAACAACTTAAATATTGTTGAAGAGACTGATTAGTCCTCTCAGTTTGGCCATTAGTTTCATGATGGAAGGCCGAAGAGAAGGACAGATCAATCTCCAACTTTTTACAGAAGGCTCTCCAAAACAATGAAAGAAATTGTACCCCTCTGTCAGAAACAATATTGACAGGAACCCCATGGAGACGCAGGATGTGTTTGATAAACAAGGTAGCTAACGTCTTAGCATTGGGTAGTTTCTTGAGGGGCACAAAGTGGCACATCTTACTGAAGCGGTCTACTACAACCCACACCACCGACTTGCCTTGAGATGGAGGCAGATCGGTGATAAAATCCATGGAGATATGGGTCCAAGGTCTCTGGGGAATGGGCAAAGAACATAATAAGCCCGCTGGTCGGGACCTGGGAGTCTTGGACCTAGCACAAATTTCACAAGTGGCGACGTAGGCCTTAACGTCTTTAAGCAACCCAGGCTACCAATAGTTTCTGGCAATGAGGTGCTTGGTACCCAGGATGCCTGGATGGCCAGATAGTGCAGAGTCATGATTTTCCCTGAGTACCCTTAGCCGGAATTGCAGGGGAACAAACAGCTTGTTGTCAGGAAGGTTCCCGGGAGCTGAACCTTGATCAGCCGCAATTTCGGAGACTAAGTCAGAATCAACAGAGGAAATGATTATACCTGGGGGCAAAACACAAGCAGGATCTTCCTCCGAAGAAGGGCTGGCCATGAAGCTACGTGTTAGTGCATCAGCTTTATTGTTTTTAGACCCAGCCCTATAGGTGACCAAAAAGTTGAATCTAGTAAAAAATAACGCCCATCGAGCTTGTCTCGGGTTTAGCCTCCGGGCAGATTCTAGGAAAACCAGATTCTTGTGGTCGGTAAGGACCGTTACCTGGTGCCTAGTCCCCACCAGGAAGTGGCGCCACTCTTCAAATGCCCATTTAATGGCTAAGAGTTCGCGGTTGCCAATGTCGTAGTTACTCTCTGTGGGTGAGAACTTCCTGGAGAAGTAGGCACAGGGTTAGAGATGGGTGAGGGACCTGGTACCCTGGGACAAGACAGCACCCACTCCCACCTCGGAGGCGTCAACCTCCACGATAAATGGCTCCATTTGGTTAGGCTGAATCAGCACTGGGGCCGAGATAAAGCACTTCTTAAGGACCTCAAAAGCCTGGACCGCCTCTGGAGGCCAGTGGAGGAGATCAGCACCTTTGCGAGTGAGATCCGTAAGAGGCTTAGCGATGACCGAGAAGTTAGCAATAAATCTCCTGTAATAATTAGCAAACCCCAGGAAGCACAGTAACGCCTTCAGGGAGGCAGGTTGGACCCATTCAGCCACAGCCTGAACCTTGGCAGGGTCCATGCAGAATTCACGAGGAGTGAGGATTTGACCCAAAAATGGTATCTCCTGCACCAGGGTAGGGAGACAGACAGGTGAGCCCTAATCTACCTGCCACTCAGTCCCTGCCTACTTGCAACGGCCCGTCCTAAGCGACGGCGTACAACTGGGCAACGGTCCCTACGCTCACTATGTGCACGACAGACAAACAGACAAGGGTACACAGAAGCTAAGGGAAAAGGGGCGGTTGCCCACGGAGACCCCGTGAGCAACAAGAGTAGTGAACGAGCCGAGTCAAACCAGGAGAGAACGAGGTACAAAACACAGAGCAGGAGAGTGGTCAGTCAAGCCAGGGTCGATATGAAGCAGAGGACAAGTAGTACTAGCAGCAGCAGCAGAGCCAGGAAGCAGACAGAATCACAAGCAAAGGAGGAGCAGGAAGTGAAGGTATAAATAGACAGAGGGCGGGAGCTAGCTCCGTCTGGTCAGGCTGTGATAGGCTCTCCCACTCCTCCGCCTCCCAGCCTGACTGGTCGAGGAAGGAGTCACTCTATCAGAGTTAGGAGCAGGTGCAGACTGACTAAGCACGGGCGTCGACACAGAAGCTGTGTCTGGCAGATCCTTTACAACATTATTCTTTTCCTCTGCGCAGCAATAGAAACTAGAGGTCAATGAAAAATAATTCCCCTTCATGTAACTCTGCTACCTGTCAACAGAAAAGTCATCCACCACAGGGAAAAATGTTTCCCGTCATTTCTAATTTCCAGGCGGGTGATTTATTCATTGACAGGTAGCAGACTTCTACAGGGGTGATGTTGGGGGGTGGCAAACTGGGCAATTGCCCAGTGCCCCCAACACCGCAGGGGCTCCTGTCAGAGGTGTAAAAAAAATCAGATTGCTTGCATCTGCAGCCCCCGTCCCCTCTGGGCCAAGTAGTACCACCTAAAACTGTGACTGGGCCCAAAGGAGAAGTAGGCCCACTGGTGGCAGTGGGTAGATATTTTTCCAGAAGCCAGAAAGCAGAGGACATCATTTATTTGGAGCAAATGGGGCATTATTACTGTGTGGGGGGGCACAAAGGGGGCATTATTACTGTATGGAGGCAATAAAGGAGGCATTATTTCTGTATGGGAGTACAAAGGGGGCAGGGTCGGATAGAGTAGAAAAGGGAAAGTAAACAACTCTATAGAAGACGTCACCTGGCAGTCACTGAATATAACTGTACTGTAATAATTTATTTATTGTGCCCAAAATTACCTTTAACTGCCAGGGTCATAAACAACACATCTTCAAAAACAAAAATGCAGTGATTGCAATGATTTTTTTTATCTCATCAACCACAGGTTTAGGAACCAATAGTTTGCGTATGCGATCCCAACATGAAAGCACAACCAGCTGCTGTCTTTTAACAATTTATAGCCCAGTCATCTCTACTGTCTTTATACGGTAGGCAGAGGTAAACAGGTTAAAATGGGCTACTATTCTTGGGCCAGTGCTGTGTGCTTGCCCCCAGGCTAAAATTTGCCAGCCAGCCCCTGCCTCCTGTAATGAATAATAGAATACAATTTGTCCCTTAAAATACATAATACAATTCACCTGTAATGAATAGAATACACTGAGCCCGTTGTAATGAATATAGAATATACTGTGCCTCCTGTAATGAATAATACAATACAGTGTGTCTCTTGTGATGAATAATAAAGTACACTGTGCCCCTTGTAAAGAATAATAAAATACACTGTGCCACTGTAATGAAACTGAAAATAGAACAGACTGAGACCCCTGTAACAAATAATAGATGAATGATACTCACTTGTCCCGATTCCTCATTGATTGAGGATCTGGCCTCTTCTGGCCAGGCCTGGCTCCTGCAGAACGACGCACGTGTCGCGATGAGGGTATGTGCACCTAGCTTATTATCGGCCGTTTTTTCGGGCCGTAAATGGCCGAAAAACAGCCGAAGAATCGGAAACAGAACGCCTCCAAACATCTACCTATTGATTTCAATGGGAAATATGGCGTTCTGTTCCGACGAGGCGTTTTTTTACGCGGCCGTTTTTCAAAACGCCCGCGTAAAAAAACGCCCGTATAAAATAAGTGCCACTTCTTGAGCCGTTTTTGGAGCCATTTTTCATTCACTCTATAGAAAAAAAGGTCCAAAAACGGCCGTAAAAAACGCAGCGAAAAACGGGAGTTGCTTAAAAAACGTCTGAAAATCAGGAGCTGTTTTCCTTTGAAAACAGCTCCGTATTTTCAGACGTTTTTTGCTAAGCGTGTGAACATAGCCTGACAATCGAGCTGACTGAATCAGAGGAAAGCGGTTATGGCTACCTTGCACCTGCAGATAAGCACCTTACTATTCAATTGTATTTGCTTTCTAAGGACACGGACACAATTGTTTCCAGGAGAGAGCGGGTCGGGATCTCACTACTCTCCATTTTCCCCAAAACTGCCTTCTTATCTTAACAAGTTTGGCAAAACCAGAGAGAAACAGTCGGATCCCATCACTGCTTATAAGTCCAACATCATATTTGTAAGCCAAAACCAGGAGTGACTCCAAAACATGAAAGAGGTACAAATCTCTCTATTATACTTTTTCATTGTGTAGGCTCCACTCCTGATATTGGCTTACAAATTCTGAAGCAAGATACTGACAATAATACTGCCACGCGAAGGAGACCTAAGGTACAGAAAAGTCTGTTAAACACTCCCATGGAGTACGACTGGAAACACATGTCCCTTTTTTCCTGACATCCACAAAAATTATGTACAGGTAGCTGTTGCACCCAGGTCCTGAGGGAGCCCAGAGGACCGTCTGCCAAATAAGAAGGAACCATTATTATATATATAGCACATAGTAGGAGGAGAAGGGAACATGTTGCTGATTTTTTTTATACCTCTGGATAATATAATGCCACTGTGTCTCTAAATGTTTTCATTTACAGGATATTTGTTTCTTCACGCTTAAAATGTCTTTTCACTTCAAATGCTAAATGTAGCTCTTTCTTTTTACTTCAGTTTATATCTTGAAATTTTATATATTTTTTTTTAAATGTGGCTATTCACCTCGGCCATGTTTATAAATAGATATCAAACGACACAGACTATAATATATGTTTTGCCCAGTACACAATAAAAATGCTAAGAAGTTTAGCTAGTTACCTATCCAGATTCCAAGGCTTACAGCTGCAGCCACACGTGGAGTCCTTTGACGCAAAGATCGCAGAGGGAACACGGTCACATACCAGCGATCCACACTCATAGCTGTCAGGGTCACACAGGTAGCTTGCACTGACACCTAAGAAAACAATAGCCGTATATGAGAGTGACAAAATAAGGCAGTATGTTCCTCTTCCCTTTCAAAACAGGAGTCTATGTACTCTGAGGTTACCATCTATCATGATACTTTCTTAGGCCTCATTTACACGAGCGTATTATACGCGCGTGCGACGCGCGTGCTTTTCACGCGTGTCGTACGCACCTATAATAGTCTATGGGGCTGTTTAGACGATGCGTGAATTTTGCGCTGCGTGAGTGCGTTGCGTAAAACTCACGACATGTTCTATATTCTTGCGTTTTTCACGCAACACGCACCCATTGACTTCAATGGGTGCGTGAAAACAACGCATGCCACACGGACGGTCCTGCGTTGCATGCGCGAAAATCACGCAAGAGCTGTCAAAAGGATGAATGTAAACAGAAAAGCACCACGTGCTTTTCTGGTTACAAACATCCAAACGGAGTGTCAAATTAGAGATGAGCGCACCGAACTTCACTGGGTTCGGCCGAACTCGTTTTGACCGAACCCGGCAAAAAATGTTCGGGTACGCGACGTCAGGAGACAGTCACTGCCCACGGTGCTCAAAGACTTAAACTGTTTCAGCACCATGGACAGTGACTTTCGATCACAATATACATATACGTGTAAAAAAAAACAGAAGTTCGGACTTACCGATAAGTCCCTGCTCCTTCCTCCAGTCCGACCTCCCGGGATGACAATTCAGGCCAAGTGACAGCTGCAGCCAATCACAGGCCAAGCACAGGCTGCAGCCAATCACAGGCTGCAGCGGTCTCATGGCCTGCCGCGTCATCCTGGGAGGTGGGGCCGGATGACAAGAGAGGGACGCGTCACCAAGGCAACGGCCGGGAGACCGGACTGGAGGAAGCAGGCAGTTCATGGTAAGTTTGAACGTCTTTTTTTATTCACAGGTTGCTGTATATTGTGATCGGCATTCACTGATGAGGGTGCTGAAAGAGTTACTGCCGATCAGTTAGCTCTTTCAGCACCTTGGACAGTGACGGGCGTCGACTACCTCATCTCTATGATGGCGGCTGCGTGAAAATCACGCAGCCGCGCATCATACACGGATGACACACGGAGCTGTCAAATGCCTTTTGCGCGCGCAAAACGCAGCATTTTTTGCGCGCGCAAAACGCACACGCTCGTGTAAATCCGGCCTAGTGTTACTAACAGTGCAGTGCTAGTAAGGTAAATTGATTTTAATAACTAAAGTGAAATTGGGTTGAAGACAATATTATGTTTTATTGCATTTTCTCGAAAGCTCATTGCAGAAAACCAGTTTTACTACAGTAGTGAAAATACTTGCTCACATTGTATTCTTTATAGTAGGTCAGAGAAAGATACCAACAATTTTATTAAATAGATAATCTGCTTTTATGTAAATAATGCTTAATAATGAAAAGATATGCAGCATTCTAATACACTAGAAATTAGCGAATTTCACAAAATTTCTTTGGGCCATGAGATTTGATCAGAATAAATTTGTTGCTAATTGAGTATCAGCAGGCATCGGCACGCTATCAGCACCAGCATTTACATTTTAGCTAAAATCTATTTATTTAAAAAAAAAAAAAGAATTAACAATTTGTGTGGGACGAATGCCAAAAGTATTGGAAAATCCGAAACTTTTGGGAAATTCGTAACAAATACGTAACAAATTCGTAACTGATTTGTGTAGAATCGATTAACTTATCTCTAATTACCACCAAATTAATACTAAATAATATCATCATGCACTAGTGTATGCAGTCTGTAGAGTATTATCACACTGCAAATTATACAAGTGAATGCAGGGCTGATCCAACACAGTCAGCGTCAGAGTAGATTACAATTACATTCAGTGATTTAGAGGTGACATCTTTACTAAGTTGTTCACTTTCCTTTTTCTTCTCCATTGGGCCCAGACCGCCATGACGACTTCTCCTGCCCACAAATAGTCTCTGCAGGGTTCACTGCTCAGACATCTTTTACAGTTCGCTTTTAAAGCACACCCCCCAAACTCCCTATCTTGCTGCCCACCTTAAGGTACACATATGATTTATTTATTTTTTCTAATAAAATTATCTATCAGTGTGTTTTGTGCAACTTTCTAAATGCTTTTTATAAAAAATTATTTGTACTTTTTGAGATACAGCTGCTTTGTACCCTGTATATAGAGCAGCTGTATCGTGCACTAAGACCTGAATCCGTTCGGTCCACGGGACTGACGGGTTCAGTGTCAGCAGGTCCACCTGTTATCGATCACATTGAAGTCATGAACTTAGATGCGATCAATAATAGCTCGATCCTGTGTGTTAGAGACATGCAGGACCCGCTGTCACTAAACCCGTCAGCAGAGGCGTAACTAGGAGGGGCCCGGACGCAACTGGGAGAATCGGTAGGGGTGGTGCCGGGCTGGGTGCAGGTACAATTGATCTTAATGCTGAAGCAAGGAACAGTAAGCTCCCTGCTTCAGCATTAGTTAAGAGCGGAGGAGCAGAGGGACTCCCCAGGCTACTTAGAGCGCTGTGCCCGGGGAAGCACTTGACGTCACTGTCCATATATGGACAGTGACGTCAGTGGCTCTTCTGAAGCGGGATCCCCGTTGCTGACGCTATGGCAGGGATTCCGCTCCATAAGTAGCCCCTGACATTACTGTCCATAATGTAACGTCAGGGGCTTCTCCTGGAGCAGAATCCCCTGCCAAAGCGTCGGCAACGGGTATCTCCGCTTCAGAGGAGCCACTGACGTCACTATCCATATATGGACAGTGACGTCAGTGGCTCCTCTGAAGCGGAATCCCCGTTGCCGACGCTATGGCAGGGGATTCCGCTCCAGGAGTAGCCCCTGACATTACTGTCCATATACTGTATGGACAGTGACATCACTGTCCATATATAAACCGTAGCATTTAGGTGCAGAATCCCCGGCCTATGCCCTGGCTGGGGATTCCACTCCTAGAGGGAGTTCCAATGGTGCTATCTACAGGGGAGAGGGGGTAGCGCTATTTACAGGGACGGTGGTGCTATCTTCAAGGGGGTGCGGCACTATCTACATAGGCACTGTCGCACTATATAGGGGCACTATCTACAGGGGACACTGGCGCTATCTACATGGCTACTGTGGGCACTATCTACATGGGCACTGTGGCACTATCTACGTGGGTACTGGCACTAGGGCAATCTAAAGGGGCATTATACTGTATGTGGCAGTTATGAGGGTATTTTACTGTATGGGGGCATCTAAGGCGGCATTCTACTATATGGGGCAGCTATGGGGGCATTATATTGTATGGGGGAAGCTATAGGGGCATTATGCTGTATGGGGGCAGCTAAATCTGCGGTGAAAAAATCCACTGCGTGTGAACCGACCCTAAGACCTAATGCACATGACCGTAGTTTTTCGTCCGTGTGCTATCTGCAAATTTGTGGCTAGCTCACGGACCAATTGATTTTTGTGGCCCCATGCACATGACCATAATGTTCATAGGTCCGCGTGGGGGCGGCAAAAACTCAGGACATGTAATTTCACTATATGGATTTTCGGATCATGTGACCTACTCAGGGAGTCCCAGCCTTTCTTTTTTTGCGGTTCAGTGAATACTGGTGATACACGGATGCACTACCGAAGGATTTTTTGTGGACAAATGGACCACAAATACAGACTACGATGGTGTGCATTAGGTCTTAGGCTGGGTTCACAGATCGCGGTCAAAATGCGCTTTAGCTGCACAAAATCACACCAAAATTATGTATTTTTACAGCGATTCGCGGCAAACCAAGCCTCCTTTGATGAGAAACAGGTTACAGATCATAGTCATTAATTAGAAGGGGGGGCTTCTCTCTTCACTTTAGGCTGGGTTCAAACACTGCGGTTGTCGTGCGTTTTTTTGCCACGACTACTGTGAAATTACAGCAGAATGCAGCGGTTTTTGCAAAATCACAAAAAAAAACCACTGTAGGATTTAGCCACTATACTACACTAATCGCAGCAAAAAATAGGACCAAAACTGCAGCTTGTGGTCGGGTTCTCACAGGTCGAGTACGCTGCGTAAAAAATGTGCAATGTATCTTACCTGGAACCCGCAGCACCTTCCATCCGAAAAACCGCACCACAATGTGTACCTTGGGTACATTTTCGAATGGAATTTTCGCTGTGAAATGCAGGGCTGGGGTAAAGATAAAAATGTCCATACTTACCCCCTCCCTGTTTTCTGCGCGTGCTCCAGCCTCCCAAGATAACGTTGCAGGGCATGTGACGCTTCAGTCTGTTATTGGCTGAGGCGTTCACATGGGATGAAACATCATCCCAGGAGGTCGGACTGCAGGATGGAGGAGAGCGTTCTGGGTAAGTATGATTTATTTATTTTTTCCTGAGTTGCGTTTTTTGTGGCGTAATCGCTGTGATTTTTCCACAAAAGTCACAACACTTGGCTTTCTGTTACAGGTTTTGCACCCTCATATAATTCAATGGGGAAAACCCACAACAGAAAATCAATGAATACGCAGCATAAATTGACAAGCTGCAGATTTAAATTCCGCACCGCAGGTCAATTTATTAACGTTTACGCTGCGTTTTCTTTCTGCAGTGATGGTTTGGGGAGCCATGTCAAATGCAGGTGTTGGTCCACTGTGTTATATCAAGTCCAGAGTCAGATCAGTCGTCTACCACAAAATTTTAGAGAACTTCATGCTTCCCTCTACTGACAAGCTTTATGGAGATACTGATTTCATTTTCAGCAGGACATGGCACCTGCCCACACTGCCAAATGTACCAATACCCAACAATGCAGACAAGCTGAAGGCCGCTATCAAAGCAACCTGGGCTTCCATAACACCTCAGCAGTGCCACAGACTTATCGCCTCCATGCCACGCTGCATTGATAACACCTCAGCAGTGCCACAGGCTGATCGCCTCCATGCCACGCCGCATTGATGCAGTAATTCATGTAAAAGGAACCCCGACCAAGTATTGAGGGCATATACTGTGCATACTTTTCAGTAGGCCAACATTTTGGTATTAAAAATCATTTTTAAAATTGGGCTTACATAATATTCAAATTTTCTGAGAAACTAAATTTTGGGTTTTCATTAGGTGTTAGCCATAATCATCAACATTAAAAGAAAAAAATGCTGGAAATAGATCACCCTGTGTGTAATGAATCTATAGAATATATGAGTTTCACTTTTTGAATTGAATTACTGAAATAAATTAACTTTTTGCTGATATTCTAATTCATTGAGAAGGACTAGTGTAGTCAATTTATTGGGGCGTGGTAGGTCACGACCCCTTCCGCTAAGCTCCGCCCACTTTTTAGTAAAGTGTTGTGAGCGGCGCAAATGCCTCAAAAGGCAATTTTTTTTTTGTCAAACTGCAACTTTTGAGCCGTTTACTGGCGTAGAACAAACAATAAATTCCCCCCATTTTGTTTTAATTCTTTCCAATTTTCAAGATTTATATTTGCTGTCTGTGAATGGGAACATTCTAAATACGAATGTTCCTACTCACTGACCGCAAATAGAAATCTTGAAAATTGGGAAGAATTGAAACAAAATGGGGGAATTCATTGTTTGCTCCAGAAGCTGAAAACCTGTTCAGACCTAATATTCTCCTCAGTTGTATCCAGTCTAGACAATCCTCTGTGAAAGGAATATGTCACTATATAGTATGATTTGACACGTACTTATGTTGGGAAATTTCTATTTAAAAAAAGAACGGAAATATAAATTTTCTTTCATTTTATTTTTACTTAACCTCTTCACAACATTTGTTGTAACTGTACATCATAAGCGGCAAGGTGTTCCTGCAAAATGTCCTACAGTTACCACAAGCTGATGAGTCTGTACCATCAACTGCGGGTGTCAGCTGTATAATAAAGCTGACACCGTGCTGTAACGGCACGGACCAGAGCTAGCTCCGATCCCCACCATTAACCCTTAGATGTCGCGGCATCTAAGTGGTTTGTAGCACTTCAACGCAGGGGGGGCCGATAAATGCTATGGCAACCGGAGGCCTAACAATAACCTACTGGTCTACCAATTACCTTTATTAGTTGAGACAATGAAATTTAGAGTTAAAGCTACATCATATTGGAAAAAAAAATTATTTTTCATTTTTACTGCCCAATTTCAATAAAATCTATGAAACACCTGTGGAGTAAAATTCTCCGTACACCCCTAGAGGAATTCCTCAAGTTGTGTAGTTTCCCAAATGGAGTCACTTCTCAGGGGTTTCCACTGTACCGGTATCTCAGGTGTTCTGCAAATGCGACATGGTGCTGAGAAACCAATCCAGCAAAATCTGCATGGCGTTTACAGGCCGAAAAACGGCCGAAAATAAGCTGTGTGAACATACCCTTACTGTGTACTTATGTCACTTCTTGAGCCATTTTTGGAGCTGTTTTACATTGTGTCAATGTAAAAACAGCTCCAAAAACGACTCCAAAAAACGTCTCAAAAAAGCATTTTCGGCTACAAAAACGTCTGAGAATCAGAGGCTGTTTTCTCTTGAAAATAAGCCTGTGTTTGAGTCCAATAACATACTAGTGCCACATCTGGGATATATCTTAAAACTGCAGAATCTGGGCAATAAAATATTGAGTTGTGTTTTGCTGTTAACACTTGCAGTGTTACAGAAAGAAATGCATTAAAATTGAGTTTCTGCAAAAAAAACAAAATTTGTCAATTTTATCTCCACTTTGCTTCATTGCCTGTAAAACGCCTAAAGGGTTATGTAAAGTTTTAAATGCTGTTTTAAGTACTTTGAGGGGTACAGCTAAACTAATAAACCTTGTAACATTGTAGAAAAATAAAAGGATGTTGAAAAAAAAGGATTATGTCAACATAAAGTAGACTTTAGTTAGAATTAGAATTAGTAACTATTTTGTGTGGTATAACTATCTGTCTTACAAGCAGACACATTCAAATTTAGAAAAATGCTAATTTTTGCTAATTTTCTAAAAATTTTGGTGTAACAAAATATTTGAATGCATTGACCACATTTTACCTCTAACATAAAATAAAATATGTCTTAGAATAGCTTGGATAGGTGAAAGCATTCCAAATTTATTACCATATAAAGTGACACATGTCAGATTTGAAAAATTAGGCTCTGTCAGGAAGGTCGAAACTGGCTGCAGCAGAAACGGGTTAAAGAAATCATTTTTAAAACGAATTTCTATGCCAAAAACGGTACTAAAAATCAAAATACAGTTGACTAAAATAGTAAATTATTCAAAGGACACTAACTTTTCATACAGTTTGTGCTAATCTAATAGTATGAGAAACTACCAAGAAAGAATGATCGACTGAGGCACATAAAAGTACAAAAAAATACAAATTTTATTGAATAAAGACATTAAACAAGTTAAAAAATGGAAAGGAGGATAAGTCACACAATAAAAAAGACGTCAAATCAATCATAGGCCAGATATGGCTGTTTTCTCGGCGTGTTATAAATAAGCATAATATTGCAGCAGCAAAAGAGGTAAATAGAGTCAAACCAGACTGTAAACAGTAGAAACAAACCAGACTATAATAAATATGTAGATGTATTTGGTAGAATGGTGGCGGTTCCTAGGTCAGTATAAAGAATAATATACACCGCAACCAATTTACAAAAAAGTGTAAGAAAATGTTAGGAACTGATTTCAAATGCAGTCAAAGAGTGACACACAAGGTTCGATACAGGCTGCTATAAGAAGACAGAGATTGTTGAACATACCAGTGGACATTGTGGAATGTGAATGAGACGTCTGCACCCGACGCGTTTTTCGGCACCTGCCCTCGTCCCCGGACGAAGGCAGGTGCCGAAACGCGCGTCGGGTGCAGACGTCTCATTCACATTCCAAAATGTCCACTGGTATGTTCAACAATCTCTGTCTTCTTATAGCAGCCTGTATCGAACCTTGTGTGTCACTCTTTGACTGCATTTGAAATCAGTTCCTAACATTTTCTTACACTTTTTTGTAAATTGGTTGCGGTGTATATTATTCTTTATACTGACCTAGGAACCGCCACCATTCTACCAAATACATCTACATATTTATTATAGTCTGGTTTGTTTCTACTGTTTACAGTCTGGTTTGATTCTATTTAACTCTTTTGCTGCTGCAATATTATGCTTATTTATAACACGCCGAGAAAATAACCATATCTGGCCTATGATTGATTTGACGTTTTTTTTATTGTGTGACTTATCCTCCTTTCCATTTTTTAACTTGTTTAATGTCTTTATTCAATAAAATTTGTATTTTTTTTTACTTTTATGTGCCTCAGTCGATCATTCTTTCTTGGTAGTTTCTCATACTATTAGATTAGCACAAACTGTATGAAAAGTTAGTGTCCTTTGAATAATTTACTATTTTAGTCAACTGTATTTTGATTTTTAGTACCGTTTTTGGCATAGAAATTCGTTTTAAAAATAGTAGGTAGTTTCTCATGTTAATCATTGATCGATGCACCAAGTATATCTTGGTTAATACCCAGGATACAATATAGTGCCCCTTCACACAGCTAGCAACAGTGCTTTACAGTTCAATGGTGACCCTTTAAGCACTACTTATATTGCATTCTTTCTGTTGGTATTCTTTTGGTTTAATCTAATAGTATATCTGATATCTAGCAACTTTGCTATTTACTTACTTCAAAAACTTTTCGTTTTATCCTTGCAAAGTCTATATCAAGTTACTGTCACTATGTGTCTCCCTTCCTGTAATCTGCTGTCTACCCCCCGGTTGTCATGCAAAATCTGTCTCCAGTTACAGAGGAGAGGAAACGAACTGCAGGAAGTGGCGGTGTCTCTCTCTCTCTTTCTACTAAAGCTCGCTCCCTGCACTCATAGCCTGCATGTCTCTGCAATCAGCCATTTAATAGATCCTAGGATACATGTAAGTTCTCTTCTTAGTACTGCTCTCTCAAGTAATCCTTGCAGTAGCCGTGAATACAGCGCTGGTGCCAATCATTTGACTTGTGTGGCAGAAGTCCTGAAGAGCGAGTGTTGAATTTAATCCTGTGTCTGATTATCATCTGGTGTCCGAGCGTGTGAACGTTGGTGGGGTGCGTGTGTGGCAGATGTCACCCAGAACAGTTGATGTAGGGGTGACAGCAGTGGCGTAGCTATAGGGGTCACAGCGGTCATCATTGCGACCAGGCCCTGGAAGCCAGGGGGCCAATGGCCCCCTGCACCACGTCTATCCACAGTTGTAACGTCTATGGCCACGGTCCGTCGTTCTGCCATTAACCTCGACGGCCGTGGCCATGGACATCTTACCTCCCTGCAGCGTCGTCCTCCTGTGAGGCGCCGGCACTCACTTCCGGACTTCGAGTGTCTCCGGCAGGCTCGCGCGCCCGCGCGTGCACGGTCTTAAAGGGCCAGTGCGTGCATTTTGCAGGAAGTCTGCAAATCTAGCCCAGGATGCCCTGGGCTATAAAAAAGGGCTCTGCCCTCTTGCCCTTTGCCAGAGCGTTGTTTGTTACCCTTAGTTTGTCGTGCTAATGGTCTCCCAGTGTCTTCCAGTTTCCCAGTGTACCTTGTTCCTGTATCCCGTATCCTGTTTCCGTGCTACCCAGTTCTAGTGCTGTTGCCGTGCTGTGCAGTGCTACAGTCTCACTTGATTTGCTGCACCTCTCCTGACGTCTTCCCGCCGCCTGGTCCTGAACGTGCCTGCCTCGTTACTGCCTACGATTGCCTCAGGTACCCTCACTGAACTATTTGAACTCTGTACTTACCTGTTTGGCCAGCTGCCATCCCGCTACGCGGTACGGCCCAGTGGGTCCACACCCCGCATCGTGACAACAGTTACTGTAGTATTTGGTATTGCAATACTAACTGGGGCCTATGTAGTAAACTACACGGACCCCTGTTGCTACAGCAACCATATACTTACCCATCTCACTCCAGATTCAGGCCTGAGGGCAGCGTGAGCACTGACGACTTTCAGTATCACAAAATCACAACGTTATGTGCACTGCGCACAATGTTATGGCACTGAGATGAAGAGGATCCAGCTTAGGACTAAGGAGGGTAAATATAAGAATACTGTCCTGGGCCCTGTATCTAGTTCTATCAGATGTGATACTGTCTGCTTTGCCCCTGTATGATACAGGGCTCCAGCAGACAGCATCGAACATGAGGCTGGGCTCTGTATCTAAGCCTATCATGCGTGATACTGTCTATTGGGCCCTATATCTAAGACTATCATGTGTGATACTCTCTGCTGGGCCTTGAATCTAAACCCATCATGTGTGATATTGTCTGCTGGGCCCTGTATCTAATCCTAATTACTAACACTAACTTGCCAAAGGCAAAGACAAAAGCCCTTATTTCACAGATACCTAAAGCTGTTTGAAAGTGTAGTTAAAACATAACTTTTATTGGATATACTTCCACATACTTCCTCCCCTTTTAGATAGTGCCACATAGCCCCCCTTGTAGATAGTGGCACATACCCCCTCTTGTAGGTAGTGCCTCACACCCGGCTTGAGGATAGTGCCACATATCCCCCTATAGATATTGCCACATACCCCCCCTTGTAGATAGTGCCACATACCCCCTCTTGTAGATATGCCACACACAACCCCCATGTAAATAGTCCACATACCCGCCCCTTATAGATAGTGCCACATACCCCTCTAGTACATAGTGCCTCATACCCCCCTTGTTGATAGTGTCACATACCCCCTCTTGTAGATAGTGCCAGATATCCCATTGTAGATAGTGCCAAACACAAACCCCTTGTAGATAATCGACATACCCCCTCCCCTTGTAGATAGTGCCACATACCCTCTGGTAGATAGTGCCAGATATCCCATTGTAGATAGTGCCACATACACCCTTGTAGATAGTGACACACACCCCCTTGTAGATAGTGACAGCCCCCCCTTGTAGATAGTGCCACATACCCCCACTTGTAGATAGTGCCACATACCCCCTTTTGGAGATAGTGCCACACACAATCCCCTTGTAGATAGTGCTACATCCCCCTACCCTTGTAGATAGTGCCACATACCCCCCTTGTAGATAGTGCCACACACAAACCGTTTGTAGATTATCCACATACCCCCTCCCCTTGTAGATAGTGCCACATACCCTCTTGTAGATAGTGCCAGATATCCCCTTGTAGATAGTCCCACATACCCCTTGTAGATAGTGCCCCACACAACCCCCTTGTAAATAGTCCACATACCCCGCCCCTTGTACATAGTGCCACATACCCCTCTTGTACATATTGCCACATACCCCTCTTGTACATAGTGCCTCATACCCCCCCTTGTAGATAGTTGCACATACACCCTTGTAGATAGTGCCACATACCCCCTTGTAGTTATTTCCACATACCCCTACTTGTAGATAGTGCCACACACAACCCCCTTGTAGATAGTGCTACATACCCCCTCCCCTTGTAGATAGTGTTACATACCCCCTCCCCTTGTAAATAGTGCCACATACCCGGCCTTGTAAATAGTGCCACACACAAACCCCTTGTAGATAATCTACATACACCCTTCAATTGTAGATAGTGCCACGTACCCCCTCTTGTAGATAGTGCCACACACAACCCCCATTGTAAATAGTCCACATACCCCCCAGTAGATAGTCCCACGTACACCCCCTTGTAGATAATGACCCTCCGAACAAATAAAAAAAACTTATATTCACCTAGCCCTGTTCCCGCGACAAACAGAGCTGCTCCATGGCCTCCTCAGCAGACTATAAGACGGGACCCTTGCGTTAGCTGGCGTGATCCAGTGATGTCATCACTCCGGCCTGCGCAGGGATCATGTCCCAGCGCATTATAGACTGCAGGCCTAACGTGGCCTGTAGCCTAGTAAACGGCAGAGCAGTGTACTAGCTCCCTGCTCCGCAATAGTATTCAATTGTATCTGCGTCCTTAGGATGCAGATACAATTGCATGTGGCAGTCACCTGGGGCCCCGGATAAGGGCCCTTATTGTTATGTGCCCTCATGCCTCGGGCCCTGTAGCAGCTGCTATGGCTGCTACAGCAGGAGTTACGGCACTGGATGTACCTAGTCCTATTCAGTGGTACAGCTATAGGGTTCACAATTTCGACCGGGTCCCAAAGCCAGGGGGCCCGCAGACCCCCACACCACGTCTAATAAAAGTTACTATAGTAACTGGGCCCTATGTAATAAACTACACTGGCCCCTGTTACTATAGTAACAGTATACGTATCCTCCTCGTTTCCGAGCGGAGGTCGTGACGTCTTTGACTTCATGACATCACGACGCTGTGTGCCGCTGTAATGTTCGTGGCTGCGGGCTGTCAGCTTAATTTCCCCTCTGACAGCCGCAGCCACGAGTCGGTAAGCGCTGGCCCCAGCCTCCTCCTCAGGAGAAGCCAGCACTCGCGTCTACTCACCACTGCCGCTCTTAAAGGGGCAGCGCGCGCACCGGACCTCGTTCATGAACTTTGATCCGTGAGTACCCTGGACTATAAGAGGGGTCCAGCCCCCTGGTTCGTTGCCTGAGCTTTGTTGTGTATTCCTAGTCTGTCTTGCATATGGCCCCCTAGTGTTTCCTGCTCCCAGTGTTCCTGTTCTTGTATCCTATACTTGTATTCTGACCTAGTGCCGTGCTTAGCTGTAGCCGTGCTGTGCTGTATTCCACACCTGTCCTGCTTCTCCACGCCTGACGTCCACCTGCTGTCAAGTTCCTGCCTTGCCTGCCTTGCTACTGTCCGAGCTGCCACAGGTACCCTATACGAACTATAGACTTTGACCTGCGTCCTGTTGGCCAGCTGCCTTACCGCCAAGACGGTATGGTCCAGTGGGTCCACAAACCCTACGTGACAGCCGCGCAAACCCCTCTTGTAGATAGTGCCACATAGCCCCCCTTGTAGATAGTGCCCCATACCGAACTTGTAGATAGTGCCACATACCCCCCTGTAGATAGTGCCACAAACCCCCCTTGTAGATAGTGCCACATATCCACTCTTGAAGATAGTGCCACACACAACGCCCTTGTAAATAGTCCACATACCCCACACCTCTTCGATAGTGCCACCTACCATTCTTGTAAATAGTTACTCATACCCCCCTTGTAGATAGTGCCACACACCCCACATGGAAGATGGTGCCACATACCCCCACTTGTAGATAGTGCCACATAGCCCCTCTTGTAGATAGTGCCTCACACCGAACTTGTAAATAGTGCCACATACCCCCCTGTAGATAGTGCCACAAACCCCCCTTGTAGATAGTGCCACATACCCACTCTTGAAGATAGTGCCACACACAACGCCCTTGTAAATAGTCCACATACCCCACCCCTCTTCGATAGTGCCACCTACCCCTCTTGTAAATAGTTACTCATACCCCCATTATAGATAGTGCCACACACCCCACCTGGAAGATAGTGCCACATACCCCCACTTGTAGATAGTGCCACATACCCCCTCTTGGAGATAGTGCTACATACCCCCTCCCCTTGTAGATAGTGCTACATACCCCCTTTGTAGATAGTGCCACACACAAACCCCTCGTAGATAATGCACATAAACCCTCCCCTTGTAGAAAGTGCCACATACCCTCTTGTAGATAGTGCCACATACACCCTCTTGTAGATAGTGCCACATACCCCCTCTAGTAGATAGTGCCACACACAACCCCCATTGTAAATAGTCCACATACCCCCTCCCCTTGTATATAGTGCTACGTACCCCCTCCCCTTGTAGGTAGTCCCACGTACACCCCCTTGTAGATAATGACCCTCCAAACAAATTTAAAAAAAACTTATACTCACCGAGCCCTGTTCCTGCGATAAACGGAGCTGCTTCATGGCCTCCTCAGCAGACTATGAGATGGGACCCTCACATTGGCCGGCGTGATCCAGTGATGTCATCACGCCGGCCTGCGCAGGGATACTGTCCCAGTGCATTATAGGCTGCAGGCCTAACGTGGCCTGTAGCCCAGTAAACGGCAGAGCAGGGTGCTAGCTCCCTGCTCCACAATAGTATTCAATTGTATCTGCGTCCTTAGAATGCAGATACAATTGCATGTGCCAGTCACCTGGTGCCCCGGATTGTTATGTGCCCTCATGCCTCGGGCCCCGTAGCAGCTGCTATCGCTGCTACAACAGTAGTTACGTCACTGGATGTACCTAATCCTATCCAGTGGTGCAGCTATAGAGGTCACAGCATTCGCAATTGCGACCGGGCCCCCGAAACCAGGGAGCCCGCAGACCCCACACCCCGTCTATTAAAAGTTACTACAGTAACTGGGCCCTATGTAATAAACTACACTGCCCCCTGTTACTATAGTAACAGTATACTTACCCTCCTCGCTTCCAAGTGGAGGTCCTGACTTCTTTTTTACATCATGACATTACGATGCTGAGAGCCGCGCACAACGTTGCGACGCTGGATGGCGTCAGAACCTCTGCTGCTCCCGGAGCCGAAGAAGAGTGTAAGCATAAAATTACTGTCTGCTGGGGCCCTGTATCTAAGCCTACCACATAGTAGACTTAGATACCGATCTCCAGCAGACAGTAAGCTTATACTGTATAAGATTACTGTCTGATATAAGGTTTCTAAGCCTACCCTGTGGTAGACTTGGATACAGGGCACCTCAGACAGGATCACACATGGTGTGATCCTACCTGCTGGGCCCTGTATCTAAGCCTACCTTGTGGTAGGCTTAGATACAGGGTCCAACAGATAGCATCACACATGGGCCCTGTATCTAAGCCTACCACATGTGTTATCAATGGGTTTTTTTTGTGTTTGTGCTTTTTTTACAGGTTCGGTTGTTGGACTACGTCGGATTTGAAGACTAGTTTGATGATGGCTTTTTTATTTTCAATAAAATGGTTAACAAGGATTGTGTAGGGGGTTTTTATTTCAATAAAATATTTTTCGATGTCCTTGTATTTATTTAAACTTATTACTACTACCTTAGTAATGGCCGCAGGCTGATTGACAATAAGATTGACAATAAAAAAAGAGAATTAAAAAAACGCCATAATCAAAGAGTCCTGGAATCCGAGGTAGTCCAACTACCAAACCTGTAAAAAAACACAAACACACAAAAAAAATTAGTAACACATAAAAAAGCAAGGCAATTATTATAATTCCCTTTCCTGTGTCCAACACTGGTGCCGCAATGTCAGCGATCTGGGCCCTATATCTAAGCCTATCATATGTAATAAAGTCTGCTAAGCCATTATATCTAATCCTATCCAAAGCTATAGGGTCGTAGTGCTATAGATATGCTGTCTCCCCTAAGACCTTAGCAACACCCCTGGCTCCTAGAGCTGCATCATTGGGTCACTTAGGAGACCCAGCGATGCAGCTGAAAGTTGTGGGCCATCTGCCATGAGAAGAAGTTGGGGCCCATGAAGGACTTTTGCACTGGGGCCCATGAGCCTTTAGCTACGCTCTGCCTATAAGGCCTGAATATAGACAGTCAGCAGCAGCCATTTTTCAGTCTACTGGGCCTAATTGTTAAACCCACCCCAGTACCAGGGAGGGGTGCCCTTGGCCCTATCTACGACAGTATACAGCAAGTCATTCATCTTAGCCTGCCTGAGCCATAACTAAATATTGTGCCTCACATAGTGGGAAGCTCTGCATATATGTGTGGTCGTGTGCACCATTAGCGCCAACCTGAAATTGAGTTCTTAAAGAGGCTCTGTCACCAGATTTTCAAACCCCTATCTCCTATTGCAGCAGATCGGTGCTGCAATGTAGATAACAGTAACGTTTTTTTTTCAAAAACAAGCATTTTTGGCCAAGTTATGAGCATTTTTATATTTATGCAAATGAGCCTTTCTTAAGTACAACTGGCCGTGTTTAAAGTTAAGTACAAGTGGGCATGTATTGTGTGTGTACATCTGGGCGTTTTTACTTGTTTTACTAGCTGGGCGTTGTTAATGGAACTGTATGATGCTGACGAATCAGCATCATCCACTTCTCTTCGTTAACACCCAGCTTCTGGCAGTGCACAGACACACAGCGTGTTCTCGAGAGATCACGCTGTGACGTCACTTCCTGCCCCAGGTCCTGCATCGCGTCGGACGAGCGAGGACACATGGGCACCAGGCGACAGAGGCAGTTGATTCTGCAGCAGCATCGGCGTTTGCAGGTAAGTCGATGTAGCCTCTGTCGCCTAGTGCCGATGTGTCCTCGCTCGTCCGACACGATGCAGGACCTGGGGCAGGAAGTGACGTCACAGCGTGATCACTCGAGAACACGCTGTGTGTCTGTGCACTGCCAGAAGCTGGGTGTTAACGAAGAGAAGTGGATGATGCTGATTCGTCAGCATCATACACTTCTATTGACAACGCCCAGCTAGTAAAACAAGTAAAAACGCCCAGATGTACACACACAATACACGCCCACTTGTACTTAACTTTAAACACGCCCAGTTGTACTTAAGAAAGGCTCATTTGCATAAATATAAAAATGCTCATAACTTGGCCAAAAATGCTCGTTTTTAAAAAAAAAACAAAAAACGTTACTGTAATCTACATTGCAGCGCCGATCTGCTGCAATAGGAAATAGGGGTTTGAAAATCTGGTGACAGAGCCACTTTAAGTTTGAATAACAACAAAACTAAAGAACAAAAGGCCCGACATGCCACTCCTTCTAAGGAACGCCACCTGGGGTATGAAAACAAGGTAAAGATACAGCACTTAAAGGCACAGTACATTAAGAAAATGTTGGGGTTTCCCATGTATTATACATTTGAAACAGATGTACAAAATATCTTGTCAGTCAGAACCTGATCTCAGCAGAGAGAAATCAAAGAGATGTATGAGATAAACATCAACTGATACTCAACTCGCCCAATTCCAGCGGCTTGCCTCCCCGAGTAGTCATGTTCAGCTGCTAGACAACCAGATGTCTCCTCTTGTGCTCCTGTCTACAGCCGCAGTCCTGCTGGATGCGGCTGTGGCATTCCTCCTTTGCACGGCCGGCAGCATCCTAGATGACATTGGTCCTGAAGGCCTATTTAAAGGGGACCTCAGTCTTCACCCCTGGACTGCAGATCAATGTGAATCCTTTGTTTTCAGGAGAAATATTTGTAGGAGGAATCCTCCAGCTCACCTTCAGCAGAATCGTGCCGCTAGCCGCGCCCGGATCCCCTTATTGGCACACGGTGCAAAGGACAAACAGGAAAACAAGGAAAAAGATCCAGTGCCAGAATTGATGAGAAGTCTTTAAAAAGGAAACTGAGTTCCAATTTTATTTAGAAAATATTTAAAAATAAGAACGACTGTCCAAGCAAAAGGGTGGATTAAAGGTATGCACGCTGCCTACGCGTTTCAGACGACCACAGCGTCCTTAATCATGGCTTGTATGAAACTAATGACAAAAAGCTAAGGTTTATATCCGGTCTGTAGCAGGTGAGCTTAATTGCGCTTCACAGGAATGTATTTGGAACGCAGAAGAACCTGGACGGCAGAGTGCTGTGTGTAACAGGTGTCACGATGAACTCTGCGAATTAAGATAAGTGAACTTATAGTTACGCCACTGAATGTGGCTGCCGCTAGCACCTGGGCCCCCTCCGGTGCTAGTGACGCCACCGGGCATGAGGGGGCACGTGCGATCATGTGCGGTTCGGCCGGCCATGGGCCCCCCAGGAGCCTTGGGCCCCGGGCGGCCACCCGAACCGCCCTAATGATAATCCGCCACTGGTTATACTTCAGTGTCCAAGTAACAATTTTTTTTTAAATAAATCGATTTTAATTTACATTTTTGGTGCTGATAGTGTCCTGCAGCATGCTGAAAAAGACGTCATGGATGTGAGATCACTCATTGTTTTAGATATATCTAATTGCTAAAAATAGTGGCACCAAGAATTGGTGTGTTGTTCTTTGTCAAGTGCCATTATCTTTCAGTCTGTTTCCAAGTGACTTTTTTTAATTTCAAAAAGCATAAAATATCTGACAGTGCACTGTTTGCTACCATCTGTTTACCCAAAGCCATATATGTTGCTGTCACTTTAACATTAGTAACGGTGTATTGGCATTAGAGCGCTTGAAAGGGGTTTAATACAGTCCTAAAAACCTCAGAGTTTCATATACAACTTTTCCAGGCATTCGGGGCACTTTCGATACAGAATACATTTGACGCCCGTTTCGAACGGATCGTACCCGAAACTAATTTCGGGAAATTCACTTATTTCTGTTTGGGACCTATCGCCCATATTTGATAAATGGTGGGAGCATCAGTGCTCCTGGGTGTGTGAACTGTTACGTGGTCAAATTATTGCATGAGTGAGGGGCGAACGGGAGATTAAGCTGTTGTGCAGTAGTGTTTACCCCTTACAGTCACCCTCACATCTTAAGGCCTTATTCAGATGAACGTGTATTACGTCCGTGCTACACGCGTGGAAATCACGCGCGTTGCACGGACTTACAGTATGTAAGTCACTGGGGCCGTTCTGACAGGTCGTGATTTTCACGCAGCGTATGTCCGCTGCGTAAAACTCACGACATGTCCTATACTTGCCCGTGTTTCGCGCAGCACACACCCATTGAAGTCAATGGGTGCGTGCAAATCGCGCATGGCACACGGAAGCACTTCCGGGTGACGCGCGTGATTCGCGCTACAGTTAGTAAAGAAGTGAAGGGAAACATAAAAGCCCCTCCTTCTTTACTGTGTCGTAACATCAAAACAGAGTGTCATAATGATGCCGGCTGCGTGAAAATCACGCAGCCACGCACCATATACAGATGCCACACTGAACTTTTGTGTGCGCAAAATGCAGCGTTTTTTGCGTGCGCAAAACAGACACATTCGTGTGAATAAGCCCTAAGAGTAGAGAGAGAGCCTTGAGGTCCTTCCGTGACAGGGAGGTTAAGAAAAAAAAAACAAAAAAACGATTTCACCAGCTTTGCTTTTTGTTTACGATGTTCACCACAAGGCACACATGACAACATGTTAACTTTATTCAAGCGTTCATTACATTATGAGGATACTAAATATGTATCGTTTTTGGGAATAGAGTGGTGATAGAAAGGTAGTGTAGATCAGGGGTGCACAAGCTTTTCTGGTACGAGGTCCACATTGTCAGATTGTACCACTCCCAAGAGTCACAATTAAACTTCAAACGATCTGTCTGCAGGGCCTTAGATAGCAGTGCATGACAGGCCTGCATTTGGCATAACACAGTAACAGTTTTGCCTGGATTGCTTCTTTTAAGTTGGTTAATATAGAACTCATACAGCCCCTCAGTGCCCCCTATAACCGTGTTAGTCACCCAATGTCATTCATAACAGTAGTCACGAAGCGCTGCCCATAACAGAGTCTGCCACAGTGCTTCCTATTAGTTCTAGCACATAGTGCTTCTATTAGTGCCAGCGACACAGTGCATCATTAGCACTTACCTGTTCCTGCTCCCATGCTCCGCACCTCACCACTGTTAGCTGCCCCTCGTTACGGCGCGGGGCGTCGACCCACTGGGCCGTACCGTGTAGCGGGATAGCAGCTGGCTAAACAAGTACAATGCAATGTCTACAGTTCAGAAAGGGTACCTGAGGCAATGTAGACAGCAGCGGTAGATTCAGGCTAAGATGAGGCTCCGACAGTAGACCGACACCCGGCGGGGTGCGATACAATAGATGCAGTGGAGGGCACAACACGACTCCAACTTTTGACGGTACAGAGGCACGGTAGCAGGGATACAGGGTACAGGCAGCAGGAACGGGTTACACTGGGAACTGGAAAACACTAGGAGACCATTTGCAATAACAAACTATAGGTAACACAACAACGCTCAGGCAAGGATCGAGAGAGCAGAGCCCCTTTTATAGTCCTAAAGCATTCTGGGCTGATTTCAGTATTCTGCAACTGTGCGCGTACTGGCCATTTAAGGCTGCACACACGCGGGCGTGCGCGCCCTGCGGGAGACAGTGTCCGGACCAGGAAGTGAGTGCCGGCGTCTCTTATGACGAAGATGCCGCCGGGAACTCACTCGTCCATGGCCGCGGCCGTCAGAGGGTAAGTCAGGACGACGGTCTGCGGCCATAGACGTTACACCCCTTTTCTCTCTGACATGGAACCTACAAGCCAGCAGCCAACCCAGGGGGCACTCACATGTATTTTCAAAGATCTGCATTTGTATCTATGATCAGTGCAGGGAAGGGAGAACAGAGCTGCCATTATTAGCTGCCGTTCTCTGCGTCAGAAGGATATGGCTGTCGTTTGACAGTCTTTTCAAACTATTTTAACACAGACAAGCATGTCTGTGATGGTTTGGGCCCTCACAGAATGGCCTCAGGCATAGATTGACTCCCAGGGTGAACTAATTGCTAATTATGTGCATTGCTAGTAACCGCATTATACACCATGTTCCATATTATTATGCACATTGGATTTAAGTGTCATAAACATTTAATTATTAGTTTTTCAATTAAACTCATGGATGGTATTGTGTCTTAGGGCTATTTGGATCATTGTAATCAATCTCCGCCACCTGTGATAATTAGTTTGCCAGGTGGGCCCAATCAAAGGAAAACTACTTAAGAAGGACGTTCCACATTATTAAGCAGGCCACAGGTTTCAAGCAATATGGGAAAGAAAAAGGATCTCTCTGCTGCCGAAAAGCGTGAAATAGTGCAATACCTTGGACAAGGTATGAAAACATTGGATATTTCAAGAAAACTTAAGCGTGATCATCGTACTGTGAAAAGATTTGTGGCTGATTCAGAGCACAGACGGGTTCGTTCAGATAAACGCATAATGAGGAAGGTTTCTGCCAGACAAATTAATAGGATTAGGAGAGCAGCTGCTAAAATGCCATTGCAAAGCAGCAAACAGGTATTTGAAGCCGCTGGAGCCTCTGGAGTCCCACGAACCTCAAGGTGTAGGATCCTCCAGAGGTTTGCAAGTGTGCATAAAGCTATTATTCGGCCACCCCTAAAAAATGCTCACAAGCAGAAACGGTTGCAGTGGGCTCAGAAATACATGAATAATTTTCAAACTGTGTTTTTTACTGATGAGTGCCGTGCAACCCTGGATGGTTGAGATGGATGGTATAGTGGATGGTTGGTGAATGGCCACCATGTCCCAACAAGGTTGCGAAGTCAGCAAGGAGGTGGCGGAGTCATGTTTTGGGCTGGAATCATGGAGGAGCTGGCAGGCCCCTTTAGGGTCCCTGACGGTGTGAAAATGACCTCTGCAAAGTACGTAGAGTTTATGACTGACCACTTTCTTCCGTGGTACAAAAAGAAGAACCGTGCCTTCCGTAGCAAAATTATCTTCATGCATGACAATGCACCATCTCATGCTGCAAAGAATACCTCTGTGTCATTGGCTGCTATGGGCAAAAAAGGAAAGAAACTCATGGTGTGGCCCCCATGTTCCCCTGACCTCAACCCTATTGAGAACCTTTGGAGCATCCTCAAGCAAAATATCTATGAGGGTGGGAGGCAGTTCACATCAAAACAGAAGCTCTGGGAGGTTATTCTGACATCCTGCAAAGATATTCAAGCAGAAACTGCCCAAACACTCACAAATTCAATGGATGCAAGAATTGTGAAGGTGATATCAAAGAAGGGGTCCTATGTTAACATGTAACTTGGCCTGTTAAGTTTTTTTTGATTGAAAGAGCTTTTGATTTCTGTAAATATGACCTCCTGATGCTGCAAATTCAACAAATTACCATTTTAGTTCTCTTTGCAACTTTTAAAATGTTTTGATCTCTGTTGTGCATAATAATTTGAAACAGTGCATTTTGAGTTTTTTACTTCTAAAAAAAAATCTGTTATCATTAAGAGATTTGTTCAATAAAATTTGCATTATACTTCAACGGTTGATGGCTTGAAGATTATACTGACTGTCATTTTCATCGACTATTTAGGAAAATCAGCGAAAAAAACCATTTGCATAATAATTTGGAATGCGGTGTAGAACAACCCTTTGTAATTTAACCCTAGACCAGCAGGCCAGAGTTGCCAAGCGTAAGTAAATTCACCGACAGGCCGCAATTTTGGCCAGTGTACCTGATAAGATATAATGTGGATGTGTCCGTGATTATTTTGATGGCTTGTTAAAGTTAATGTCATTATGTATACTCAAAATAAAATATGTGCAAACAGTGCTATCCTCCCCAGGGTAAAATAGCAGCAGTGCTATTATACCCTATTATACTCTGGGGAGGTTATCACCCAGAGTCACACCAACCTGAGTCCATGTATCAGTCACTCACACCCCCTGATGGCTGAGAAGGTGAGTTGACAACCTTACAGTAATGGCTCTTGCACACGACCGAGTGCCACTCGGGACATTTTTCATGGCATCCGAGTGGCACCCGATAGTTTTTACGGACCAATCCACTTCAGTAAACGGACCCGACTATCCAACCTGTGCAAAGACAAAACATGTCCTATCTTTCTACGAATCACGGACAGAACTCGGGCAGCACACACGGTCGTGTTCAAGAGCCCTAATACTCTTGGTTTCCTCTACACTATGACACATTTATCACAAGCCCAACCATTGGGTCACACATTAGAGCCAGATGAATAATTTGAGCCTAGTATCAAAACTGTCACCTATACCCAATACACTGTTTAACATTTTATTTTTAGGAAAGGCATAAATGTGATGTACCATTAATCTACCCTTTTTCTGTGAATCTATTGTTTATAGCTAGCGAGAATGGGTCGGCTGTTCCTATTAATCTACCTCCCTATCAGTGAATTATATTGTTAATTGCAGTTTTACTTACTATAGACATATATTACTTACAACTTTATCTTCCACTTTTTTTTCCAATTTGCCCAGAATCCTGTTTTGTTTTTTGTTGTTTTGATTTTTTGTGGCCTTGCTGCCCAGAAAACAAAAAAATGAGGCTGGTAGGCTTGTACCAGGTAGTTGTAGGCCCAGGCACTAAAGCATTTAATAATACCCTGTATTCATAACATACATAAAGATATATGTTTTAGGATTTTACGTTTTCTTTGCTATTCTAACTTTTTTTTATTTTATTTAAAAAATAGAAAATATTTTCAAAACGTAAAATAAATGAATGAAGCAATTCTAACAGCAGCTGTGCCATTATTTCCATTTCTGCTTCTGGTAAGAAAGTGCTAATTTTGCATTGTGGAGGAAGGAAGTGATGGATAATTGGTGCCTTGACAGTTCAAGCTGATGATCAAAAATGTTATGTTTTCATTTAAGCTCTACTTATGTTTCAAACTGGCAATGGGAAAAGGAGCCTCTGCTATAGATTGAGAAAAGTAGGCATAAATAGAAAGGGCACTAATTAAAAAGGTTTTCATTCAGCAGTGGACTTGTATCCTGATGCGCCTCGCTCTAAACTGGAGATAGAAAACCTGGGGGAAGCTGTGTATGAAGTGTGAAATGCCATTTTCCTGTCCACTTTAACCCCTTAGTGACCACTAATACGCCTTTTTACGTCGGTCACTAATGGGCTTTAGGCTAGGCTGACGCTTTTTCACGTCAGCCTAGTCTAAGTCCTGCACCGGTCTCCCGTGCAGGCTGGAGCCGGGGCTCTGCTGTCTGATGACAGCTGAGCTCCTGCTCCAACGCCCGCAATCGAAGTTTACTTCGATCGCGGTCGTTTAACCCGTTAAATGCCGCCGTCAATAGCGACCGCGGCATTTAACTTTGTTTACAGAGGGAGTGCGCTCCCTCTGTCACCCATCGGCGGCCCGCGAATGAAATCGCGGGTCTCCGATGGGGTGTCATGGCAGCCGGGGGCTTGATAAAAGCCCCCAGGTCTGCCCTGGACATATTCCTGTTAGGACGCGCCGGAGGCACGTCCTAACAGATCGCCTGTCAGATTTACACTGACAGGCAATAATGCTCTGGTATACGAAGTATACCAGAGCATTATAGCAGCGATCGGAATATCGCACAGTAAAGTCCCCTAGTGGGACTAATAAAATAAGTCATAAAAGTGAAATAAAGATTATTAATAAAAAGTACAGTAAAAAAATAAATAAAACCATTTTTTTTCATAAAAAGTGGTTTTATTTAGTAAAAGTGTAAAAAAAAAAAAAAAGTACACATATGTGGTATCGCCGCGACCGTAATGACTCCATTAATAAAGTTAATATGTAATTTAAGCCGCAAAGTGAACACCGTAAAAAAAAAACGCAAAAAACCATGGCGAAATTGCAATTTTTTTCCATTGCCCCCCAAAAAAGTCATAATAAAAATGAATCAATAAGTCCCATGTACCCCAAAACAGTACCATTCAAGACTACGTCTTGTCCCGCAGAAAACAAGCCCAAAAAATCACTACATTGATGGAAAAATAAAAAAATTACGGCTCTTGGAAAGCGACGATGCAAAAACAAATAATTTTAGTTCAAAAGTGTTTTTATTGTGCAAAAGTCGTAAAACATAAAAAAACCTCTACATATGTGGTATCGCCGTAATCGTACCGACCCATAGAATAAAGGTAACGTGTTATTTACGTCCCATAGTGAACGGCGCCAATTTAAAAACGCATAGAACAATGGCGGAATTTCAGTTTTTTTTTATAATCCCCCCCAAAAAGGTTAATAAAAGTTAATATAAAAATTATATGTACCCAAAAATGGTGCTATTAAAAAGCACAACTAATCCCGCAAAAAACAAGTCCTCATACAGCTATGTAGACGAAAAAATAAAAACGTTATAGCTCTTTGAATGCGACTATAGAAAAACTAATAAAATAGCTTGGTCATTAGGGCCTAAAATGGGCTGGTCACTAAGGGGTTAAAGCATACAGGCTACGTCAAAGAGGACCTGTCACTAGGTCATATAAGTTAAACTGGTTATCTGACCTGTATAGCGCTATTTCCCTGAGTCCATTGACGTTTTTTTCCTCCTGGGCCCGCATGTTCCAGAGATATTACACCCGTTGAGTTGGTGCCCTATATGCTAATTTGCTGTAGTAAGCCAACTGGACATGAACTACCCTCATTCTCTCAAGAAGGAGGTAGCTTCTCTGCCTCTCACGCTGACCAATCAGTGCGAGTCAGCTTCAGGGCGACCAGACACATCGTGATCTCGCCAAGACTACCATATCTCGCAAGATAATGATTTTCCCCTGTGACGGGGAAAATCAGCCCTGTTATAGTAATCACTGTCACTGATAGGGTTGTGCTGGGTGTAGTAGGACCCAGCAGCAGCCTCCCGCTAACGGCATCCCAGCGATCATGTGACCAAACACATGATCACCGAGACCTATAGAGGCAGTGGCACAGCCGTTTCCTCTATTCTATAAACAGTGCTCATTGAGTGCTGTGTACTTGAGTACAAAGCAGACAGAAGAAGTGAAAACCACTTCTGTCTTCTCTCTAGGGCCCCGGCAGTCGGAGACATTTAGCTGCACGCAGTTAAATTTGTTGATAATAGCATAAGCATCTATGAGAGCTATTTTGCTCATTGTCATTCTATCAATATAAGACTTCGTTCACGTCTGCGTCAGGATTCCATTCTGACTTTCTGTCGGAGCTTCACGGATGACGGATCAGGTGCAAATTGTTTCCGCTGTCTCAGTTGTGCAAGTGTTCTATCGTTTTGACGGAATTAATACCGTACATACCGTATCTGCACAGGGAATTCAGGACAAAAAAAACGCACCAAATCGTGGTGCAGTTTTTCAGCTGGAATGTTCGCTGCGGAAAATAGCAGGTAAAATAAAAAAAAAGCTGATACTTAACCATAGCCATGACAGTGCGTCTCTTTGACATCCTGCAGCCTGGCCTCCTGGGATGACGTTTCATCCCATGTGGCCACTGCATCATGTGAGTGGCTGCAGCAGTCACATAGGATGAAACATCATTCCTGGAGGCCGGGCTGCACGCGGGAGTGTATTGATCTGGGTAAGTATGAGATTTTTTTTTCTGAACTGCGATCTTTGCGGCGGAATTGCAGCTTTTCCGCCGCAAAAATCGCAATGTCTGCTATTTGCTGCGGGTTTTACCTCCCCATTGAATTCAAACCCGCAGCAGAAAAGCAGCGATTCCCCAACATAAATTGACATGCTGGGGATTAAAAAAACGCACGGCAGGTCATTTTATGAACGGTTATTCGTCGGGTTTTATACGCAGCATGTGGATGAGATTTCTTCAAATCTTATCCACTTTGCGGATACTGTAATAAACTGAAATCTGTTGCGGAAAATCTGCAGTATTTAGGCTACGTGTGAACCCGGTCTAACAGCGTGTTTGTTTCTATGCTCCATTTAATCAATAGCCACAGTTTCTGAAATGAATTGCAAATGTTAAATCTTTTAAACAGACGAATGGTTACATTACAGACTTTAATTTTAAGGTCTGATTCTCTAAAAGCACTTCGTCCCTGGTAAGTTTATGGTAGTGGACCGCGTTGATTTTTTTACATTGCATGCGTCACAATGATTGATCCACTTTCCTAAATAAGTATGTACTTATTATATATATAATTTACATGAAAAGTAACAGTTATTACTTCTCAAAATTCACTAGATTAGCTATACTTTATTAATATTATCCGAAAATGAGTGGTCTATGGCTCATAATGGTTTGTAAAATAATAACATTTAATGCAATATTTTCATATGTGATAAAACTCGATTGAAGCTGTAATTTTAAATTAATTTTCACAGTTGAAATGTTAAGTAAAATACTTTAATGAAAAAAATGTAACTGATCAATAACCGTTTTAAACCATAATCCCATACTACTTGAAAAACACATTAATTCTTTCTACCTACGTACATTCTACCTACATTCCTTATTTGATCACCGACAATCCTGATTCTGCAGAACCCATTCAAAAGAAACTGCCCTCACCAAAGAAACGGCTATATCTAAGGCCTTATTTACACGAACGTGTTTCACGTCCGTGATCCACGCGTGAAAATCACGCGCGTCACATGGACCTATGTAACTCAACGGGACCGTTCAGACAGTCCGTGATTTTCACGCAGCGTGTCCGCTGCGTAAAACTCACGTCATGTCCTATACTTGAGCATGTTTTGCGCTTCACGCACCCATTGAAGTCAATGGGTGCGTGAAAATCACGAGCAGCACACGGACGCACTTCCGTGTGCTGCGCGTGATTCGCGCAACAGTAGATCAAGAAATGAAGGGAAAAATAAAATCACATCCTTCATTTCTTTTTCTAAACCTCAAAACCGCGTGTCATAAGGAGGGCATATGCGTAAAAATCACGCAGCCACGCACCATACACTTATGGCACACGGAACTGCAACGTGTAAAAAACGCTGCGTTCCCGGCCCCCCAAACGCACACGTTCATGTGAATTTCGCCTAAAGGTTATTAACCCATACTAAACCTTCTAAGCTTATCCTCTGCCTTTTGACACTGTCAATCACTTGCTACTCCTCCAGATTCTCTCCTTGCTAGGCATCCAAGGTCTGGCTCTCTCTTGGATCTCCTCCAAACTTTTAACTGGATTTTTAGCTTCTACTACTCCCAATGAAGGTCTTTTCTCGAGGCTCCATTTTTGGTCTCATTCTCTTCTCCATTTACACCTACTGCTTTGACAAACTCGTTAACACTCTTGGTTTTCAATACCATCTTTATGCGGATGACACCCAAATTTATCTTTCTGCTCCCAACCTAGAGCCCCTCGTATCTCACGTCCAAAACTGTCTTTCAGCCGTCTCCACCATCATGTCTTCCTGCTTCCAGAAACTAAACATGGACAAGACTGAGCTGGTCATGTTTTATCCCATCACAATCTGTTATCACATCTGAAGTATTTTTATCTGTGAACCACATGACTACGCTATTGATTCCGTCAAAATGACAGAATCCTTGCACAACGGAGGAAAACGGAAACCATTGGCACCGGATCCATCACCATTGAAATCAGTGGCGCACAAACAGATGAAGATGCCATGAATTTATTAAGAGGCGTGCAAAACACCTGTCTTAATAAATTATCCCAAAATTTATTAAAATAGAGATTTACAATTACTTTTTGATAAAATAAGCAGAAGAGTGCAAATACTTAAACACTTACCTGTTGAATATAGTTAACAAACTTGCACATAAATTCCCCAAATATCCACCCAGGAAGAGGATACAAAGCGGCAGTGATAGGAACACAGCACACTAAAAATATTATATCAGTAGTTGCCAGGTTAGCTGTGAAGAAAAGAGGTAAATGTTAACCACTATTATAGCACATGTTGGGAGAAAGTAAAATAACTCCTGTGAATAGTAAAAATAAACCACCAAGACTAAGGCCTAATTCACACGACCATGTTTGGTCTGTGATATATGGTCCGCATGTCGGACGCATTTCGCAGACCGAACACAGTGCTGGGAGCCAGGCTCCTAGCATCATAGTTATGTATGACGCTAGGTCTCCCTGCCTCCCCGCAGGAACTACTGTCTCGTACTGAAAATTAAAGCACAGGACAGTATTCCTGCAGCGAGGCAGGGACTCCTGGCATTGAACATAACTATGATGCAGGGGCGTAACTAGGAAAGACTGGGCCCCATAGCAAACTCTTGACTGGGCCCCCCCAGGTGCCACATGCAGCCCCCCTTATAGATAGTGCCCCCTGTAGATTCTGCTATACAGCCCCCCTGTAGACAGTGCTATACAGCCCCGCCCGTAGACCGTGTCACACCCCACTTGTAGATAGCGCCCTCTACCTCCACCTTGTAGATAGTGCCATACAGCGCCCGCTGTAGATATCGCCATAAAGACCCCCCTGTATATAGCGCCATACAGCTACCCCTGTATATAGTGTCGCACAGCCCCCCTAACTTGTATATAGCGCTATACAGCTCCCCCTGTATATAGTGTCACACAGCCCCCCTCCCTTGTATATAGTGCCACACAGCCCCCCTTAGAAGATAGTCCGACACACCGACCACTGTAGATTGCACCACACACAGCCCACTATAGATAGAGCCACAACCCCCCGGTAAATAGTACCAAACAGCCCCCCTTGTAGATAGTGCCACACAGCCCCCCCTTAGTAGTGCCACATAGCCCCTTGTATATAGTGACACACAGCTCCCCCATGTGCATAGTGCCACACAGCTCCCCTTGTGTATAGTGCCACACAGCCCCCTTGTATATAGTGTCACACAGCCCCGAATATAATACAAGGCAATGGCGTATCCGAGAAAGTTGTATCAGCCAGGGGGATGTCAATCAAACATAGAAAGGTGGGTTTGGAGGCAGGATTATGTGACTCTTCAGGATAGCGGCACCGCCCCATGACCCTTTAACCCCTTCCCGCTTTTGGGCGTGACTGTATGTCCAAATTCAAAGTACGTTCCCGCAATAGGGCGTACAGTCACGCCCTGTAGATAAAGCCGGCACAGGAGCTGTGCGTGCTTCATCTTCAGCGGCTGTCAGCTGTCATACACAGCTGATATCCCGCTGCAATGGCAATGGCTGCGATGGCAGTCACCGCCTTCAATGCGGCTGTCAAAGGCGTCCGCCGCATTGAAGTGGTTGACAGAGGGAGGGGGCTCCTTCTGTACCCCCCCGGGCCCCCCCGCGATGGATCGCTGGTGGCGATGGTTGCTATGGCAACCAGGAAGCCATTGCTAGGCTTCCTGGTTGGCCAGGTACGGTAGCCTATTAGGTCCTGCCCGAGGTATGACGTAATAGGCTAACTGTCAAATGAAGAATGACAGTTACAACACACTGCACTACATAAGTAGTGCAGTGTATTGTACCGGGGATCAGAAGACCAGATCTTCAAGTCCTCAGGTCAGGATAAAAAAAAAAGCGAAAAAAGTAATAAAAAATGTTAAAGAAAAATAAATAAATAAAAGTTTTAACTAATAAAAACAACAATCGCCCTGTTTCCCTGATCAACTCCTTTATTATTAGAAAAAAATGAAAACATGAAAAAAAACTATACATAATAGGTATCACCGCGTTCGGAACGGCCTGACCTATAAAAATATCACATTATTTTTACCGATTTTTTTTTATTTTTTATTTTTTTAATAAAAAACAATAACAGCATTTTACTTTTTGGTCATCTTGTCTCAAAAAAATGTAATAAAAAGTGATCAAAAAGTTGCAAGTAACCCAAAATGGTACCAATAGAAACTACAGTTCGTCACGCATAAAACAAGCCGTCCCGTAGCGATATCAACTCAAAAATAAAAGCGTTTTGGCTGTCAGAAGATGGCGACAATAAAACATGATTTTTTTAGAAAAAGAGTATTTTTATTGTAGGAACATAGTGAAACGTAAAAAAACTATATAAATTTGGTGTCGCTGTAATCGTATCGACCCACAGAATAAATTAACATGTTGTTTAAACTGCACGGTGGACACTGTAAAAAAACAAAAAAAAAAACAAAACCGTGCTAGAATTGCTAGAACTGAACCAATAAAAATTACAGCTCGTTCCACAAAAAACGCGCCCTCACACAGCTCTGTCAACGGAAAAATAACACGTTATGACTCTCAAAACGCAATGATGCAAAATGATGCTAATTGACGGCCCAGACAAATTTTTTAGGTCCAGTAGAATTTCACTAAATACCCCACATCGTCATTTGCTGGACCACACAGGTGGACCCTGTAGATGCAGCGGAGATGAGGAAACTTTAGGGCCTTGTGCTGCTTATAGGGCTAGTGAAGAAGTCAAAGATTAGGCAATACTGGAGCGCAGATATTTTGTATAATACCCAATAAACCCGGCCTGTGCATAAAGGAATGGTTCACAGCGTACCACACCAATCCATGGATTATTAATTCACCCCATTATTACATCATCCTATTATGCCCTAATGCACTCCGCCCAGCTTACATATACCCTGATGCACTCCGCCCAGCTCACATTTTCCCCTGATGTACTTCGCCCAGCTTACATATGCCCCCACATTATAAGCTGAAATACCAGTAAAACACCAAGCAAAATCTGCGCTTCAAAAGCCAAATGGTGGTCCAACTGAGCCTGGCGGGGTGCCCAAACGGCAATTTATGACCACATATGGGGTATTACTGTATTCTGGAGAACCCGCTTAACAATTTATGGGATGTGTGTCTACGGTGGTACAAGCTGGGCACAACACATTGGGCACTGAAATGTCATATCTGTGGAAACCGGCAATTTTCAATCTACATCTATTGTTTACTCATTTTTGTAAAACACTTGTGCGGTCAAAATACTCACTACACCCCTAGATAAATTTTTGGAGGGATCTAGTTTCCAAAATGGGGTAATTTTTCGGGGGTACCACTGTACTGGTATTATAGCTCAATGCAACATGGTGTCAAAAAACTAATCTTGTAAAATCTCCACTCCAAATACTAAATGGCGCTCCTTTCTTTTAGAGCCTTGCTGTGTGTCCAAATAGCCGTTTATGACCACATGTGGGGTATTTCCTTACTCTGAAGAAGTTGCTTTACAAAAGTTATGGTGCTTTTTCTCCTTTATTTGTTGAGAAAATGAAACATTTTGAACTAATGCTACGTCTTATTGGAAAATAATGTAATTTTTCATTTTTACTGCCCATTTCTAATAAAATCTATGAGACACCTGTGGGGTCAAAATGCTCACTACCCCCTAGATAAATTCCTCAATGGGTGTAGTTTGCCAAGTTGAGTCACTTTTGGGTAGTTTCCACTGTACTGGTACCGAAGGGGCTTTGCAAAAGCGACATGGTGCAGAAAAACCAATCCAGCAAAATCTGCTCTCCAAAAGCCAAATGGCGCTCCTTCCCGTCTGATCCCTGTTGTGCATTCATACAGTCGTTTATTACCACATATGGGGTATTTCCGTACTCTGGTGAAGTTGATTTACAAATGTTATGGTGCTTTTTCTCCTTTATTTAATGGGAAAATGTAACATTTTGACCTAAAGCTTCGTCTTAATGGAAAAAATTTTTTTACTGCTCAACTCTAATGAACTCTATGAAACACCTGGGGGGGGGGGCAAAATGCTCACTACACCCCTAGTTGAATTCCTATAGGGGTGTAGTTTCCCAAATGGAGTCACTTTTGGTACCTTAGGAGCTTTACAAATGCGACATGGTGCCGAGAAATCAAACCAGCAAAATCTGTACTCCAAAAGCTAAATGGGATGCCTTCCCTTCTGAGTCCTGCCGCTTTCCCAAACAGCAGTTTATAACCACATGTTGGGTATTTCCGTGCTCTGGAGAAGTTGCTTTACAAATGTTGGGGCGCTTTTCCTCATTTATTTGTTGAAAAAATTAAAAATTCTGATGTAAAAGCTACATCTTATTGGAAAATAATGTAATTTTTCATTTTCACTGCCCAATTCGAATGAAATCTATGAAATACCTGTGTGGTCAAAATGCTCACCACACCTCTAGATGAATTCCTCAAGGGGTGTAGTTTCCCAAATGGAGTCACTTTTGGGGTTGTTTTTTGGCTTTGTTTTTGCACCACAAGACCTCTTCTAACCTGACATGGTGCCTGAAATATAATTTGTTTCAGGCCCGTAACACACTAGGGCCACATGTGAGATATTTCTAAAAAAAACTGCAGAATCAGGGCAATAAATATTCAGTTGTGTTTCTCTGGTAAAAAAAAAACCTTCAGTATTACAGGAAAAAATGATTAAAATTGAATTTCTGCAAAAAAAAATGAAATTTGCAAATTTCCCTTCCACTGTGCCTTAATTCCTGTGAAACACATAAAGGGTTAAGAAACTTTCTAAATGCTGTTTTGAATACTTTAACCCCTTAAGGACACAGCCTAGTTTTGGCCTTAAGTCTCAGAGCCCATTTTTCAAATCGGACATATTTCACTTTATGTGGTAATAACGTCGGAATGCTTAAACCTATCCAAGCAATTCTGAGACTGTTTTCTCGTGACAAATTGGGCTTCATGTTCGTGGTAAAATTTGGTCGATATATTCAGTGTTTATTGGTGAAAAATTGCAAAATTTAGAGAACATTTTGAAAAAATAGAATTTTTCAGAATTTAAATGCATCTGCTTGTAAAACAGACAGATATACCACCCAAAATAGTTACTAGTTCACATTTCCCATATGTCTACTTTAGATTGGCATAGTTTTTTTAACATTCTTTTATTTTTCTTGGACGTTACAAGGCTTAGAACATAAATAGCAATTTCTCATATTTTTAAGAAAATTTCAAAAGCCTTTTTTTTAAGGTACCTCTTCAGTTCTGAAGTGGCTTTAAGGGGCCTATGTATTAGAAACCCTGATAAAACACCCCATTTTAAAAACTAGACCCCTCAAAGTATTCAAAACAGCATTTAGAAAGTTTTTTAACCCTTCAGGCATTTCACAGGAATTAAAGCAAAGTGGAGGTGAAATTTGCAAATTTAATTTATCTTGCTGAATTTCAATTTTATTCAATTTTTTTCTGTAACACAAAAGGTTTTACCAGAAAAACACTACTAAATATGTATTGTCCAGATTCTGCAGTTTTTAGAAATGTCCCACATGTGGCTCTACTGCGCTCGTGGACTAAAACACAAGTCCTAGAAGCAAAGAAGCACCTAGTGCATTTTGAGGCCTCTTTTTTATTAGAATATATTTTAGGCAGAATGCCAGGTTTGAAAAAGTGTTGAGGTGCCAAAACAGTAGGAATCCCCAATAGTGACCCCATTTTGGAAACGACATCCCTCAAGGAATTTATTTATGGTTGTTGTTACCATTTTGACCGCACAGTTTTTTCACAGCACCTATTTGAATTGGGCTGTGAAATTAAAAAAATTTCATTTTTTCCAATAAAATGTCATTTGTGATCAAAATTTCTTATTTTCACAGGGAACAAAATACCCCATTTTGTTGCCCAATTTGTCCTTAGTGCGGCAATACCCCATTTGTGGTGATAAACTGCCGTATGGGCCCATGGGAGGGCTTAGAAGGTAAGGAGCGCTATGTGTTTGTTGGAGTCCAGATTTTGCTGGATTGGTTTTCGGGTGCCATGTCGCATTTGCAGAGCCCCAGAGGTATAAAAGCAATGGAAACCCACCAGAAGTGACCCCATTTTGGAAACTACACCCCTCAAGGAATTCAAATATGGTTGATGTTACAATTTTGACTGCACAGTTTTTTCACAGCACCTATTTGAATTGGGCTGTGAAATGAAAAAAATTTAATTTTTTTCCCAATAAGATGTCATTTTTTATCAAAATTTCTTATTTTCACAGGGGACAAAATACCCAATTTTGTTGCCCAATTTCTCCTGAGTTCAGTAATACCCCATTTGTGGCGAAAAACTGCCGTTTGGGCCCATGGGAGGCCTCAGAAGGAAAGGACCACCATTTGGCCTACTGGGGATTTTCTGGTGCGAAGTCATGTATGCAGAAGCCCCTGAGGTACCAGTACAGGTGAAACCCGCAAGAATTTACCCCGTTTTAAAAACTACACCCTTAAGACATTCATCTAGAGGTGTAGTGAGCATTTTGACTTGAGACATACACCCCATAAACTGTAATGTGGGTTCTCCCGGGTACGGCAATACCCTACATGTGGCTGTTATCAGCTGCCTGGGCACACAGCAGGGCCCAGAGGGGAAAGACGAGGGGGAATAAGCTGTGCGGAGTACATCAGGGTAAGTAAAATTGGGGTAAATTATAAACCAAGGGGTGTATGATAAATTTTAAAACACTCTTTCATACAAAGCACTGTTTTTTCGGGACGCGTGTCACATTGATATATTGTGTCCTCCCTTATCCCCCTCTTATAGCAGACTTTGCACCTCTTTTGACTTTTTCCCATCTTGCCAGTTTGGGGAACTTCTCCTGGAAAGTGTTGCCCTGGTACGATGCGTGTGGCCTCGCTTCCAGAAGTACTGGTTGCCCCCCCCTTCTTGGTCCCTAAAGATTAGTTTCTTGATAATCACCTCTTGAAATTCCAGGAAAGTTGCCGTCTGGCCTGTACACCGACGTAGCACGTACACATTGTACAAAGCCATCGGTATGATGTGCACGGCCAGCTTCTTATACCACACCGCATGGCGCTGTAGGGCTTCAGGACTTGATCTGACAAGTCCATCCCTCCCATGTACCTATTGTAGTCCAGGATGCAGTCTGGTTTGGGGGTCTCTGTACTGGTAAATCGTACTGGTACATGGGTACTGGTGTGGCCATGTATTGTTGTCAATACAAGGACATCTCTCTTGTCCTTGTACTTGACACACAATATGTTGCTGCTGGATTGTGCCCTGCTCTCACTCCTTCTGAGTGTTTGCCCAAGCAGAGTCTTAGGGAGGCCTCTCAGATTTCTTCTAGCAGTGCCGCATGCCGCAGGACTGGAAGCGACGCAGTTGAAGAGTGGGACGCTGGTATAAAAAATTATCCAGGTAGAGTTTGTAACCCTGGTCCAGCAGTGGGTGCACCAAATCCCACACAATTTTTGCATTAACTCCCAGTAAGGGTGGGCATTCTGGGGGCTGAATACTGCTGTCCTTCCCTTCATATATCCTAAATCTGTAGGTATACCCTGATGCACTCTCGCACAGCTTATACATTTTCACACCATACCTTGCCCTCTTACCCGGCAGGTACTCGCGGAATTGAACTCTCCCTTTAAAATGTACCAAGGACTCATCAATAGAAATACACTTCTCGGGGGTGTATGCTTGGGAAAACCGGGCACTGAAACGGTCTAATAGGGGTCTCCGTTTATACAAACGGTCAAAACTGGGGTAATCTCGGGGTGGGCACGGCTCATTATCAGTATAATGTAAGAAGCGAAGTATTGCCTCATTTATTTATTTTTTTAGGTTACAGTTCAGTTCTGAAGTTACTTTGAGGGGCCAATTTATTAGAAACCCCTATCAAACACCCCATTTTAGAAACTAGACGCCTCAAAGTATTCACAACAGCATTTAGAAAGTTTATGAACCCTTTAGGTGTTTCACAGAAATTTAGAGCAAAGTAGAGGTGAAATGTACATTTTTTTTTTTGTCAGAAAATCCGCTTTATACCATTTTTTTTATAACACAAAAGGTTTTATCAGAGAAACGCAACTTAATACTTATTGCCCAGATTCTGCAGTTTTGAGAAATATCCCACATGTGGCCCTAGTGTGCTAAAGCACTGAAGCACCGGCCTCCGAAGCAAAGGAGCACCTAGTGGATTTTGAGGCCTCTTTTTTTATTAGGCACCATGTCCGGTTTGAAGAGGTCTTGTGGTGCAAAAACAGTGGAAACCCCCCAAAAGTGAACCCATTTTGGAAACTAGACCCCTTGAGGAATTCATTGTAGTTTTCTTGGGGTGCATGCAGCTTTTTGATCAGTTTTTATTCTATTTTTAGGTGGCGTGGTGACTAAAAAACAGCAATTCTACTATTGTTTTTTTATTCTATTTATTTTACAGCGTTCACCGTGCGCTATAAATGACATATTCACTTTATTCTGCGGGGCGATACGATTACGGCGATACCAGATGTTTATAGTTTTTTTTTATGTCTTATGGCGTTTGCACAATAAAATACTTTTTGTAAAAAATCATTCACTTTTTGTGTTACCATATTCTAAGAGCCAGAACTTTTTTATTTTTCCATCAATAAAGCCGTGCGAGGACTTATTTTTTGCATAACGAACTGCAGTTTCGATCAGTACCTTTTTTAGGTACATGCGACTTTTTGATCTCTTTTTATTCCATTTTTTGGGAGGTGAAGTGACCAAACAATTGTGATTGTGGTACGGTTTATTATTATTTTCTTTTACAGCGTTCACCGTGCGGGATAAATAACAATATAATTTTGTAGTTCAGGCCGTTACAGACACGGCGATACCAATTATGTATAGTTTATTTATATATTTTTATTAATAATAAAGGACTGATAAGGTAAAAAGGGGGATTTTTTACTTTTAATACTTTTAAAACGTTTATTTTCTTATTTTTTCCACATCTTTTTTTTACTTTTTTTGTACTTTATTACTTTGTCTCACTAGGGGACTTGAGGGCAGGAGGCCCTGATCACAATTCTAATACACTGCACTACATGCGTAGTGCAGTGTATTAGAACTGTCAGCTACTCACTGACAGCAAGCATAGTGGGTCCTGACTTTGTTTGGTGTCCGGTTGCCATAGTCACAATCGCCGGCCGCGATCGTGTAGCAGGCCGGCGATGGCAGCTTAACCCCTAAAAAGCCGCGATCTCTATTGAACGCGGCTTTTAAGGGGTTAATCAGCGGGGACACAGCGATCGGTCCCCGCTGTAGGAGCTGTAACAGCTCCTATATGTGTCGGGAGGACTGCCGAAACGGCCGTTAATCTCGAGACGTACTATTAGGTCATGGAGCGCGAACGTTACAGCTACCATGACCTAATAGTACGTCCAGGAGCGGGAAGGGGTTAAGGGGTGCAGTTTTTAAAATGGGGTGATTTGTGGGGGTTCCTAATATATAAGGCCCTCAAAGCTACTTCAGATCTGAACTGTTCCCTAAAAAAATAGCCTTTTGAAATTTTCTTGAAAACTTATAAGCCTTGTAACGTCCTAGAAAAATAAAAGGATGTTCAAAAAATTATGCAAACATAAAGTAGACATATGGGAAATGTTAACTAGTCACTATTTTGTGTGGTATAACTATCTGTCTTACAAGCAGATACATTTGAATTTAGAAAATACTAATTTTAGTTTTTCACAAAAAATATTGAATTTATCGACCACATTTTTTCACTAACATAAAATACAATATGTCACAAGCAAACATTCTCAGAATCGCTTGGATAGGTAAAAGCATTCCGGAGTTATTACCACATAAAGTGACACATGTCAGATTTAAAAAATGATGCTGTGTCATTTGGTCCAAAAGTGGCTGCGTCCTTAAAGGGTTAATGAGTAATTAGCATATAGTGTGCGCCGTTTTAAAAGTTGATTTTATAGATTTTGCTGCATCTGAAAAAAACATACATTTGGAAATATTGTCCGGTCATGTATTACCTCATGGTAGCGGTTCAAGGGGTTAAAACTACCTGACAGGTTCCCATTAACCCCTTAAGGACGCAGCCTAGTTTGGGCCTTAAGGCTCAGAGCCCATTTTTCAAATCTGACATATTTCACTTTATATGGTAATAACGTCGGAATGCTTAAACCTATCCAAGCGATTCTGAGATTGTTTTCTCGTGACACTTTGGGCTTCATGTTTGTGGTAAAATTTGGTCGATATATTCAGTCTTTATTTGTGAAAAATTGCAAAATTTAGAGAAAATTTACATGTATCTGCTTGAAAAACAGACGGTTATACCACCAAAAATAGTTACTAGTTCACATTTCCCATATGTCTACTTTAGATTGGCTTCGTTTTTTGAACATTATTTTATTTTTCTTGGACGTTACAAGGCTTAGAACATAAACAGCAATTTCTCAAATTCTTAAGAAAATTTCAAAAGCCTTTTTTTGAAGGTGCCAGTTCAGTTCTGAAGTGGATTTGAGGGGCCTATGTATTAGAAACCCCCATAAAACACCCCATTTTAAAAACTAGACCCCTCAAAGTATTCAAAACAGCATATAGAAAGTTTTTTAACCCTTCAGGCATTTCACAGGAATTAAAGCAAAGTGGAAATGAAATTTGCAAATTTCATTTTTTCTGCTGAATTTCAATTTTATTCAATTTTTTTTTAGTAACAGAGAAGGTTTTACCAGAGAAATACTACTAAATATGTATTGTCCAGATTCTGCAGTTTTTAGAAATGTCCCACATGTGCCTCTAGTGCGCTCGTGGACTAAAACACAAGCCCTAGAAGCAAAGAAGCACCTAGTGCATTTTGAGGCCTATTTTTTATTAGAATATATTTTAGGCAGCATGCCAGGTTTGAAGAGGTGTTGAGGTATCAAAACAATGGAAACCCACCAGAAGTGACCCCATTTTGGAAATTACACCCCTCAAGGAATTCATTTATGGTTTTTGTTATCATTTTGACCGCACAGTTTTTTCACAGCACCTATTTGAATTGGGCTGTGAAATGAAAAAAATGATATTTTTTCCAATAAGATGTCATTTTTTATCAAAATTTCTTATTTTCACAGGGAACAACATACCCCATTTTGTTGCCCAATTTGTCCTTAGTGCGGCAATACCCCATTTGTGGTGATAAACTGCCGTTTGGGCCCATGGGAGGGCTCAGACGGAAAGGAGCGCTATGTGTTTGTTGGAGTCCAGATTTTGCTGGATTGGTTTTCGGGTGCCATGTCGCATTTGCAGAGGCCCAGAGGTATCAAAACAATGGAAACCCACCAGAAGTGACCCCATTTTGGAAACTACACCCCTCAAGGAATTCATTTATGGTTTTTGTTATCATTTTGACAGCACAGTTTTTTCAGAGCACCTATTTGAATTGGGCTGTGAAATTAAAAAAATGATATTTTTTCCAATAAGATGTCATTTTTGATCAAAATTTCTTATTTTCACAAGGAACAACATACCCCATTTTGTTGCCCAATTTGTCCTTAGTGCGGCAATACCCCATTTGTGGTGATAAACTGCCGTTTGGGCCCATGGGAGGGCTCAGAAGGAAAGGACCACCATTTGGCCTACTGGAGCTTTTCTGGTGCTAAGTCATGTGTGCAGAAGCCCCTAAGGTACCAGTACAGTTGAAACCCCCGAGAAGTGACCCCATTTTAAAAACTACACCCCTTAAGACATTCATCTAGAGGTGTAGTAAGCATTTTGACCCCACAGGTACTGTGTAAAAGATAATGCGCAGCAGATGGTGCAGTGTGAGATTTGCAATTTTATATATATATATGCCATTTCAGTGTCCAATATAGTGTGCCCAGCATGCGCCACCGGAGATATACACCCCTTAAATTGTAATGTGGGTTCTCCTGGGTACGGCAATACCCTACATGTGGCTGTTATCAGCTGCCTGGGCATACGGCAGGGCTCAGAAGGGAAAGATGAGGGGGGTAAGCTGTGCGGAGTGCATCAGGGTAAATTAAAAATCAAGGGATGTATGATACATTTTAAAACAATCTTTTATACAGAGCCCTGGTTTTTCGGGACACGTGTCACATTGGTATATTGTGTTCTTCCTTATCCCCCTCTTATAGCAGACTCTGCACCTCTTTTGACTCTTTCCCTTTCCACCGGTTTGGGGAACTTCTCCTGGAAAGTGTTGCCCTGGTACGATGCGTGTGGCCTCGCTTCCAGAAGTACTGGGTGCCCCCCCTTCCTGGTCCCTAAAGATTAGATCTTGAAATTCCAGGAAAGTTCCCCTCTGGCCTGAACATCGACGTAGCACGTACACATTGTACAAAGCCATCTGTATGATGTGCCCGGCCAGCTTCTTATACCACACCGCATGGCGCTGTAGGGCTTCAGGACTTGATTTGACAAATCCATCCCTCCCATGTACCTATTGTAGTCCAGGATGCAGTCTGGTTTGCGGGTGGCCTTTCCTTCATATATCCTAAATCTGTAGGTATACCCTGATGCCCTCTCGCAGCTTATACATCTTCACGCCATACCTTGCCCTCTTACCTGGCAGGTACTGGCGGAATTGAACCCTCCCTTTAAAATGTACCAGGGACTCATCAATAGAAAAACACTTCTCGGGGGTGTATGCTTGGGAAAACCGGGCACTGAAACGGTCTAATAGGGGTCTCCGTTTATGCAAACGGTCAAAACTGGGGTCATCTCGGGGTGGGCACGGCTCATTATCAGTATAATGTAAGAAGCGAAGTATTGCCTCATTTATTTATTTTTTTAGGTTCCAGTTCATTTCTGAAGTTGCTTTGAGGGGCCCATATATTAGAAACCCCTATCAAACACCCCATTTTAGAAACTAGACCCCTCAAAGTTTTCACAACAGCATTTAGAAAGTTTATGAACCCTTTAGGTGTTTCACAGAAATTTAGAGCAAAGTAGAGGTGAAATTTACTCTTTTTATACCATTTTTTTTATAACACAAAAGTATTTATCAGAGAAACACAAATTAATACTTATTGCCCAGATTCTGCAGTTTTGAGAAATATCCCACATGTGGCCCTAGTGCGGTAATGGACTGAAGCACCGGCCTCCGAAGCAAAGGAGCACCTAGTGGATTTTGAGCCCTCTTTTTTATTAGGCACCATGTCCGGTTTGAAGAGGTCTTGTGGTGCCAAAACATTGGAAACCCCCCAAAAGTGACCCCAATTTGGAAACTAGACCCCTTGAGGAATCCATTGTAGTTTTCTTGGGGTGCATGCGGCTTTTTGATCAGTTTTTATTCCATTTTTAGGTGGCGTGGTGACTAATAAACAGCAATTCTACTATTGTTTTTGTATACTTTTTTTTTTACAGCGTTCACCGTGCACTATAAATGACATATTCACTTTATTCTGCGGGGCGATACGATCACGTCGATACCAGATGTTTATAGTTTTTTTTGATGTCTTATGGCGTTTGCACAATAAAATACGTTTTGTAAACAATCATTCACTTTTTGTGTTGCCTTATTCTAAGAGCCAGAACGTTTTTATTTTTCAATCAATAAAGCCGTGCGAGGACTTATTTTTTGCGTAACGAACTGTAGTTTCGATCAGGACCATTTTTCGGTACATGCGACTTTTTGATCTCTTTTTATTCCATTTTTTGGGAGGTGAAGTGACCAAACAATTGTGATTGTGGTACGGTTTATCAATATATTTTTTTACGGCGTTCACCGTGCGGGATAAATAACAAAATAATTTTGTAGTTCAGGCCGTTACGGACGCGGCGATACCAATTATGTATAGTTTATTTGTTTGTTTATATATTTAAATTAATTATAAATGACTGATAAGGGAAAAAGTGGGACTTTTACTTTTATTACTTTTAAAACTTTTATTTTCTTATTTTTACACATCTTTTTTTTACTTTTTTTTTACTTTATTACTTTGTCTCACTAGGGGACATGAGGGCAGGAGGCCCTGATCGCTATTCTAATACACTGCACTACATGCGTAGTGCAGTGTATTAGAGCTGTCAGCTACTCACTGACAGCAAGCATAGTGGGTCCTGACGTTGTCAGGACCCACTAGGCTTCCGTCTATGGCATAGCCGGACGCCATTGTTTGGTGTCCGGTTGCCATAGTCACCATCGCCGGCCGCTATCGTGTAGCAGGCCGGCGATGGCGGATTAACCCCTAAGAAGCCGCGATCGCTATTGAACGCGGCTTCTGAGGGGATAATCGGCGGGGGAGCTCCGCGATCGGTCCCGGCACATTGAGCAGTGATAGTCTGCTGTCGGAAACAGCAGCTATCACAGCTCATGAACGCGCCCCGCGCGAACGGCGCCGTGTTTACTCCATGACCTACTATTAGGTCACTGAGCGCGAACGCTACAGTTAGCATGACCTAATAGTAGGTCATGGAGCGTTAAGGGGTTAATTATAAAGTAAATTGAAAACAATTCCATCTGCCCTGCAATTTTGTTATTATAAATATATCCTATATAATTACAGCTCCAGAACCAAGCTCATACATATATACAGTACCACAACCAAACTTCGTATATAAATACAGCACTAGAACCATTCTCATACATATATACGGCACGAGAGCCAAGCTCAATACATATATACAGCATCAGAACAAACCTCAGTACATATATACAGCACCAGAGTCAACCTCAGTACATAAATACAGCACTAGTGTAAAGGATCTGCCAGGCACAGCTTCGGGGTTAACTCCCATAGTTAATCAGTCTGCACCTGAATCTACGTCTCTGAGACTGACTCCATCTTCCACCACTCAGGATGGCAGGCTTAGGAGTGGGAGAGCCTATCGCAGCCTGGCCAGACGGAGCTAGCTCCCGCCCTCTGTCTATTTATACCTGTCTTTCCTGTTCCTCCTTTGCTTGTGATTCTTCTCGTGTGGTTTCCTGGCCCAGCTACAGCTCCTAACTATTTGATCCTGCTCCATACTGACTCTTGCTTACTGACTACTCTCTTGCTCTGCGTTTGGTACCTCGTGCACTCCTGGTTTGACTTGGCTCGTTCACCACTCTGGTTGCTCACCGTGTTGCCGTGGGCAACTGCCGCTTTCCCTTTGCTTTGTGTTCCCTTGTATGTTTGTCTCGTGCACTTACTGAGCGTAGGGACCGCCGCCCAGTTGTACCCCGTCGCCTAGGGCGGGTCGTTGCAAGTAGGCAGGGACAGAGTGGCGGGTAGATTAGGGCTCACTTGTCCGTTTTCCTACCCCCGTCGTTACATAATCACAAGCCCATACCTAGTCTACCTTGGTCCCTGACACCACTATGGACCCCCTTGAGACCCTGGCTCAGTAAATGCAGGGTCTCTCCCTACAAGTCCAGGCCCTGGCTCAGAGGGTCAACCAGCCTGATGCTACCTTGGTAGTTCCCCTCACCTCACCTCTTGAACCCCACCTCAAGTTGCCCGACCGGTTCTCAGGGGACCGGAGGGTTTTTCTCTCCTTTCGGGAGAGTTGTAGGCTTGTAGGCTTTACTCCTTGTAGGCTTTACTCCTTGGCCCCTGACGCCCCTGAACTTTCCTCCGTTGATCGTTTCTTTTCTGCTCTCGGACTCATTTATGACGAGACTGACAGGACTGCCTTTGCCGAGAGTCAGCTGGTGACCTTACGTCAGGGTAAGAGACCTGTTTTGGAGTATTGTTCTGACTTTAGGAAGTGGTGCGGAGCTTCTCAGTGGAATGACCCTGCCTTAAGGTGCCAGTAAAGGTTGGGTCTGTCGAATGCCCTGAAAGACCTGCTAGTTAGCTATCCCTCTTCTGACTCCCTAGACCAGGTTATGGCTTTAGCGGTACAACTTGACCGATGTCTCAGGGAACGACAACGTGAACATTTATGTGTTTTCTCCTCCGACTCCCCCATGATGCCTCCCGAGGTTCCGTTGCTTCGTTCCTCCCCGGAAGACTCAGAGGTACCTATGCAACTCGGGGCCTCCGTGTCCCCCCAACAACGTAGAGAATTCCACAGGAAGAATGGTCTCTGCTTCTACTGTGGGGATGACAAGCATCAAGTGAACAACTGTCCTAAGCGTAAGAATGCAGCCGGAGAACTTCCGCGCCTAAGTGATCATCGGGGAGGTCACTTGGGCGCACAGGTATTTCCCGTAAATATGAAACATAATAAGATCTTGCTTCCCTTTCAGGTCTCTTTTGGTGGTAGGTCTGCTACCGGCAATGCCTTCGTGGATTCAGGGTCCTCTGCTAATATCATGTCTGTGGAATTTGCTATGTCTCTTGCTATGCCTTTGATTGATTTGCCTAAACCTGTCCCGGTAGTGGGTATCGACTCCACTCCTCTTGCTAATGGTTATTTTACACAGCATACCCCTGTTTTTGAACTCCTTGTTGGCTCCATGCATTTGGAGCAGTACTCTGTACTGTTGATGCAGGGATAATCGTCCGATTTGGTTTTAGGCCTTCCCTGGTTGCAGTTGCATAATCCCACGTTTGACTGGAATACTGGGGAGCTTACCAAATGGGGTAATGAATGTTTTACGTCATGTTTTTCTGTTAATTCTATTTCTCCCCCTGAGGAGGTGAACACGCTACCCGAGTTTGTTCAGGACTTCGCTGATGTTTTCTCTAAGGAGGCCTCCGAAGTGTTACCTCCTCATAGAGAATACGATTGCGCTATTGAATTGGTACCAGGAGCAAAGCTTCCTAAGGGTAGGATATAATAATCTTTCTTGTCCCGAACGTGAAGCCATGAGAGAGTATATCCAGGAATGCCTGGCCAAGGGTTACATTCGCCCCTCTACTTCTCTGGTAGGTGCTGGCTTCTTCTTCGTAGGGAAGAGGGATGGTGGTCTTAGGCCATGCATTGACTACCGTAACCTGAATAAGGTCACTGTAAGGAACCAGTATCCCCTTCCTTTGATTCCTGATCTCTTTAATCAGTTTCAGGGGGCCCAATGGTTCTCTAAGTTTGATCTACGGGGGGCGTATAACCTTATCTGCATCAAAGAGGGGGATGAGTGGAAGACTGCGTTTAACACGCCCGAAGGTCATTTCGAATACCTCGTCATGCCCTTTGGGTTGTGTAATGCTCCTGCGGTCTTCCAGAATTTCATAAATGAAATTTTGAGAGATTACCTGGGGATATTTCTTGTAGTGTACCTTGATGACATACTGGTGTTTTCCAAGGACTGGACCTCCCACATTGAGCATGTCAGGAAGGTGCTCCTGGTCCTTCGGGAAAACAAACTGTTTGCGAAAACCGAAAAATGTGTGTTTGGGGTACAGGAGATACAATTTTTGGGTCAAATCCTCACTCCTCATGAATTCCGCATGGACCCCGCCAAGGTTCAGTCTGTTGCGGAATGGGTCCAACCTGCCTCCCTGAAGGCGTTACAGTGTTTTTTAGGGTTCGCTAATTATTACAGGAGATTTATTGCTAACTTCTCGGTCATCGCTAAGCCTCTTACGGACCTCACTCGCAAAGGTGCTGATCTCCTCCACTAGCCTCCTGAGGCTGTCCAGGCTTTTGAGGTCCTTAAGAAGTGCTTTATCTCGGCCCCGGTGCTGGTTCAGCCCAACCAAATGGAGCCATTTATCGTGGAAGTTGACGCATCCGAGGTGGGAGTGGGGGCTGTCTTGTCCCAGGGTACCAGGTCCCTCACCCATCTCCGCCCCTGTGCCTACTTCTCCAGGAAGTTTTTGCCCACTGAGAGTAACTATGATATTGGCAACCGCGAACTCTTAGCCATTAAATGGGCATTTGAAGAGTGGCGCCACTTCCTGGAGGGGGCTAGGCACCAGGTAACGGTACTTACCGACCACAAGAATCTGGTTTTCCTAGAATCTGCCCGGAGGCTAAACCCGAGACAAGCTCGATGGGCGCTATTTTTTACCAGATTCAACTTTTTGGTTACCTATAGGACTGGGTCTAAAAATGTGCCGATGCACTGTCGCGTAGCTTCATGGCCAGCCCTCCTTCGGAGGAAGGTTCAGCTCCCGGGAACATTCCTGAGGACAAGCTGTTTGTTCCCCTGCAATACCGGCTAAGGGTCCTTAGGGAAAATCATGACTCCGCACTATCTGGTCATCCGGGCGTCCTGGGTACCAAACACCTCATTGCCAGAAACTATTGGTGGCCTGCGTTGCCTAAAGACGTTAAGGCCTACGTCGCCGCTTATGAGGTTTGTGCTAGGTCCAAGACTCCCGACCAGCGGGCTTACTACGTTCTTTGCCCATTCCCCAGAGACCACCTTGGACCCATATCTCCATGGATTTTATCACCGATTTGCCTCCATCTCAAGGCAAGTCGGTGGTGTGGGTGGTAGTAGACCGCTTCAGTAAGATGTGCCACTTTGTGCCCCTCAAGAAACTACCCAATGCCAAGACGTTGGCTACCTTGTTTGTCAAACACATCCTGCGTCTCAATGGGGTCCCTGTCAATATTGTTTTGGACAGAGGGGTACAATTTGTTTAATTGTTTTGGAGAGCCTTCTGTAAAAAGTTGGAGATTGATCTGTCCTTCTCCTCTGCCTTCCATCCTGAAACTAATGGTCAAACTGAGAGGACTAATCAATCTCTAGAACAATATTTAAGGTGTTTTATCTCTGACTGTCAATATGATTGGGTCTCATTCATTCCCCTCGCCGAATTTTCCCTTAATAACCGGGTCAGTAACTCGTCAGGGGTGTCCCCCTTTTTCTGTAATTTTGGGTTTAATCCACGGTTCTCGTCCGTTTCACCTGGTAGTTCCAACAATCCCGAGGTAGAGGTCGTTCATCGGGAATTGTGCACAGTCTGGGCCCAGGTTCAGAAGAACCTAGAGGCGTCCCAGAGCGTACAAAAAACTCAGGCTGATAGAAGACGTTCTGCTAACCCCTTGTTTATGGTCGGGGATCTGGTGTGGTTATCGTCTAGGAACTTGCGCCTTAAGGTCCCGTCCAAGAAGTTTGCTCCCCGGTTTATTGGGCCGTATAAGGTCATTGAAGTGCTCAATCCTGTCTCCTTCCGACTGGAGTTGCCCCCATCTTTTCGAATACACGACGTGTTTCATGCCTCCCTCCTTAAACACTGCTCCCCGTCCTTGGCTCCCTTGAGGAAACCTCCTGTTCCCGTTCTCGCCCCTGAGGGGGTGGAATTCGAGGTGGCCAAGATTGTGGACAGCAAGATGGTCCAAGGCTCCCTCCAGTACCTGGTCCATTGGAGAGGATACGGGCCTGATGAGAGGACTTGGGTACCCGCCCGGGATGTTCACGCTGGGGTATTGGTCAGGAAGTTCCACCTTCGTTTCCACAATAAACCAGGTCCACTTAGAAAGGGTCCGGTGGCCCCTCATAAAAGGGGGGTTACTGTAAAGGATCTGCCAGACACAACTTCTGTGTATACGCTCATAGGTAATCAGTCTGCACCTGAGTCTATGTCTCTGAGACTGACTCCATCTTCCACCACTCAGGATGGCAGGCTTAGGAGTGGGAGAGCCTATCACAGCCTGGCCAGACAGAGCTAGCTCCCGCCCTCTGTCTATTTATACCTGCCTTTCCTGTTCCTCCTTTGCTTGTGATTCTTCTCGTGTGGTTTCCTGGCCCAGCTACAGCTTCTATATATTTGATCCTGCTCCATACTGACCCTGGCTTACTGACTACTCTCCTGCTCTGCGTTTGGTACCTCGTGCACTTCTGCTTTGACTCGGCTCGTTCACCACTCTTGTTGCTCACGGTGTTGCCGTGGGCAACTGCCCCATTTCCCTTTGCTTTGTGTTCCCTTGTCTGTTTGTCTCGTGCACTTACTGAGCGTAGGGACCGCCGCTCAGTTGTACCCCGTCGCCTAGGGCGGGTCGTTGCAAGTAGGCAGGGACAGAGTGGCGGGTAGATTCGGGCTCACTTGTCCGTTTCCCTACCCCCGTCATTACAGTGACATTGCGCTATCAAGTCAAGCAGGCGACTATGAATGGAAATTAAGTTCCATATGAAGACTAGGAAATTCAAAAAATTCTTATGCAAAACCAACAGTGAGAACACTAGATGCATAAAATGCACTAGGAAAATGCAGCGTCTCCATAGGGGATAAGAGCCACTAGAAGCCGATGTAGTCGGACCCAAACTTATCAACCCTTTCTCCAGGGGTGTCCAAATCTTATATGACTTGGTCTGATGTCCCTCCACGACAACCTACATGAGTAGAATATAAAGCAAGATGAAATAACATACAATATAGAAATAAGGAAAAGGTTCAATGCGGTCTGTGCACTTGTCAGTGCAATTATGAGTAATAGCCTCCAGTAACAAGATCTTTATCTCTGGGATGGAGATTTGCGTCCGCGGTCGAAAGTAGATGTCCTTGGTATGGTGGGTTTCTTCTTTGGGGGTACCTTGTGCCAGACAGGAGGGGGAGGCGGCGGGGTTGGGGTAAGATCCCAGATAGGTAGCTTCGGTGCTGGGACATCTAGAATGGCACAGAAGGCACGTACATCCATAGGTGACCTGAGAACTGCAGAGCGTCCATCTCATCTGGCTGTGAGGCTGAATGGGAATCCCCAGTGATATAAGATGTTGGTATCTCGCAGGATGGAGAGTAGAGGGCGTAGTTGTCTCCGCTTGGGCAAAGTGATCCAAGACAGGTCAGGTAACAGTTGGATGGTAGAGTCTCTATATTCAATGGTACGTTGATTTCTGGCTTTAGCCATAATGGTTTCCTTCAGCTCAAAGTCTGTAACACAACAGATGATATCCTGGGGTAGGGTGGAAGCACCTTTTGGTCGCAGGGCTCTATGAGCTCTGTCTAACTTGATGATATGGTCAGCAGGCGCTCTTATAACATTATTAAAGATGGTCGTCAGGACGTGCTTCAAAGTTTCATCTTGTTTAGGTTCAGGTATACCGCGGATTCTGATGTTATGGCGCCGACCCCTATTGTCGAGATCCTCCAGATGATTATGGTAATCAGAGAGAGACATATTTTGGGCCACAACAGTAGATTGTAGTTGGGAAATATATTGGCGAGTAGAGTCATAATCTTCCTCTAACGTCTCCATTCTATATGAGACTTGTTGTATGTCCTGGCGTACTGCTGCAATAGCAGCATTACAGGTGTCTTTAACCTCTGCTATAAGGGATTTGAAGTCCTCTCTAGTAGGAAGCTGGCAGAGGATTGAATGCCAGTCTTGTCTTTTAGGAGTGGGGCACTCAGAATCTGAGGAAGAGAGCCAAGCCTGAGAGTCTGAGTCCCAGCCGCATGGTGGTGGCGGAGCCAAGATGGAGTGGGCTGTCAGCTCCGATTCCCGCTCTGTTCTCCTCCGGTCCCTAGAACGTTTAGAGGAGGGGATCTCATCCCTCTGGGGTCTCTGAGGTTTAGGTAGGAGTGGAAAGTTCTCCAGGGTGAATGGCAAGTCACTAACCTGAGAATCGCTGTGCTCTAGAGAGGCGCCCGCCAGGGAAGCCTGCGGTCTCTCTAAGTGTGTTGAGGGGACATCCAAAGATGGCGGCCGGTCGACCACGTGGTCTTCTCCGGATCTCAAGATGGGGAGCTGCCCAGCGGATGGAGACCTATTCAGCTCCAGTGACCGGGAACGAGCAGAACCTGTAACGGGATCTCCCTCCAGAGGTTCCGACGGACACCAGGAAGTCTGCGAGGTCGTGTCCAGAGGAGGCTCCGCTAATGGCGCCTGTTCCGCCTGTGAGTCTGAGCGGAGGAATTTGTCCAGAGTCCCGGTATTTAGCACGCCTGAGGGCGCCAGCTTACTGTCTGGCTTCTTGGTTGTGCGTTTCACCATCTTGCGGGTGTAATGGGAGGCTAAATCCAATATAAACCGCAGTGGTGAGGTTGTTTAGTGGAGGAGCTCTGATCCGTGCGTCCTACTCCATCGACATCCGGGCACGCCCCCCGCAATTTTTTTTTTAATCACTTTTTATTCCATTTTTTGGCAAGCAAGTTGATCAAAAACAAGCAAGTCTGACAACGTTTTTTTATTCTTTTTTTTTACGGCGTTCACCGTGCGCTATAAATGACATTTAAATTTATTCTGCGTGTCGATATGATTACGGCAATACCATATATATATATATATATATATATATATATATATAGTGCTTTTATATTTTGCAGCTTTTGCACAATAAACAATTATACTTTTTTTAAACATTTATTTTTTGTGTTCTGAGAGCCATACGTTTTTTATTTTTCGGTCAAAAAAGCTGTGAAAGGGCTTGATTTTTGTGGGACGGGCTATAGTTTTTATTGGTACAATTTTGGAGTACATGCAACATTTTGATCACTTTTTATTCTGTTTTGGGAGGGGTGGTGACCAAAAAACAGCGATTCTGGAATTGATTTTTATTTTATTTTTTAGGGTGTTCGCCGTGCAGGAAAAATAAGGTGATATTATGCGATACCAAATGTGTGTACTTTTTTTTAATGTTTTCTGGTTTTTCCTATAATAAAAGACTTATTATGAGAAAAAAGGCTGTTAACCCCTTAATACCGAAGGTGTTTTAAACCTTAGTGACAAGAGACATTTTTGCAGTTTTGCTATTCACAGATGTAACGCAGTATAAGGGTATGTTCACACGCTGAGAGGCAGTTACGTGTGAAAAGACAGACTGTTAACAGCTGCCTCGTTTCACACGTAAAAGCTCCTCCTCGTAATTTACGAGGCGTCTGAGCCGCTCGTAAACCTTGAGCCGTGCTTCATTGATTTCAATGAAGAACGGCTCAAATTACGTTGCAAAGAAGTGCCCTGCACTTCTTTGCCGAGGCAGTAAATTTACGGGTCGTCGTTTGACAGCTGTCAAACGACGACTCGTAAATAACAGGTCGTCTGCACAGTACGTCGGCAAACCCATTCAAATGAATGGGCAGATGTTTGCCGACGTATTGCAGCCCTATTTTCAGACGTAAAACGAGGCATTATACGCCTCGTATACGTCTGAAATTTGGCCGTGTGAACATACCCTAACTCTGTATGTCTTTTATGTATCTATGTGAATTTTGCACTGTTTTCTTGGGACATGTAGTGCTTCCTTTTTGTGGTATATATGTATAGGTAATATTTTTGTTACTTTTTTTTATAGCCGTGGAAAGACAGGAAAAAAAGAAAAATTTCATTTTTTCATCATTTAAAATGTAACAGTTTGAAAATAAAAGTAATTGTATCATACAAATGTATTGAAATATGTTTTTTTCATTTATACTGATCATAAGGACACCTGACTTGAAGGTGTAGTTTATTTTTTTTGACCAGAACTATAGTATAAAACACAAGTGCCCCTTTTTTCAATTGTGCACTAAAATGTCTTAATTTAGTTTTTTACACCATGGTATTAATGTATTGGTAATGGACTTGAAGTCCAATAAATAATGGTTAAAAAAACATTGTGTTTTACAAACTAGACACTCTAAAGTCTATTTCTAGCGGTTCAATTTCCGTTTTAACCCTTCACACTTTTTACAGAATTTGTCCAAACTTGGGCCAAAAAAATGTAAATTGCATTTTTTTTTCACATTCTGCTATTTCTCCCATGTACGGCGATACCAAATATGTTTGTCTAATCTATTATATGGACCTGTTATAGGGCATATCATAGAAGGAGTCCATTTTGGCTTTTGGAGGCCTGTCACACCAGAATTAATTTTAGTGCACCATGCTGCATTTGTCATAGAACTGTGGTGGCAGACTGTCAGAATTTACCAAAAATGACCATGATACAAAAAAATACACACCCCAAATTCTATTTCTAGCAGTTCAATTTCTGTTTTAACCCTTCACACTTTTTACAGAGTTTGTCCAAACTTGGGCCAAAAAAATGTAAATTGCATTTTTTTTCACAAAAGTGTCCGTTTTCTTAAGCCATTTCGAAACACCATATGACATACTGGTAAAAGTGACACCTTTCCACATTCTGCTATTTCTCCCGTGTACGGTGACACCAAATATGTGTGTGTAATCTATTATATGGACCCGTTATAGGGCATATCATAGAAGGAGTCCATTTTGGCTTTTGGAGGCCTTTTTACGCCAGAGCTGATTTTAGGGAACCACGCTATATTTGCCGTGGTACTGCAGGTCATTTTGACAAGTATAAATGTTGTGATAATATTCATCTAGGGGTATAGTGAGTATTTTTAATAGGTGGAAAGAAATTAAAAATATTTTTTTCCAGAAAACACAGTATTGCTGCATTTCTACAGTGAAACATTATCCAATAAGCAACCCTCTCTTTTGGTTCTCTCTACAAAAACAGTGTGAAAGTAAATGAGTTAATAATGTGGGTAATATCACGGTCTTTGCCTGCATAGATTCTAAATGCAGATGTGTAGCCTGTACCGCTCTCACAGAGCTTGTAGATTTTAACTCCATATTTTGCTCTCTTTGAGGGGATGTACTGGCGGAATGAGAGCCTGCCTTTGTAACTCATCAGCAATTCATCCACCGCTAGGTTTTTTTCGGGGTTGCACACCGGCATAAATGACTCCTCCAAAATTTTTATCAGGGGCCTTATTTTATACAGGCGGTCACGGCCTGGATCACTACGGGGGGGGGGGGGTGGCCTGGTGATTGTCGTTAAAATGAAGGACGCGCATTAGCACTTCATATCTGCTTCTGGTCATAACGGCTGGAAAAACAGGTGTGGCATGTGTAGGGCTTGTTGCCCAATATGACCGGATTGAGGGCTTTTTCACTAACCCCATGTTGAGGATGAGCCCCAAAAATTTAAGTTCGCCAGTATTTGTGGGGTGCCACTTCTTTACATAGGGAGGACGTTGGCTTTTCAGCAAAGAATTGGCGAGCATACAGATTGGTTTGGTTAACAACCAGCCCCAATAGTTCATCTGTAATGAATATTTAAAAAACATTGGGGGCTGTAAAATTTTCCACATTAATATTTATCCCTGGTGTGGCAATAAATTCTGGGATATTAGGGGAAAATGACTCTGTGGGTACCAACTCAATATATTCTGGGGGAATAGAGTGGGCCGTGTTTTGTGGTACTTCTGCGACATGCCCTGTGCTTGTGGACTCTGCAGCAACACTTGAATTGCAGAAAGAGTATCACTGTCGTCGCTATCACTGGTAGACAACATTTCTACCTCGGACGCGGTTTCTGTATCGCTTTCATCAGAGTCAGAAATTAACATGGCGTATGCCTCTTCCATCGTGAACCTTCTATGGGCGATTGTAATTACACACACGTACAACAAAGACTGTAACCAGACGCACACACAGACAAATGTTATTATTTTTTCTTTACTTTTTGTTTTTTTCACAGACAAAAATACACGGACGTCACAAAAGCATGCTCCACAAAAAACTGATGTCGAACAAACATGTAGACTATAAAACTTTTTTTTTTACATATATTTTTTTTTAACTTTTTTTTTTTCGCACAAAAAAAATACACAGACGTCACACACGTACGCTACACAAAAACCCTAGGCTAAACCTAGACTAAACCTAGGCTAACCCTAGACTAACTCTAGAATAGAACCTAGAATAACCCTAGACTAGCCCTAAGGGCACGTACACACGTGGCGGAATTGCAGTTGAATTCCGCTGCGGACAGTCCGCAGTGGAATTCTCCAGCGGCCGTTTTTTACATTTGTTTATATCCATTTTTAGGAAAGTTAGTTCAGACCTTGCGGAAAACTCCACTGCGGACCATAGGCTGCGGTGCGGAATTTTCCCTCCGCAGCATGCACTGTCTGTTGCGGAGAAGAAGCGGAATTTCACTGCGGATTTCAGCCTTTGCAATGCAAAAACTGAAATCTGTGGCAAGTCCGCTGTGATTTCTGCAATGTCTGAACTACCTGTCAAATATGCAATTGTTGGTGCAGATTCGTTGCGTAATTGCCCCAAATCTGCACCAACATTTGCAGCGGAAAAACTCTGCCACGTGTGAACGTGCCCTAAGGATAACCCTAGCCTGGGTATACAATTGAAGTTTATATAAAGTTTATATATTAGATTTTTTGTAATTTAGTGTCTTTGGTGTCACAGTAAAATTCTCTCTCTGTTCTCATACAAAGTAAAAAGTGTGAGGAGAGACAGAGAGACAGGTAGGAGAAACACTTCGTTTTTAATTTTGTGATCACTGTGAATGGTTCTCACAGTGATCACATGAACGGAGACCACTGTTATTGGTCTCCAATCATCACTCTGAAGCCAAGGCTGTTGCTAACAGCCTTGGCTTCAGAAGCAGATTACCCGATGACCGGGAAAACCACTCCGATGCGGTCCCCTCCCTCCCAAACCACTCAGATGCGGCACTTGCTATTCAGCACCGCATCTGAGGGGTTAAATATGATCAGAGACCACTGCTAGTAGTCTCCGATCGTTGCCCTGAATCCCGAGGCTGTTACTAACAGCCCGGTCTTCAGGAGATCCACGCACAATGACAGAAAACTTCTTCTGAAGTGCCGACGTGAAAAGCCGACACTTCAGAAGAACTACCCTGAACGGCCGACGTAAAAACACTATACGCCGGTCGTTAAGGGGTTAAAAAACGTGAAACTTGTATTTTTTTACTTTTTTACAACGTTTTTATTAACTTTCTTTTAACTTTTTTTTAGTCCCACTAGGCGACTTGAAAGCATGAAGCCCTGATTGCTATTCTAATACACTGCACTACCTACATAATGCAGTGTATTAGAGCTGACAGCAAGCCTATTAGGCTTCACCTCCAGGTGGGGCCTAATAGGCTTCCGTACTAGGCAGACCAGGAGGCCATTGTTAGCCATCGCAACCTCCGCGGGTGCTGATCCTTGCCATAGCAACCATCGGGTGCCATCTAACCACCTAGATGCAGCGATCGCTTTTGATCGCTGCATCTAAGGGGTGAATAGTCCGGATCGGAGGCTAGCTCTGTTCCTGGTTGTTACATCAGGGGGTCAGCTGTAACAAACAGCTGACACCAGCGGATGATGGAGCAGGCTCAGCTTTTGACCATCTTCTTGACCCTGATAGTAAGCTTTTTAGGTCCTGCCTCCAGGCAGGGCCTAAAAGGCTTCCATAATTGGCAGACCAGGAGGCCATTGTTAGGCCTCCGGTTGCCATAATAACCACCGGCATCCCGGCGATAGCGACGCAGGGGTGCCGACGAGATAGAAACCACCTAGATGCAGCGATCGCTTTTGATCGATGTATCTAATGGGTTAATCGGCACGACCGGAGGCTAGCTCCGGTCCTGGTCGTTACAGCGGGGTGTCAGCTGTAATATACAGCTGACACCCGCTGGTGATGGCGCTGGCTCAGCTTCTGAGCCCGCTCTATCACCATCACGTACAGTTACATGAGAAGGCGATAACACACTAGCGCTGATGACATAACTGTACGTGATTGGACCGGAAGGGTTTAAGCACAATAAAAATCTTTATTGTCAAAGAAAAAAATAGTATCATTTGAAAGGAAGGAAATATTTGAAATGATGGCTGTATGATTGTTACTTTAGAAGCTTTTACTGATACTATAGTCTAGTATTAGCCTAATAAGTCTTACAGATACATTTTAATACATTATTTTTTCTGGAATAACTGGAGATATGGCTCTTTGAAGCTTGGTTTTTTTGTACCTCTGTCGCCTACGCATTTCAAAATGTAACAGAATGTATTAGCTTGTGAACTATCATTATCTTGATGTGATCTGAATGTAATGAAAATTAAATAAAAGGCTCCCATATGTTTTTGAAATACATTTCATTAAATTCCTGAACCCTACCAAATGATCTGTTGACTTTTTGCAGATCTATAAAACATAAGGGATTATTCATTATTTTAATAAAACCTGTAGAGTTTGTTTCAAAGAATATTTGATATAGCCAGATATTAGATTTAACCTTTTTCATGCCAAGTGTATTGGTGCAACTATCACACTTGTTGCATACCCCCAAAAAAATAAATAATTATAAAATTAAAAATCGCATTATTGCCTCATATCCAGATATTTTCTGACAGTAGACTCCTGGTACATTGTGAAAATGTCACCCAGCACTTTACACTCATCAGTACCTTCAGGCGTTATGGAATTTGTTCCAGAGGTTCCGATAGGAGCCTCCTATGCAAATGTGAACATAGCCTTAGACGCACAACACCTCCTAAGAATTAGGCTATGTTCACACAGGGTGGATACACTGCGTAAAAGTACACAGCGTATCTGCTCTGGGTGCAACAGGAAATTTCTGGCCCAAAAAAACGCACAACATTGTATTGCATTCCAGGATAGGAGATTTTTATTCACTATGGAGAATTTATTAAGACTAGCTTTTCGTATGCCAGTCTTGGCCTACATTCACACGTTGCGTAATTTGGTGCAGAAAATCTGCATAAAAAAAAGAGGTAAACCCAGGTAATTCTGCATGTAAAATACGCACGTAATGCGTATCGTGTGCAGTTGGCCTTAATAGGAAACAAGCTAGAGTAAGATGCGACAAATTTATTAAGCTATGCACGATTACTAATAAATTTGTTGCACATTCGGCTGTCCGTGCGCTACTGAGTGAAACTTACGGCAGCCAGGAGCTGGCGTAGATTTTTGCTATAATTTACGCCAGTTTCTGGTGTACTCTATAATAAATGTGCCAGGCAGCAGGTGTCCCCGCCCCTTTTGCCAAGCTCCGCCTAATTATATTAAACAGAGGCAAGAGTGGTGGAAACGGCCCAAAAGTCGAAATTTTTTGAGTAGTTGGAGTTTTCTATTAGGGCGTAGAAAAGTTTTTAGATTTGTGTTTCGGGACATAAAAAGCCTGTATTGTGTGCTTGTATGTATACTTTGGGCCATACAGTAAGGGGGGATTTACACGAACGCGATATACGTCCATGCCACCCGCGTGTTATTCACACGTGTCGCACGGACCTATGCAAGTCTATGGGGCAGTGCCGACTGTCAGTGATTTTTGCGCAACGTGAGTCCGCTGCATAAAACTCACGACAGGTCCTATATTTCTGCGTTTTTCGCGCATCACGCACCCATTGAAGTCACGCACACCACACGGAAGCACTTCCGTGGGACGCACGTTATTCGCGCAACAGCAGTCAAACGTATGTTTACAAACATCCAAACGGAGTGTCATAATGATGGCGGCTGCGCGAAAATCACGCAGCCGTACATCCTAAAAACACACACACTCGTGTAAATCCGCCCTAAGCGTAATTTCATGTATCAAGTGTTGTAAGACACAAACATGGAGTGAATACATCAGAAAATATGGCAGATCGTTCATTCACCATATTTGCTAACTGTAATGATTCGCTAGTCGCTTCGTTTTACTGGTTGTTCCTCCCTTAAAGAATCCTCTAATAACTGTAATATCTGTGTGCTGACCCTTTAAGAGACAACAAACACTGATTACACATCGTGGCTTCTCTGGGCGGGGCCACACCGTCCATGAGACGAGATGAGCATCTTGCCTCAGGCGGCATCCTGCTGCCTCTCTGAGAGGGTGACAGCGCCACTGAAACCAGCCACCGCCACTCCCTCCTGCACTATAGATGTACCTGCGTCTATAGGACGTCATCACACTGCTTGCATTATTGAATGACAGGGGAAGGCACCCTGCCAATCAGCGCCTTGCAACGATGCAAGCGGCGTCATTATATTATTTAAAGTTATTTCATGTCAAGTTCTCCATCCATATACATTGCTGCTGAACTTCCACAATACATTGCTTTCTGGTAACAGGGTCCAGTGTATTTCAGAATTAACTTTTCCGTCTGCACAGCCAATAATACATCTTGTAAAAAAACAGAGGTTCAAGATAAGTAAATCATATGATTTATAAAGTTACTCAACAAATTATGTAGACTTAGGCCCCATGCACACTACTGTATCTTTTCCCTCCCGTAAATACTAGCCGTAAAATACGGGTCCTTTGTCACACTTTTTTAACCCGTATTTAACCTGTATTTACGGACCCGTAAAAAAAGGGGGCTGGAAATGATGTCACAATCATGTCCAAACCCCTTAAAAGGGTCACATGATCACTCAGACGCCATTTTCTCTGCTTCTCTTTAGACAAAAATTTAAATCCCCTGACGTCGCCTAGCAACGCTCCCGTAATTACAGGTGCACACATGTAGCCACCCGTAATAGGACATGTTCTATCTTTTTCAATGGCCCAGGCACCTTCCCATTCGCAAACGGGAAGGTACCCACGGCCAATAGAAGTCTATGTGCCCGTAATTATGGGCGTTTTTATGGTCGTGTGCATGGGGCCTTAAATTATGGAATATTGTAAAGAGACATTCAAGAACGGAGTTTTCCTTTAAGAAGTTTTATAGGCCATGGTCTTAAAGAGATTATTAGGGTCATCACAATCAAAGCAAAGGTGTTGTACAAGCAACACAATTGACACAGGACCACTAATTCTACCATTAATGCCTTCAGAAAAGAACCACAGAATACCAAAATAACAGCACCACACATGACCGAGACAGTAATGCCATTCAGTACACAAATAATATTGCCCATACAAGATCAACAAAATGGTGCCATATAGTAGTCAAGTAATACTGCCCTACAATGCCCAAAAATAACAGTACCCTCCAGCATTATTGTGATGACCAGGGCCTCTCTGAGCTTCTCGGCCTGCTGCCTCTCTGAGAAGGCGGCGGCACCATTGAAACCATCCGCCGCCACCCCCTCTTGCACTAATTGTACCTGCGTCTATAGCACACAGATACAATTACATGCATTAGCGCTGATTGGCCGTGTCCGACCATTCAGTGACTTACAATTACGCTGATTGGCAGGGCAAAATGACTTGCCCCGCCAATAAACGCCTATCAACGACACTAGCGGCGTGATGACGTCATCGCGACGCTTCCGTTGTTTAAAGGCGCTGATTGACGGGGCAAGTCATTCTTCCCTGCCAATCAGTGCCTTTCAACAATACTAGGTCATTATGCTGCTTGCGTCGTTCAGCCCCAGCAGACCTGCTCAGAAGAGAGCAGGTCTGTATTGCCAACAGACAGCGCAGGAACGAGATCATGTGAGTATGTAAAGTTGTGTTTTTTCCCGAATAAAACTGTGAGTGGCATTATCTACTAGGGGGGGGGGGGGTCTGTATGTGGGCATGCGGAGCACTATCTACAGGGGAAGCTATATGTACAACCCTATCTACAGGAGTGGGCTATATGTGGAGCATTATCTATAGCGGAGCTATATGTAGGGCACTATCTACAGGGGTGGGGTATATGTAGGACACTATATACAGGGGTGGGTTACCTGTGGGGCACTATCTACAGGGGGCTATATGTAGGGCACTGTCTTCAGGGGTGGGCTATATGTGGGACACTATATACATGGGGAGCTATTTGTGAGGCACTATCTACAGAGGTGGGCTATATGTGGAGCACTATCTATAGGGGGAGCTATATGTAGGGCATCACGGTGGCTCAATGGTAAGCACTATTGCCTTGCAGCTCTGGAGTCCATATGTGGGCTATAAAGGATCTGCCAGACACAGCTTCTGTGTCAACGCCCATCGGTAATCAGTCTGCAACTGCTTCTATGTCTGTGAGACTGACTCCATCTTCCACCACCCAGGATGGCAGGCTTAGGAGTGGGAGAGCCTATCACAGCCTGGCCAGACGGAGCTAGCTCCTGCTCTCTGTCTATTTATACCTGCCTTTCCTATTCCTCCTTTGCTTGTCTTTCTTCTCTGCTGGTTTCCTGGCCCTGCTGCAGCTTCTTGTACTACTGACCCTCTGCTTGTTATTGACCTTGGCTTTACTGACTGCTCTTCTGCTCCGCGTTTTTGTACCTCGCTCATCTCCTGGTTTGACTCGGCTCGTTCACCTCGCTTGTTGCTCACGGTGTTCCCGTGGGCACTTCCCCATTTCCCCGGCTTCTTTGTACTCTTGTCTGTTTGTCTGTCGTGCACCTATTGAGTGTAGGGACCGTCGCCCAGTTGTACCCCGTCGCCTAGGGCGGGTCGTTGCAAGTAGGCAGGGACTGAGTGGCGGGTAGATTAGGGCTCACCTGTCTGTCTCCCTACCCCGACATTACATGGGCACTATCTCCAGGGGGCTGTATGTGGGGCACTATCTACAGGGGCTTCTATGTAGGGCACTATCTACAGAGGCTCTAGGAGGGTCACTGTCTACAGGGGGCTATGGGGGCACTATCTACAGGGGGCACGGTGCGTGTGTGTGTGTGTGTGGGACACAGTGTATGGTACTATTATAATCATGGACTCAGTGTATGGCGCTATTATAATTAGAGGTGCAGTGTATGGCACTTCGTTTATAGGTGCAGACATTTTTCAAAGTGAGAAGCTGAAGACATGTGAGTAGCAAACTGCAGAAATGGGCTGTGGCCGGGAGAAGTCATCATAGAGGTCTGGACCGGATGGAGAAGAAAAGAGAAAAAGAACAACTAGAATCTGAGACATCACCGGTGAGTCACTTAATACAAATGTTTACTCTTCCTCTAATCAGTAATGTATTCACTGTATGATCTGCAGTGAGATGATGGTGGTATGATGTTTGTTTGTGTGAAACAGCATCTCCTTACCATTGTTCTGGCCATGCTGGGATCTGTAGTTTTACGCCGTACAAACCTATGCGGCAGGGGTTGCACTAAATTGATCAGTATTTTTTCTGGTGTATTTATGTACTGAGCTTTGTTCTGGTGCTGTATATACATACTGAGCTTTCTTCTGGTGCTGTATATATGTACTGAACTTGGTTCTGGAGCCGTATATGTCAGAGCTTGGTTCTGATGCTGTAATTATATAGGATATATTTATAACAAAATTGCAGGGCAGATAGAGTTGTTTTCAATTCATTGTATATTTAATGGGAACCTGTCAGTTTTAACCCCTTGAACCACCACCATGCGGTAATACATGACCTGACAATATTTCCAAACATTCCCCTGTATGTTCCTTTCAGATGCAGCAAAATCGATAAAAATTAACTTTTAAAACGGTGCACACTAAATGCTAATTACCCATTAAAGGATCAGGTGGCGGTGCCGCTATTCTGAACAGTCACATAGTCCTGCCTCCAACCCCACCTTTCCATGTTTTATTGACATCCCCCTGGCTGATACAACTTTCTCGGATGCGTCATTGCCGTGTACTACTTGGACACGCACCTTTCAGCGAGGTGTACTCTGTACATCACTGCACTGCGCATGCCAGGGGAGTACAAGGCAACAGTGCATCCGCAAGAGTTTGAGGAGGCTGGTAGTGATGTAGAACAGCGAGCGGGATGTCAATCAAAATCTGGGTGGCGCTATTTCAATTTTCACCTCAGGCAGCATAAAAGCTAGAATCGGCCCTGGTAATGCCATAAAACAATGTCCAAATAACAGTGCCAAACAGTGCTGAAATTATAGCGCCTTCGCATAATATACAGCACTCACACCGGTTAACATTACAGCAACATTAACACATCCTTAAACCTTAATTGAGATAACAGAATCTAAATTCTTGAAGTAGGACTGGTGGCATTAAGGGTCCTTTTACACCGGCCAACCTTGGCCGTAAAAACTAGCATCGATCAATGACACAGCTCGTTGATCGACGCTCATTTGTTCCTTTCACAAGGAGCTATGAATGGGATGAGCGATGGGAGATGTGCTGCCGACAACAAGAGATGTGCTGCCCACAACAATAATATTTATTGCTGCATAAACTACATAATCAGCCGAAGTATTCAATTGTATCTGTGTGCTGAGGACGCAGAAACAATTGAATGTGGCAGTCGCTAGCATCATGCACATCGACGCCACCGGGCATGAGGGTGCCGTCTCATCCAAGCACACAAATATTATGTGTCGGGCATCACGTGCCCCCTCATGCCACAGGCCCCATAGCAGCCGCTATGGCTGCTATAGTGGTAGTTATGCTACTGAATCTAATGATCACATGTTCAAGTCCTCTAGTAAGACTAAAAATGAAATTAAAAAGTAAGAATAGAGAAAAAAATATTAAAAGCAAAAACATAACCTTTTCCCTTCTTTTAACCCCTAGGCGCACCAGGACGCAACTGTACGTCCCTGCTGCCAGTGTCTTAGCGCACAAGGACGTACAGTTACTGAGTTTTTCCCGGTGCACACTGTCGGAGACAGTGTGCACCGGGAACAGGGAGGTCAGCTGTCGCCGACAGCTGACACTCCACTCCTGCCGACCAGCGGTCCTTTGCCGCTGGTTTTCGGTGAATTAACCCCTTAAATTCGGCGATTGGGTGCAATCGCCGAATTTTGGGGGTTTCTAACATATCGGCAGACCCCGGTCCGAAATCGGGGGGTTTGCCGATAGTTACTATGGCAAACGGAAGCCAAACAATGGATTCCGGGTCTGCCATAGACGGAAGCCCATCAGGAACAACCTTCGGCTGTGTCGTTGTCACTGTGTCGTTCCCGATGGCACACTGTCGGCGACAGTGTGCATCGGGAACTTGGAGATCAGCTGTCCCCGACAGCTGACACTCCAGTGTTACCGATCAGCGGCTCATTGCCGCTGATTTCGGCAATTAACCCGTTACATGCGGGGCTCGATTGCGATCTCCGCATGTAGCGGGTTTGTAGCGCATCAGCAGCCCCCATGCAATCGTGGGGGCTTCTGATGCTTGTGATGGCACCCGGGGGCCAGACATCGGCCCCCAAGTCTGCCATGTATGTCAGCCTATGAGGATCAGCCTCTGCTGATCCTCGTAGACCAACTGTCAGAGTGACTGTGACGTCAAACTGACAGTTGGAATACGTTACACTACCTAGGTAGTGTAATGTATTCTAGCAGCGATCCGAGCTGCAAGTCAAAAAAAGAAAGAGTAAAAAGTAAAAGAAAAGTTAATAAACAAAAAAAGAAAGTGTAAAAAGTTAAAAAAAGTTAATTAAAATGTTTTATAAAAGTGTAAAAATACGTTTTTGTTTTCCTATAATAAGTCATTTATTATAGGGAAAAAATGAAAACGTTAAAAAAAAGTACACATATTTGGTATCACCGTGTTCGTAACGACCCAAACTATGAAACTATAATGTTAATTTTTCCACACGGTGAACGCCGCAAACAAAATAAACGGAAAACGATGTCAGCATCGCTAGTTCTTGGTCACCACACCTCCCAAGATATAGAATAAAAAGTGATCAAAAAGTCGCATTTACCCCAAAATAGTACCAATAAAAACTACAACCCGTCCCGCAAAAAACAAGACGAAAAAATAAAAAAGTTAAGGCTCAGAATAGCGTGTCCCAGAAAATAAATAATTTTATAGAAACGTCATTTTATTGTGCAAACGCTGCAAAACTTTAAAAAAAACTATACACATATGGTATCGCCGTAATCGTACCGACCGGCAGAATAAGGTAAAACGTCATTTATTGCGCACGGTGAACGCTGTAAGGAATAAAGGAATGAAAGTGCCAAAATTGTTGTTTTTTGGTCACCTTAGCTCTAAAAAAGATCCTGTGGAGTCAAAATGCTCACTATACCCCTAGAAAAATTCCTTGAGGGGTGTAGTTTCCAAAATGGGGTCACTTTTGGGGGGTTTCCACTGTTTTGGTCCCTCCGGGGCGTTGCAAACCCGACATGGCACCAAAAACCAATCCAGCAAAATCTGCGCTCCAAAATCCAAAAGGCGCTCCTTCCCTCCTGAGCCCTGCTGTGGGTCCAAACATCAGTTTACGACCACATATGGGGTATTGCCGTAATCGGGAGAAATTGCTTTACAAATGTTGGGGTGCTTGTAAAAATGAAAAAATTCTATGTTTCCACAGAAAAATAGGTGATTTTCATCTTCACAGACTAATTCCACTAAATTCTGCAAAAAAACTGTGGGGTCAAAATGTTAACTATACCCCTAGAAAAATGCCTTGAGGGGTGTAGTTTCCAAAATGGGGTCACTTTTGGGGGGTTTCGACTGTTTAGCTACCACAAGACCTCCTCAAACCTGACATGGTGCCTAAAATATATTCCTAAAAAAAGGAGGCCCCAAAATCCCCTAGCTGCTCCTTTGCTTCTGAGGCCGGTGCTTCAGTCCATTAGGACACTAGGGCCACATGTGGGGTATTTCTAAAATCTGCAGAATCTGGGCAATAAATATTGAGTTGCGTTTCTCTGGTAAATCCTTCTGTGTTACAGATTTTTTTTTTATTACAAATGAATTGCGGCAAAAAAAATGACATTTGTAAATTTCACCTCTACTTTGCCTTAATTCCTGTGAAACGCCTAAAGGGTTCAAATACTTTCTGAATGTGGTTTTGAATACTTTGAGGGGTGCAGTTTTCAAAATGGGATGATTTATGGGGACCTTCTAATATATAAGGCCCTCAAAACCATTTCAGAACTGAACTGATCCCTGGAAAAAATGGCCTATTGACATTTTCTTGAAAATATGAGAAATTGCTGCTAAAGTTCTAAGCCTTGTAACGTCCTAGAAAAATAAAAGTACGTGAAAAAAATTCTGCAAACATAAAGTAGACATATGGGGGATGTTAACTAGTAACTATTTTGTGTGGTATTACTATCTGTTTTACAAGCAAACACATTTAAATTTAGAAAAATGGTAATTTTTGCAAATTTTTCACAAATAAATATTGAATTTATCGACCAAATTTTTTCACTAACATAAAGTACAATATGTCACGAGAAAACAGTCTCATAATCGCTTGGATAGGTAAAAGCGTTCCGGAGTTATTACCACACAAAGTGACACATGTCAGATTTTAAAAAATCAGCTGTGCCACAAGGCCAAAACAGGCTGCGTCCTAAAGGGGTTAACTAAAATAATGTAAACAATAAAAAAGAATAATCATAATTGGTATTGCTGCTATCGTAATGATCCGAATTATTACAATATAATGTTTTTTTTATCCCACACGGCGAACACCGTAACAAAAATCCCAGAGAATGGCAGAATTGCTGTTTTTTGGTCTCCCTAAAAAACTGCATAAAAAGTGATCAAAAAGTCCTATCTATTCGAAAATGGTACCAATACAAACTACAGTTAGTTATGGGTCTTAGACTATAGCGACACAAAATAATTTGTTATTTGTTACGTTTTTTTGTTTTGTAAAAGTAGTAAAACCTAATAAAAAACATTTGGTATCACCGTTATCATACTGACCCACAGCATAATATTAACATGTCACCGCACGGTGAATACCCTAAAAACGAAACCTAAAAAACAAAGTTTAGTAGTACATCATATAGTACATTAAATGGTGCCATTTCATATTCCATTCACATAAAAATTATTTTGTTGTGATGCAATGATGAGTTTTTGGCTATGTAAATTACTGTAGTGACTTTTCAACAATATATATTACATGCTGTATGACATATTATGACTCTGATTTTCATGACCTGGTTAAGTAGAGTCGTGTGTTGAATGTGTCACTTACCTATTTTCTAAAACCCCCCTAATTCCAAGAAAAGCACACAGGAAACAAATTGGGATTTTAACCCCTTCCCTCTTTAGACACTTTTGACCTTCCTGACAGAGGCTCATTTTTCAAATCTGATGTTTCACTTTATGAGTTAATAACCTTGGAATGCTTTTACCTATCCAAGCGATTCTGAGATTGTTTTCTCGTGACACATTGGACTTTATGTTACTGGCAAAATTTGCTCGATATGTTCAGTATTTAATTGTGAAAAACACCAAAATTTAGTGAAAAATTGCAAAACTTAGCATTTTTCTCAACTTAAATGTATCTGCTTGTAAGACAGGCAGTTATAACAAAAAAAATTGTTGCTAACTGACATCCCCCATATGTCTACTTTAGATTGGCATCGTTTTTTGAACATCCTTTTATTTTTCTAGGACGTTACAAGGCTTTGAACTTTAGCAGCAATTTCTCACATTTTCAAGAACATTTCAAAAGGCTATTTTTACAGGGGCCAGTTCAGTTGTGAAGTGGCTTTGAGGGCCTTATATATTAGAAACCCCCAAAAAGTCACCCCATTTTAAAAACTTCACCCCACAAAGTATTCAAAACAGCATTTAGAAAATTTCTTAACCCTTTAGACTTTTCACAGGAATTAAAGCAAAGTAGAGGTGAAATTTACAAATTTCATATTTTTGCAGAAATTAATTTTTAATCCAATTTTCTTTGTAACACAGAAAGTTTTACCAGAGAAATTCAACTAAATATTTATTGCCCAGGTTCTGCAGTTTTAGCAAATATCCCACATGTGGCCGTAGCGTGCTACTGGACTGAAGCACTGGCCTCAGAAGCAAAGGAGTACCTAGAGGATATTGGGGCCTTATTTTTATTACAATATATTTTAGGCACCGAGTCAGGTTTGAAGGGCTCTTGCGGTGCCAAAACAGTGGAAATCCCCCAAAAGTGACCCCATTTGGGAAACTACAGACCTCAAGGAACTTATCTAGGGTGTAGTGAGCATTTTGACCCCACAGGTTTTTTACAGAAATTATTGGAAGTAGGCCGTGAAAATTAAAATCTAAATTTTTTTCAAAGAAAATGTAGGTTTAGCGATTTTTTTTTTCTCATTTCCACAAGGACTAAAGGAGAAAAATTTGTAAAACAATTTCTCCCGAGTAAAACAATACCCCACATGTGGTCATAGATGGCTGTTTGGACACACGGCAGGGCTTAGAAGCACCATTTGGCTTTTGGAGTTCACATTTAGCAGGAATGGTTTGTGGAGTCCATGTCTCATTAACAAAGCCCCTGAGGGGACAAAACAGTGGAAACCCCCCACAAGTGACCCCATTTTGGAAACTACACCCATTGAGGAGATTATCTAGGGATATAGTGAGCGTTTTGACCCCACAGGTTTTTTGCAGAAATTATTGGAAGTAGTCCCTGAAAATAAAAACAATTTCAAAGAAAATGTAGGTTTAGCTAATTTTTTCTCATTTCCACAAGGACTAAAGGAGAAAAAGCACTGCAAAATTTATAAAGCAATTTCTCCCGAGTAAAACAATACCCCACATGTGGTAATAAACGTCTGTTTGGACACACGGCAGGGCTTAGAGGGAAATAGCGCTATGGAGATCACATTAGCAGGAATGGTTTGCGGAGGCCAGGTCGCATTTGCAAAGCCCCTGAGGGGATAAAACAATTAAAACACCCAAAAAGTGACTCCATTTATGAAACTACACCCCTTGAGAAATTAATCTAGGGCTGTAGTAAGCATTTTGACCATTTCATAGAATTTATTAGAATTGGGCAGTGAAAATAAAAACAATCCTTTTTCTTCAATAAGACGCAGCTTTAGCGCAAAATTTTCAATTTTCTCAACAAATAAAGGAAACAAAGAACCCAACATTTGTAAAGCAATTTCTCCCGAGTACGGCAATACCCCATGTGTGGTCATAAACTGCTGTTTGGGCACACCGGCAGGGCTCATTAGGGAAGGAGCGCCATTTGGAGTGCAGATTTTGCTGGATTGGTTTCTGGGCGCCTGTGGGACCAAAACAGTGGAAACCCCCCAGAAGTTAGCCCATTTTGGAAACTACACCCCTCAATGCATTTACCTAGGGGTGTAGTGAGCATGTTAACCCTGCAGGTGTTTTGTAGAAATTAGTTTGCCCTCGATGTTGCAGAGTGAAAATTGAATTTTTTCCATAGATATGCCAATATATAGTGCCCAGCTTGTGCCACCATAACAAGACAGCTCTCTAATTATTATGCTGTGTTTCCCAGTTTTAGAAACACTCTACATGTGGCCCTAATGTTTTGCCTGGACATTCGACCAGGCTCAGGAGTGAAAGCGTACCATGTAAAATTGAGGCCTAATTTGGCAATTTACAAAGTATTAGTTCACAATTGCAGAGGCTCTGATGTGAAATAGTAAAAGAAACCCCTGAGAAGTGACCCCATTTGGAAACTACACCCCTCAAGGCATTTATTAAGGGGTGTAGTGAGCATTTTCACCCCACAGGTATTTTCCATAAATGAATGCGCTGCGGATGGTGCAAATTAAAAATTTCTATTTTTCCCTAGATATGCCATTTCAGTGGCAAATATGTCGTCCCCAGCTTATGCTACTGGCGACACACAACCCAAAAATTGTTAAAAGGGTTCTCCCAGGTATGCCGATGCCATATATTTGGAAGGAAACTGCTGTTTGGGCACACTGTAGGGTTCAGAGCGGAGGGAGCGCCACTTGGCTTTTGGAGAGCGGATTTTGCTTGGTAGTAGATTTGTTTGAGTATTGCTGGTGTTTCCATTTATAATGAGGGGGTACATGCAAGCTGGGCATAGTACATCAGGGGCATAGTCAGGTGGTATAATAATGTGGGGGTACATGTGAGCCGCGCAGAGTACATCAGGGGCATAGTCAGGTGGTATAATAATGGGGTAAAAAAACAATAAAATGATCCATAGATGTGTGTTACACTGTGAAGCAATCCTTTCTGCACTGATATATGGCGTCCTTTCTTATTCCCCTTTTGGTCCACACTCCGCACCTTTGCAGTTTGGAGAATTTTGCTGGAAAAGAGTTTTCCTGGTATAATACGGGTACCGTCACTTCCAGCGGATATGTTTGGGCCCTCCCCTTCCTGGTTCCCTAATTTTACGTCCTTGATAAATCGACTCTTGAAACAGAAGAAATGTTCCCCTCGGACCGGCACAACTGCATATTTTCTATTTCCTGACTTATTGGAGCCATAACTAATTTTATTTTTTCATAGATGTAGTGGTATGAGGGCTGTTTTTTTGCGGGACGAGCTGTAGTTATTATTGGTACCATTTTGGGGTACATGCGACTTTTTGATCACCTTTTATCCTATTTTTTGGGAGGCCAGGTAAACAAAAAAACGCAATTCTGGCATAGTTGTTTTAGTTTTTTTTATACAGCGTTCACCATGCGTTATAAATTACATGTTAACTTTATTCTGCGGGTAAGTACGATTCCGGTGATACCTAATTTATAGAACTTTTTTATGTTTTACAACTTTTTGCACAATAAAATTACTTTTGTAAAAATAATTTTTTTTTTCTGTCGTCAAGTTGTGAGAATCATAACTTTTTAACTTTTTTGTTGACGGAGCTGTATGAGGGCTTGTTTTTTGCGAGACAAGCTATAGTTTTTATATGTACCATTTTTGGATACGTGCGACTCTTTATTCCAATATTTGTAGGGCAAAGTGACCAAAAAACAGAAACTCTGGTATAGTTTTTGAAGTTTTTTTTACGCTGTTTACCGCGTGCAATACATAATATAATATTTTGATACCTCAGGTCATTACGGTCGCGGCGATACCAAATACGTATGGTTTATTATTTTTTTTCAATAATAAAGGACTTGATAAGAGAAAAAGGGCGATTGTGTTTTATTTTATTACTTGAAACTTTTATTGTTTTCAAACTTATTTTTTTCACTTTTTTTTTTACACTTTTTTATACTTTTTTTACACTTTTTTTTCAAGTCCCACTAGGGGACTTGAAGGTCCAACTGTCTGATGTTTTTTTTCTAATACATTGCACTACCTATGTAGTGCAATGTATTAGATCTGTCAGTTATTCACTGAGAGCAAGCCGACTAGGCGTCGCCTCCCGGCAGGGCCTACTCAGCTTCCGTAATGGCAGAGCAGGAGGCCATTGTGTCTCCTGTTGCCATAGCAGCAGTCGTCAGTGCAGATTGCCTGTCAGGGCTGGCGATCTGCTAGCAACCGCTAAGATGCAGCGATCGCTTTTGATTGCTGCATCGAAGGGGTTAATGGCAGGGATCGGAGCTAGCTCCGGTTCCTGCCATTACAGGTGGATGTCAGCTGTTACATAAAGCTGACCTCCACCACTGATGACGCCGGATCAGCTCCTGAGCCGGCGAAATCTTGCCAGCGGCTACGGAAGCCGATCAGGCTCCGCCGCCGGGTGGGTCCTGACCGGCTTCCGTGCTAGGCAGACCGGGAGGCCAGTATTAGGCCTCCGGTTGCCATTGCAGCCACCGGAACCCCGACAATTTCATTGCTGGGGTTCCGATGAGCTGCAAACACCTTAAGTGCATCGATCGCGTTTGAGCGCTGCTGTAATGATGGGGGTAGGGAAACAGACAAGTGAGCCCTAATCTACCCGCCACTCAGTCCCTGCCTACTTGCAACGACCCACCCTAGGCGACGGGGTACAACTGGGCGACGGTCCCTACACTCAATAAGTGCACGACAGACAAACAGACAAGGGAACACAGAACCTAAGGGAAACGGGGCAGTTGCCCACGGCAACACCGTGAGCAACAAGAGTAGTAAACGAGCCGAGTCAAACCAGGAGAGACGAGGTACCAAACTCAGAGCAGGAGAGTAGTCAGCAAGCCAGGGTCAATACGAAGCAGGGACAAATAGTACAAGAAGCTGTAGCAGGGCCAGGAAACCAACAGAGAAGATTCACAAGCAAGGAGGAACAGGAAAGGCAGGTATAAATAGACAGAGGGCGGGAGCTAGCTCCGTCTGGCCAGGCTGCGATAGGCTCTCCCACTCCTAAGCCTGCCATCCTGAGTGGTGGAAGATGGAGTCAGTCTCACAGACCTAGAAGCAGGTGCAGACTGATTACCTATGGGTGTTGATAAAGAAGCTGTGCCTGGCAGATCCTTTACAGTACCCCCCCTTTTATGAGGGGCCACCGGACCCTTTCTAAGTGGACCTGGTTTATTGGGGAAACGAAGGTGGAACCTCCTGACCAACATCCCAGCGTGAACATCCCGGGCGGGTACCCACGTCCTCTCCTCAGGCCCGTATCCTCTCCAATGGACCAGGTACTGGAGGGAGCCTTGGACCATCCTGCTGTCCACAATCTTGGCCACCTCGAATTCTACCCCCTCAGGGGTGAGAACAGGGACCGGAGGTTTCCTCGAGGGAGCCAAGGACGGGGAGCAGCGTTTAAGGAGGGAGGCATGAAACACGTCGTGTACTCGAAAAGATGGGGGCAACTCCAGTCGGAAGGAGACAGGATTGAGGACTTCAATGACCTTGTACGGCCCTATAAACCGTGGAGCAAACTTCTTGGACGGGACTTTCAGGCGCAAATTTTTTGACGATAGCCACACCAGATCCCCGACCATAAACAAGGGGTATGCTCTGGGATGCCTCTAGGTTCTTCTGAACCTGGGCCCAGACTGTGCACAGTTCCCGATGAACGACTTCTACCTCGGGATTGTTGGAACTACCAGGTGAAACGGAGGAAAACCGCGGATTAAACCCAAAATTACAGAAAAAGGGGGAGACCCCTGACGAGTTACTGACCCGGTTATTAAGGGAAAATTCGGCGAGGGGATTGAATGAGACCCAATCATATTGACAGTCAGAGATAAAACACCTTAAATATTGTTCTAGAGACTGATTAGTCCTCTCAGTTTGGCCATTAGGTCAGGATGGAAGGCAGAGGAGAAGGACAGATCAATCTCCAACTTTTTACAGAAGGCTCTCCAAAACAAAGAAACAAATTGTACCCCTCTGTCAGAAACAATATTGACAGGGACCCCATGGAGACACAGGATGTGTTTGACAAACAAGGTAGCTAACGTCTTAGCATTGGGTAGTTTCTTGAGGGGCACAAAGTGGCACATCTTACTGAAGCGGTCTACTACAACCCACACCACCGACTTGCCTTGAGATGGAGGCAAATCGGTCATAAAATCCATGGAGATATGGGTCCAAGGTCTCTGGGGAATGGGCAAGGAACGTAGTAAGCCCGCTGGTCAGGACCTAGGAGTCTTGGACCTAGCACAAACTTCACAAGCGGCAACGTAGGCCTTAACGTCTTTAGGCAACCCAGGCCACCAATAGTTTCTGGCAATGAGGTGCTTGGTACCCAGGATGCCTGGATGACCAGATAGTGCGGAGTCATGATTTTCCCTAAGTACCCTTAGCCGGAATTTCAGGGGAACAAACAGCTTGTTCTCAGGAAGGTTCCCGGGAGCTGAACCTTGATCAGCCGCAATCTCAGAGACTAAATCAGAATCAATAGAGGAAATGATTATACTTGGAGGCAAAATACAAGCAGGATCTTCCTCGGAAGGAGGGCTGGCCATGAAGCTATGCGACAGTGCATCAGCCTTAATATTTTTAGACCCAGCCCTATAGGTAACCAAAAAGTTGAATCTGGTAAAAAATAATGCCCACTGAGCTTGTCTCGGGTTTAGCCTCCGGGCAGATTCTAGGAAAACCAGATTCTTGTGGTCAGTAAGGACCGTTACCTGGTGCCTAGCCCCCTCCAGGAAGTGGCGCCACTCTTCAAATGCCCATTTAATGGCTAAGAGTTCGCGGTTGCCAATATCATAGTTACTCTCAGTGGGCGAAAACTTCCTGGAGAAGTAGGCACAGGGACGGAGATGGGTGAGGGACCTGGTACCCTGGGACAAGACAGCCCCCACTCCCACCTTAGAAGCGTCAACCTCCACGATAAACGGCTCCATTTGGTTGGGCTGAAACAGCACTGGGCCCGAGATAAAGCACTTCTTAAGGACCTCAAAAGCCTGGACAGCCTCAGGAGGCCAGTGGAGGAGATCAGCACCTTTGCGAGTGTTATCCGTAAGAGGCTTAGCGATGACCGAGAAGTTAGCAATAAATCTCCTGTAATAATTAGCGAACCCCAGGAAGCACTGTAACGCCTTCAGGGAGGCAGGTTGGACCCATTCCGCCACAGCCTGGACCTTGGCGGGGTCCATGCGGAATTCATGAGGAGTGAGGATTTGACCCAAAAATTGTATCTCCTGCACCCCAAACACACATTTTTCAGTCTTCGCAAACAGTTTGTTTTCCCGAAGGACCTGGAGCACCTTCCTGACATGCTCAATGTGGGAGGACCAGTCCTTGGAAAACACAAGTATGTCATCAAGGTACACTACAAGAAATACCCCCAGGTAGTCTCTTAAAATCTCATTTATGAAATTCTGGAAGACCGCGGGAGCATTACACAACCCAAAGGGCATGACGAGGTATTCAAAAGGACCTTCGGGCGTGTTAAACGCAGTCTTCCACTCATCCCCCTCTTTGATGCGGATAAGGTTATAAGCCCCCCGTAGATCAAACTTAGAGAACCATTGGGCCCCCTGAACCTGATTAAAGAGATCAGGAATCAAAGGAAGGGGATACTGGTTCCTCACTGTGACCTTATTCAAGTTTCGGTAGTCAATGCATGGCCTAAGACCACCATCCTTCTTCCCAACGAAGAAGAAGCCAGCACCTACCGGAGAAGTAGAGGGGCGAATGTAACCCTTGGCCAGGCATTCCTGGATATACTCTCTCATGGCTTCACGTTCGGGACAAGATAGATTAAATATCCTACCCTTAGGGAGCTTAGCTCCTGGTACCAAATCGATAGCGCAATCGTATTCTCTATGAGGGGGTAAACATCAGCGAAGTCCTGAACAAACTCAGGTAGCGTGTTCACCTCCTCAGGGGGAGAAATAGAATTAACAGAAAAACATGACGTCAAGCATTCATTACCCCATTTGGTAAGATCCCCAGTATTCCAGTCAAACGTGGGATTATGCAACTGCAACCAGGGAAGGCCTAAAACCAAATCGGACGATAATCCCTGCATTAACAGTACAGAGCACTGCTCCAAGTGCATGGAGCCAACAAGGAGTTCAAAAACAGGGGTATGCTGTGTAAAATAACCATTAGCAAGAGGAGTGGAGTCGATACCCACTACCGGGACAGGTTTAGGCAAATCAATCAATGGCATAGCTAGAGACATAGAAAACTCCACAGACATGATATTAGCAGAAGACCCTGAATCCACGAAGGCACTGCCGGTAGCAGACCTACCACCAAAAGAGACCTGAAAGGGAAGCAAGATTTTATTACGTTTCATATTTACGGGAAATACCTGTGCGCCCAAGTGACCTCCCCGATGATCACTTAGGCGCGGAAGTTCCTCCGGCTGCTTATTCTTATGCCCAGGACAGTTGTTCACTTGATGCTTGTTATCCCCACAGTAGAAGCAGAGACCATTCTTCCTGCGGAACTTTCTACGTTGTTGGGGGGATATGGAGGCCCCGAGTTGCATAGGTACCTCCGAGTCTTCCGTGGAAGAACGAAGCAACGGAACCTCGGGAGGCATCATGGGGGAGTCAGAGGAGAAAACACCAAGACGTTCAAGTCGTCGTTCCCTGAGACGTCGGTCAAGTCGTACCACTAAAGCCATAACCTGGTCTAGGGAGTCAGAAGAGGGGTAGCTAACTAACAGGTCTTTCATGGCGTTCGACAGGCCCAACCTAAACTGGCACCTTAAGGCAGGGTCATTCCACCGAGAAGCTACGCACCACTTCCTAAAGTCAGAACAATACTCCTCAACAGGTCTCTTACCCTGACGTAAGGTCACCAGCTGACTCTCGGCAAAGGCAGTCTTGTCAGTCTCGTCATAAATGAGTCCCAGAGCAGAAAAGACAAGATCAACGGAGGAAAGTTCAGGGGCATCAGGAGCCAAGGAGAATGCCCATCCTTGGGGCCCCTCCAGGAGCCGGGACATAATTATACCCACCCGCTGGCTCTCAGAACCTGAGGAGTGGGGCTTTAAGCGAAAATAGAGCCTACAACTCTCCCGAAAGGAGAGAAAAGTCTTTCGGTCCCCTGAGAACCGGTCAGGCAACTTGAGGTGGGGTTCAAGAGGTGAGGTGAGGGGCTCTACCATGGTAGCATCAGGCTGGTTGACCCTCTGAGCCAGGGCCTGGACCTGTAGGGAGAGACCCTGCATTTGCTCAGCCAGGGTCTCAAGGGGGTCCATAGTAGTGTCAGGGACCAGGGTAGACTAGGTCTATAGGCTTGTGAATATGTAATGATGGGGGTAGGGAAACAGACAAGTGAGCCCTAATCTACCCGCCACTCAGTCCCTGCCTACTTGCAACGACCCGCCCTAGGCGACGGGGTACAACTGGGCGACGGTCCCTACACTCAATAAGTGCACGACAGACAGACAAGGGAACACAGAACCTAAGGGAAACGGGGCAGTTGCCCACGGCAACACCGTGAGCAACAAGAGTAGTAAACGAGCCGAGTCAAACCAGGAGAGAGGAGGTACCAAACACAGAGCAGGAGAGTAGTCAGCAAGCCAGGGTCAATACGAAGCAGGGACAAATAGTACAAGAAGCTGCAGCAGGGCCAGGAAACCAACAGAGAAGATTCACAAGCAAGGAGGAACAGGAAAGGCAGGTATAAATAGACAGAGGGCGGGAGCTAGCTCCGTCTGGCCAGGCTGCGATAGGCTCTCCCACTCCTAAGCCTGCCATCCTGAGTGGTGGAAGATGGAGTCAGTCTCACAGACCTAGATGCAGGTGCAGACTGATTACCTATGGGCGTTGATAAAGAAGCTGTGCCTGGCAGATCCTTTACAGCTGCACTTAATGGGTTAATGGCGGGGATCGAAGCTAATTTCGGTCCCCGCCATTACAGCCGGATGTCAGCTGTAAGATACCACTGAGATATGACGATGATGGCACTAGCTCAGCTTCTGAGCCGGTGCCAAACATTTGGCGCATGGAGACGGCAATTTGCGGGAAGTCATGGCTTTCCATGGCGTACCCATACGGCAAATGTCAGGAAGGGGTTAACACACACTAAGACAGGGGAAGTCCTTGAAGTTATTCTTTTAGTTTAACCCCTTAGTGTCTAAGCCTGTTTTGGCCTTGTGGACACAGCCGATTTTTGCAAATCCGACATGTGTTACTTTATGTGGTAATAATCCAGAATGCTTTTGCCTATCCTAGCGATTCAGAGATTGTTTTCTCGTGACATGTTGTACTTTATGATACTGAAAAAATTTGGTCGTTAAATTCAATATTTATTTGTAAAAAACACCAAAATTTAGAGAAAATTTGCAAAAATCTGCATTCTTCTAAATTTTAATGTATCTGCTTGTAAAACGGATCGTAATACCACACAAAATATTTACTAGTTAACATTTCCCATATGTGTACTTTATATTTGCATAGTTTTTTGAACGTCCTTTTATTTTTATAGGACGTTACAAGGCTTAGAACTTTAGCTGCAATTTCTCGCATTTTCAAGAAAATGTCAAAAGGCTATTATTTCAGGGACCAGTTCAGTTCTGAAGTGGCTTTGAGGGCCTTATATATTAGAAAGTCCCCATAAATCACCCCATTTTAAAAACTGCACCCCTCAAAGTATTCAAAACAGCATTCAGAAATTATTTTAACCCTTTAGGCGTTTCACAGGAAATAAAGCAAGGTAGAGGGGAAATTTACAAATTTCAATTTTTATTACAAAATTCATATGTAATACAGTTTTCTCTGTAACACAGAAAGTTTTACGAGAGAAACGCAACTCAATATTAATTGCCCAGATTCTGCAGTTTTTATAAATATCCCACATGTGGCCCTAGTGTGGTAATGGACTGAAACACAGGCCTCAGAAGCAAAGGAGCACCTAGAGGATTTTGAGGCCTCCTTTTTATTAGGCACCATGTCCGGTTTGAAGAGGTCTTGTGGTGCCAAAACTGCGGAAAACCCCCAAAAGTGGCCCTATTTGGCAAACTACACCCCTTAAGGAACTTATCGAGGGGTATAGTGGGCATTTAGATCCCACAGGTTTTTTGCTGCATTTTGTGGAATTAAGCTGTGCAATTGAAAATCGAACTTTTCCGATAAAAGGTACGAATTTTTAATTTTGACAAGGAATAAAGGAGAAATAGCACCCCAACATTTGTAAAGCAATTTCTCCCAATTACGGAAATACGCCATATGTGGTCATAAACTGCTGGTTGGACAAACGACAGAGCTCAGAAAGGTAGGAGCTCTATTTGGCATGTAGATTTTGCTGGATCGGTTTCTGGGCGCCATGTCGCATTTGCAGAGCTACTGAGGTATCAGTACAGGGGAAACCCCTTAAAAGTGACCCCGTTTTGGAAACGAATTCCCTTGAGGAATTCATTGTAGTTTTCATGGGGTGCATGCGACTTTTTGGTCAGTTTTTACTCTATTTTTAAGAGGCGTAGTGACTAAAAAAAACAGCAATTCTACTATTGTTTTTTATTCTATTTTTTTTACAGCGTTCACTGTGCGCTATAAATTATATATTCACTTTATTCTGCGGGGCGATACGATTACGGCAATATCATATGTTTATTGTTTTTTTTATGTCTTATGGCGTTTGCACAATAAAACACTTTTTATAAAAAATCATTTAATTTTTGTGTTGCCATATTCTAAGAGCTATAACTTTTTTATTTTTCCATCAAGAAAGCCGTGTGAGACTTGTTTTTTACGTAACGAACTGTAGTTTCGATCAGTATCATTTTTACATTGGTACATGCGACTTTTTGATCTCTTTTTATTCCATGTTTTGGGAGGTGAAGTGACCAAAAAATTGTGAGTCTGGTACGGTTTATTATTATTTTCTTTTATGGCGTTCACCGCGTGGGATAGATAATGAAATACTTTTGTAGTTCAGGCCAATACGGATGCGGCGATACCAATTATGTATAGTTTATATTTTTTTATTAATAATAAAGGACAGATAAGGGAAAAGGGGGATTTTTACTTTTATTACTTTTAAAGCTTTTATTTTTTTATTTTTACACATCTTTTTTTTTACTTTGTCCCACTAAGGAACTTGAACGCAGGAGGCCCTGATCGCTATTCCAATACACTGCACTACATGTGTGGTGCAGTGTTTTAGAGCTGTCAGCTACTCGCTGACCGCAAGCATAGTGGGTGTCCTGACTATGGTTTCCGTTTGTGTGGGGCAGGCCTCGGTTCCTACAGAACGTCGGAACGGAGCCATAGCGCAGATGTGAACAAAGCCTTATTTACATTTTGTGAATAATTTCTGCAAAAGCAGGTGGTTTTCTTTTTTCAGTATAATTCCCAAAGTGTTTTGAAGACTGTTCCATTTTATTATCTTTTTCTGCACATCTCTAAAATATGCTGTAGCACTCTGCTACCCTGTCAGGGAATAAAATACCTTTTTTCAAAGCAACAGGTTGTGTTCATCCTGGGAGTTCCAGAAATATTGTGTTCTGTTGCAGATATACTATAGCTTCCAGTCCTATATATTTTTCTTATTTGCTTTATTGTAACTTTTATGGGTATGTGCACACACACTAATTACGTCCGTAATTGACGGACGTATTTCGGCCGCAAGTACCGGACCGAACACACTGCAGGGAGCCGGGCTCCTAGCATCATACTTATGTACGATGCTAGGAGTCCCTGCCTCTCTGCAGGACAACTGTCCCGTACTGTAATCATGTTTTCAGTACGGGACAGTAGCTCCACAGAGAGGCAGGGACTCCTAGCATCGTACATAAGTATGATGCTAGGAGCCCGGCTACCTGCACTGTGTTCGGTCCACTACTTGCGGCCGAAATACGTCCGTCAATTACGGACGTAATTAGTGTGTGTGCACATACCCTTAGTCATAAAGGTATCTGTTTCCAATGTGATGTTATCTACTCAGATTTTCTGAAAAATGCAGTTTCTTGGCACGGGAAGTTAAGCCCTGTTCACACGAAGTATTTGGCAAGCATAAAAAATCTTGATCTTGATTTTAACCTGACTGCCCTTTCTTGCCATGTTTTTCACAGCTTTTTTTTCGTACTGTTCTTCGCCCGCAGTGAAAAACACTATTTCTGCTATTCCACTGATTTCAATCGGAGGTCAGAGGTGGAACCACGGCAAGAAAGGACATGCTGCTTATTTTTCCAGCGAACGGCTTAAAGCTGCTCGGGGAAAAAAAACGCCTCCGCCTCCCATTGAAATCAATGGGAAGCGGTTTTGGCCATATTTTGGCGCATATCCCTACGCGGTTTACGCTTCAAAATCTGCATCAAAAAAAATCTGTGTGAACTGGGCCTAAATATGAGCATCTGAAATAAGTTGTAACTTACTTCTTTTGTGACTTCACTGCAGGTTTAGAAGGTCTTTTAGAAATCCCTTTTGATCAAATGTTTTTCAGAGGAGAGGGAAAAAAATAAGCAAAACATCAATCAGCGATATTTTCTTGAGCTTGAGGAACCATGAAAACGAATTGGCTTCAAAATAACAGCTTGTTCATTTATTGAATCACCTAAATCGCACAGTTAGATTATTCCGATTAATTAAACCATATTATGGTGTATGGCCACTGAATATAAGCAGCCCATGACTAATATTATCAATTATTGGACTATGGATTTAAATGGCAATGTACCTGCCACATATACTCCTCCCTTTCATGTGGATTCCACAATTATCGCTAAGTAACCAGTCTTCATGATGATCAGCTATTCTTAAATGGGTTTTCATGGACTAAAACATTGATACCCTATACTAAGTATAGCACATCCATGTTTTATAAGTGGAGATCCAACCCACGGGAACCCTGCTGATCATCATGAATGTTAATCCAGAAACAGTAGCTCTTCCTCATTCAAATGGTGTTCAGCATATCCTATTATCACAGAAAATGATGTCATTTGTGTTCCAAATGATGTCTCCCGTAGTTTCTGCACCTAGGATATTTTGGTGCAAGGGATGTAATTTTCTTTTGAGATTGTATAAAACCATTTACATTTGCACATGATTTGTAAATCTTACTAATGCATGGCTTAGGCAGCTACATTATTTTGTATATAAAAAAGCTCTTATCATAGGAGCAAAAGAGGGAATAGATGAGTGTATAGCTATAATGAATCGCTTCAAATAGATATGAGATCAATGAACTGCCGAAAAGCAAAGAATGGATGCTGCCTAATTTTGCAATGTATACATGAAAATGTAATTGAGGGTTTTATAATGAACAGTGCTTTAAAAAAAAAAAAAAATAGACCATACTTCATAAAGCCATGATTTCTTTTGGTGCCTGAATATAACTATTCTACTTGCTTTTACTGAAGTATTGAGAAGAAATCTTGCGGTTGTCTCATCAAGACCACGTCATTTTTAACATTTTTTTAGGTTGAAGCTGTCCAGGTGATCACTTTATTGGTGCCTGAGAAACCCCAAGCAATCCGCTTATCTACTGAGGAATTTGTGAAGTGCTACTACAGGGGAAAAGAATGAATGACAAATGAAATGTACTATTTAAATAGACCAAGTCTGACCAAGCATCGAGTGCTCCTCTTTGATGGCAGCTCTTCACTCTGGCTAATAGGTGGGGATCCTAAGTGGCAACAGCAGTGGTGAAAATTAATTCTTGTGATTTCATGATGGCTGGGTGCCTTTTACCTAACAGCTACTAGGACAAGGCAGACTCAGATTAAGGGCGGATTTACAAAAGCGTGTGCGTTTTTGCGCACACAAAAAACACGGCGTTTTGTGTGCGCAAAAGGCACTTTACAGCTGTGTGTGTTATCAGATAGGATGTGCGGCTGCGTGATTTTCACGCAGCCGCCTTCATTATGACACTCTGTTTGGATGTTTGTAAACAGAAAAGCACGTGGTGCTTTTCTGTTTTCAAGCATCCCTTTGACTGCTGTTGCGCGAATAGCGCGCGTCCCACGGAAGTGCTGCCGTGTGGCATGCGTGGTTTTCACGCACCCATTGACTTCAATGGGTGCGTGATGTGCGAAAAACTCAAAAATATAGGACCTGTCGTGAGTTTTACACAGCGGACTCACGCTGCGTAAAAATCACGGACTGTCTGCACGGCCCCATAGACTAATATAGGTCCGTGCGTTGCATGGACGTATATTGCGTTCGTGTAAATCCGCCCTAACTCTCCTTTTGAATAATGTAACCACCATAGCCCACTTGATAACCCGGAGCAATATAAGATCATATATACGAACAAGCCTAACATTTTAATTCTTTATTTTAGTATGAGTCTGCAAAATTAAAAATGAAATAGAAAGCAGAGTCGAAGAGTGGGGAGCTGGGAGTGGTGAATAGAAGTATCTGATCTGGGGCCTGAATATATTATTTTTTTTTTTCCTTCTTTGGCCTGGGATCTGATTAATTTAGGTGGTCTGTACAATTTAGAGGGTTCTTTTTTGGGGTCTGATTAATTTACCGTTTTTTTCTGCGGTCTGATTATTTTACAGTGTCTGATCTGGGGATTGCTTAATTATGGGGATGTAGTCTGGGGTCATTATTAGTTTTTGGGGTCTGAATATATTTGTGTTGCTACCACGGTGGGGATGGTTATTAAAGTGAGGGACCATGTAAAGGATCTGCCAGGCACAACTTCTGTGTATACTCCCATAGGTAATCAGTCTGCACCTGAGTCTATGTCTCTGAGACTGACTCCATCTTCCACCACTCAGGATGGCAGGCTTAGGAGTGGGAGAGCCTATCGCAGCCTGGCCAGACGGAGCTAGCTCCCGCCCTCTGTCTATTTATACCTGCCTTTCCTGTTCCTCCTTTGCTTGTGATTCTTCTTGTGTGGTTTCCTGGCCCAGCTACAGCTTCTAACTATTTGATCCTGCTCCATACTGACCCTGGCTTACTGACTACTCTCCTGCTCTGCGTTTTGTACCTCGTGCACTCCTGGTTTGACTCCGCTCGTTCACCACTCTTGTTGCTCACGGTGTTGCCGTGGGCAACTGCCCCTTTCCCTTTGCTTTGTGTTCCCTTGTCTGTTTGTCTCGTGCACTTACTGAGCATAGGGACCGCCGCCCAGTTGTACCCCTTCGCCTAGGGCGGGTCGTTGCAAGTAGGCAGGGACAGAGTGGCGGGTAGATTAGGACTCACTTGTCCGTTTCCCTACCCCCGTCATTACATAATCACAAGCCCATATAACTAGTCTACCCTGCTCCCTGACACTCTATGGACCCCCTTGAGACCCTGGCCCAGCAAATGCAGGGTCTCTCCCTACAGGTCCAGGCCCTAGCTCAGAGGGTCAACCAGCCTGACGCTACCATGGTAGTGCCCCTCACCTCACCTCTTGAACCCCACCTCAAGTTGCCTGACCGGTTCTCAGGGGACCGGAGGACTTTTCTCTCCTTTCGGGAGAGTTGTAGGCTCTACTTTCGCTTAAAGCCTCATTCCTCAGGTTCTGAGAGCCAGCGGGTGGGTATAAATATGTGCAGGAAGGGCCCCAAGAGTTGGCCTTCTCCTTGGCTCCTGACGCCCCTGAACTTTCCTCCGTTGATCGTTTCTTTTCTGCTCTCGGACTCATTTATGACGAGACTGACAGGACTGCCTTTGCCGAGAGTCAGCTGGTGACCTTACGTCAGGGTAAGAGACCTGTTGAGGAGTATTGTTCTGACTTTAGGAAGTGGTGCGTAGCTTCTCGGTGGAATGACCCTGCCTTAAGGTGCCAGTTTAGGTTGGGTCTGTCGAACGCCCTGAAAGACCTGCTGGTTAGTTATTCCACTTCTGACTCCCTAGACCAGGTTATGGCTTTAGCGGTACGACTTGACCGACGTCTCAGGGAACGACAGCTTGAACGTTTTTGTGTTTTCCCCTCTGACTCCCCCATGATGCCTCCCGAGGTCCCGTTGCTTCGCTCTTCCACGGAAGACTCGGAGGTACCTATGCAACTCGGAGCCTCCGTGTCCCCCCGACAACGTAGAGAGTTCCGCAGGAAGAATGGTCTCTGCTTCTATTGTGGGGATGACAAGCATCAAGTGAACACCTGTCCTAGGCGTAAGAATAAGCAGCCGGAAAACTTCCGCGCCTAAATGATCATCGGGGAGGTCACTTGGGCGCACAGGTATTTCCCGTAAATATGAAACGTAATAAAATCTTGCTTCCCTTTCAGGTCTCTTTTGGTGGTAGGTCTGCTACCGGCAGTGCCTTCGTGGATTCAGGGTCTTCTGCTAATATCATGTCTGTGGAATTTGCTATGTCTCTAGCTATGCCTTTGATTGATTTGCCTAAACCTGTCCCGGTAGTGGGTATCGACTCCACTCCTCTTGCTAATGGTTATTTTACACAGCATACCCCTGTTTTCGAACTCCTTGTTGGCTCCATGCATTAGGAGCAGTGCTCTGTACTGTTGATGCAGGGATTATCGTCCGATTTGGTTTTAGGCCTTCCTTGGTTGCAGTTGCATAATCCCACGTTTGACTGGAATACTGGGGAGCTTACCAAATGGGGTAATGAATGCTTAACGTCATGTTTTTCTGTTAATTCTATTTCTCCCCCTGAGGAGGTGAACACGCTGAGTTTGTTCAGGACTTCGCTGATGTTTTCTCTAAGGAGGCCTCCGAAGTGTTACCTCCTCATAGAGAATACGATTGCGCTATTGAATTGGTACCAGGAGCTAAGCTTCCTAAGGGTAGGATATTTAATCTTTCTTGTCCCGAACGTGAAGCCATGAGAGAGTATATCCAGGAATGCCTGGCCAAGGGTTACATTCGCCCCTCTACTTCTCCGGTAGGTGCTGGCTTCTTCTTCGTAGGGAAGAAGGATGGTGGTCTTAGGCCATGCATTGACTACCGAAACTTGAATAAGGTCACTGTAAGGAACCAGTATCCCCTTCCTTTGATTCCTGATCTCTTTAATCAGGTTCAAGGGGCCCAATGGTTCTCTAAGTTTGATCTACGGGGGGCGTATAACCTTATCCGCATCAAAGAGGGGGATGAGTGGAAGACTGCGTTTAACACGCCCGAAGGTCATTTCGAATACCTCGTCATGCCCTTTGGGTTGTGTAATGCTCCTGCGGTCTTCCAGAATTTCATAAATGAGAATTTGAGAGATTACCTGGGGGTATTTCTTGAAGTGTACCTTGATGACATACTGGTGTTTTCCAAGGACTTGTCCTCCCACATTGAGCATGTCAGGAAGGTGCTCCAGGTCCTTCGGGAAAAAAAACTGTTTGCGAAAACCGAAAAATGTGTGTTTGGGGTACAGGAGATACAATTTTTGGGTCAAATCCTCACTCCTCATGAATTCCGCATGGACCCCGCCAAGGTCCAGGCTGTGGCGGAATGGGTCCAACCTGCCTCCCTGAAGGCGTTACAGTGTTTTTTGGGGTTCGCTAATTATTACAGGAGATTTATTGCTAACTTCTCGGTCATCGCTAAGCCTCTTACGGACCTCACTCGCAAAGGTGCTGATCTCCTCCACTGGCCTCCTGAGGCTGTCCAGGCTTTTGAGGTCCTTAAGAAGTGCTTTATCTCGGCCCCGATGCTGCTTCAGCCCAACCAAATGGAGCCATTTATCGTGGAAGTTGATGCATCCGAGGTGGGAGTGGGGGCTGTCTTGTCCCAGGGTACCAGGTCCCTCACCGATCTCCGCCCCTGTGCCTACTTCTCCAGGAAGTTTTCGCCCACTGAGATTAACTATGATATTGGCAACCGCGAACTCTTAGCCATTAAATGGGCATTTGAAGAGTGGCGCCACTTCCTGGAGGGGGCTAGGCACCAGGTAACGGTCCTTACCGACCACAAGAATCTGGTTTTCCTAGAATCTGCCCGGAGGCTAAACCCGAGACAAGCTCGATGGGCGCTATTTTTTACCAGATTCAACTTTTTGGTTACCTATAGGGCTGGGTCTAAAAATATTAAGGCCGATGCACTGTCGCGTAGCTTCATGGCCAGCCCTCCTTTGGAGGAAGATCCTGCTTGTATTTTGCCTCCTGGTATAATCATTTCTTCTATTGATTCTGATTTAGTCTCTGAAATTGCGGCTGATCAAGGTTCAGCTCCCGGGAACCTTCCTGAGGACAAGCTGTTTGTTCCCCTGCAATACCGGCTAAGGGTACTTAGGGAAAATCATGACTCCGCACTATCTGGTCATCCAGGCATCCTGGGTACCAAACACCTCATTGCCAGAAACTATTGGTGGCCTGGGTTGCCTAAAGACGTTAAGGCCTACGTCGCCGCTTGTGAGGTTTGTGCTAGGTCCAAGACTCCCAGGTCCCGACCAGTGGGCTTACTACGTTCTTTGCCCATTCCCCAGAGACCTTGGACCCATATCTCCATGGATTTTATCACCGATTTGCCTCCATCTCAAGGCAAGTCGGTGGTGTGGGTGGTAGTAGACCGCTTCAGTAAGATGTGCCACTTTGTGCCCCTCAAGAAACTACCCAACACCAAGATGTTAGCTACCTTGTTTGTCAAACACATCCTGCGTCTCCATGGGGTCCCTGTCAATATTGTTTCGGACAGAGGGTTACAATTTGTTTCATTGTTTTGGAGAGCCTTCTGTAAAAAGTTGGAGATTGATCTGTCCTTCTCCTCTGCCTTCCATCCTGAAACTAATGGCCAAACTGAGAGGACTAATCAATCTCTAGAACAATATTTAAGGTGTTTTATCTCTGACTGTCAATATGATTGGGTCTCATTCATTCCCCTCGCCGAATTTTCCCTTAATAACCGGGTCAGTAACTCATCGGGGGTCTCCCCCTTTTTCTGTAATTTTGGGTTTAATCCACGGTTCTCCTCCGTTTCACCTGGTAGTTCCAACAATCCCGAGGTAGAGGTCGTTCATCGGGAACTGTGCACAGTCTGGGCCCAGGTTCAGAAGAACCTAGAGGCGTCCCAGAGCATACAAAAAACTCAGGCTGATAGAAGACGTTCTGCTAACCCCTTGTTTATGGTCGGGGATCTGGTGTGGTTATCGTCTAGGAACTTGCGCCTTAAGGTCCTGTCTAAGAAGTTTGCTCCCCGGTTTATTGGGCCATATAAGGTCATTGAAGTCCTCAATCCTGTCTCCTTCCGACTGGTGTTGCCCCCATCTTTTCGAATACATGACATGTTTCATGCCTCCCTCCTTAAACGCTGCTCCCCGTCCTTGGCTCCCTCGAGGAAACCTCCTGTTCCCGTTCTCACCCCTGAGGAGGTGGAATTCGAGGTGGCCAAGATTGTGGACAGCAAGATGGTCCAAGGCTCCCTCCAGTACCTGGTCCATTGGAGAGGATACGGGCCTGAGGAGAGGACTTGGGTACCCGCCCGGGATGTTCACGCGGGGGTATTGGTCAGGAAGTTCCACCTTCGTTTCCCCAATAAACCAGGTCCACTTAGAAAGGGTCCGGTGGCCTCTCATAAGAGGGGGGGTACTGTAAAGGATCTGCCAGGCACAACTTCTGTGTATACTCCCATAGGTAATCAGTCTGCACCTGAGTCTATGTCTCTGAGACTGACTCCATCTTCCACCACTCAGGATGGCAGGCTTAGGAGTGGGAGAGCCTATCGCAGCCTGGCCAGACGGAGCTAGCTCCCGCCCTCTGTCTATTTATACCTGCCTTTCCTGTTCCTCCTTTGCTTGTGATTCCTCTCGTGTGGTTTCCTGGCCCAGCTACAGCTTCTAACTATTTGATCCTGCTCCATACTGACCCTGGCTTACTGACTACTCTCCTGCTCTGCGTTTGGTACCTTGTGCACTCCTGGTTTGACTTGGCTCGTTCACCACTCTTGTTGCTCACGGTGTTGCCGTGGGCAACTGCCCCTTTCCCTTTGCTTTGTGTTCACTTGTCTGTTTGTCTCGTGCACTTACTGAGCGTAGGGACCGCCGCCCAGTTGTACCCCGTCGCCTAGGGCGGGTCGTTGCAAGTAGGCAGGGACAGAGTGGCGGGTAGATTAGGGCTCACTTGTCCGTTTCCCTACCCCCGTCATTACAGACCAAAGATATCCTGGCAGCAAACTCTACAGTGGCCAGGATAAGTCATCATGGTGGTCTGGGCCAGATGGAGATTAAAAGGAAAGGGAACATCTCCAATCAGAGAAAACGTCATCTTAAAGGCTATGTAAACCTTCAAAAGTGATTATTATTTTTAATTAGGTCAATCAGCGTGTTTTGTGCAACTTTATAGTTTTTATTAAAAATAATTTCTTACTTTTTGAGTTACAGCTGCTTTGTATTCTGTATACAGAGCAGCTGTATCCTATGCTGAATCATGTACCCGTCAGATCCGCCGGACTGACGGGATCTGTGCAGCCCTGGCCTAATTGACCTACAGTGAAGGAAATAAGTATTTGATCCCTTGCTGATTTTGTACGTTTGCCCACTGTCAAAGACATGAACAGTCTAGAATTTTTAGGCTAGGTTAATTTTACCAGTGAGAGATACATTATATAAAAAAAAAAACAGAAGATCACATAGTCAAAATGATATATGTTTATTTGCATTGTGCACAGAGAAATAAGTATTTGATCCCCTACCAACCGTTAAGAGTTCACTCTCTTCCAGACCAGTTACACGCTCCAAATCAACTTGGTGCCTGCATTAAAGACAGCTGTCTTAAATGGTCACCTGTATAAAAGACTCCTGTCCACAGACTCAATTAATCAGTCTGACTCTAACCTCTACAACATGGGCAAGACCAAAGAGCTTTCTAAGGATGTCAAGGACAAGATCATAGACCTGCACAAGGCTGGAATGGGCTACAAAACCATAAGTAAGATGCTGCGTGAGAAGGAGACAACTGTTGTGCAATAGTAAGAAAATGGAAGGCATACAAAATGACTGTCAATCGACATCGATCTGCGGCTCCATGCAAAATCTCACCTCGTGGGGTATCCTTGATCCTGAGGAAGGTGAGAGCTCAGTCGAAAACTACACGGGGGAAACTTGTTAATGATCTCAAGGCAGCTGGGACCACAGTCACCAAGAAAACCATTGGTAACACATTACGCCGTAATGGATTAAAATCCTGCAGTGCCCGCAAGGTCCCCCTGCTCAAGAAGGCACATGTACAGGCCCGTCTGAAGTTTGCAAATGAACATCTGGATGATTCTGAGAGTGATTGGGAGAAGGTGCTGTGGTCAGATGAGACTAAAATTGAGCTCTTTGGCATTAACTCAACTCGCCGTGTTTGGAGGAAGAGAAATGCTGCCTATGACCCAAAGAACACCGTCCCCACTGTCAAGCATGGAGGTGGAAACATTATGTTTTGAGGGTGTTTCTCTGCTAAGGGCACAGGACTACTTCACCGCACCTTTGGGAGAATGGATAGAGCCATGTACCGTCAAATCCTGATTGACAACCTCCTTCCCTCCACCAGGACATTAAAAATGGCTCGTGGCTGGGTCTTCCAGCATGACAATGACCCGAAACATACAGCCAAGGCAACAAAGGAGTGGCTCAAAAAGAAGCACATTAAGGTCATGGAGTGGCCTAGCCAGTCTCCAGACCTTAATCCCATCGAAAACTTATGGAGGGAGCTGAAGATCCGAGTTGCCAAGCGACAGCCTCGAAATCTTAATGATTTACAGATGATCTGCAAAGAGGAGTGGGCCAAAATTCCATCTAACATGTGTGCAAACCTCATCATCAACTACAAAAAACGTCTGACTGCTGTGCTTGCCAACAAGGGTTTTGCCACCAAGTATTAAGTCTGGTTTGCCAAAGGGATCAAATACTTATTTCTCTGTGCACAATGCAAATAAATATATATAATTTTTACAATGTGATTTTCATTTTTTTTTTTAATATAATCTATCTCTCACTGGTAAAATTAACCTAGCCTAAAAATTCTAGACTGTTCATGTCTTTGACAGTGGGCAAACTTACAAAATCAGCAAGGGATCAAATACTTATTTCCTTCACTGTAACTAAGTATTATCATTCTCCTTGTCAATAGGAGTCCCTACATAGTCTGATACTGTCTATGGTGGTAAGACACTCTCAGAATGTGTGACACAGCACTTTGATAAGGGGAATGGTAACATCCAATTGTCTATTTATACATTTCTAAGAGGAATAACAGAGGAACATGCCTAGGTATAAAAAGTTAATTAGAAGATCTTTTTTTATATGCGGCATTAAATAATGCAAGTTAAATAATGTTATATTGTAATAGCTCAGACTTTTACAGATGCGACTATACCAATCTTTTTTATTTTTTTTATTCCTTACATTACTTTAGAGGAAAAATGTTAACGGCTTTTTTTTTCTGTGCACTACTGAAAACGTAAATCTTTTTTTGTTACACTTTTTATTAGTCCCCCTAGGGTATTTGAACCAGCTATTGTCAGATCGCCGGTTCAATGCACTGCAATACTATTGTATTGCAGTGCATTGTAATTTTTACAGGCTTCTGTTAAGCCGTGCCAGAGGAAGGGCTTAACAGAGGCAGAAAAAATGAAGATTTGGGGGGGCCATCGGCTCCCCACGATCACAGGCGCTAAGGGCCGATGGGCTGTCGGAGGGGGCTGCTCCATCTTTCTAACGGCTTAGATGCTGCGGTCGCTATTGACCGCGGCATCCAAGTGGTTAAGCGGCAAGGAACAGGGTGATCCTGGTAATACACAGCTGAAACCCGCAGTGCATGGAGCGGGCTCCGTACTGCAGTTACGTCCAGGTGTGTGAAGGGGTTAATATAGGAATTGGACAGGAAAACCAATCTGGCAGCTACATTGATTATGTATTGTAGTGAAGCTAGTAAAACACTAGTGAATTGATACGATGAGCTCTATTGATAGGTGTTAGATATCTTTTCTTTATCCTCTTGACGCGCTGTGCCACAACCGTATGTCCTGGAGAGGGCTTGATTCCCGCACCAGGACGTACAGTTGAGGAGCAGTTCCCGACACAGGCTGTCTTAATCGACAGTGTCCAGGAACCGGGAGGTCAGCTGTCCCCGACACCTGAC